>NC_052050.1:154926058-155232364 GCF_903992535.2 Arvicola amphibius
GTCTGCTCCACCATGCCAGTTTGGTCCCAGGCCTCCATCAGTCTGAACAAACAGCGCATTTTGCCTATTGGTATTTCCCTCACCCCGTGTAGAGAATCAGGTCCGGCAACAGAAACCGCAGCCCTAAAGCATTCCTTTCAACAGCACCTCACCCACAACTCTCAAAGAGATGGAGCCAAGGGCTGCAAAGAGTCTAAACTGAGGCGGGAGGGACCGCTCACTCCCGCTCTCAAGAACTTGGTCTTAATTTTGTATTCACTTATTTATTGCTGCTTAAGTATGCTGAGCTGTGTTTATAAAGCCTCTGCTTCTTGGGCAGAGGCCTGTGCAGCTTTCCTTAGACTCGAATGCCAAAGAGCAGCATGCAAGCGAACCCCCAGACTTGGCCAGAGCAGATATTTCCCTGAGATCGATACCTTTGAAGGCATCTTGTCATTGTCTAGACCCAGACCGAGGCCCAAACGATCCCGCCTGTAACCGCTGCTGCCCAGGGCCTAGTTCTGCCGCGAGGAGGCCACCCTGCCTCTTCCTTGCCCCAGCTTTCCAGGAGACCCTGACTCCCCTCCCCCACTCTGCGCCCACTTGTTGCGGCCTCGCCTGGGACCTGTTTGGTTCCCGCACTGATTGTGAAAAGGTTTGGCTTGAGCCTGACCCCAGGTCAGAACTTTCTCCACTGTAATCCTGTAGTCTAGCGCAAACCCTCCTCTTTTAATTCCCCAAAGGCCTCCGGGTAAGCGTGGGCATGAGCAAGGTGGGTGCCAAGCCCTTACTTGTTACACCCGGAAGGATGGGAGAACTCGAAGAGGGAATGGATCGCTCTGAACCTGGGCCTCCGACGGGGCGGCTATGCCGGAGAGTGTACGTGGGGAGAGGAGACGGGCCACGGAGGCGGGAAGCGGACCGCGCATTAAGACAAAGGGAGGGCCTGTCAGCGCGTCGAGGGAAAGCCCGGCGAGAGCGGAGGCTGCAGACGGAGGGCTAGGAGAAGGGAGGGGAAGGGAAGAAGTGGTGGACCAGAGGGTGTAGAGAGGACGTGGGAGAAGAGCGAGCTCGGTGCGGGATGCATCTGGGAGCAGAACCACAGAAACATGACTTGGGACACGGGAGGAAGGGTGCAGAAGTCCCGCTCGAGCACGTGGGAACCTGGCCACAACACCCGGGACGCAGGGCGCTGTCAGTGGCCGCACTGCCCCGCTGGCTGTTTCTGGGGGTTGGTGAAGTCAGGTCCTGCAGGGCGCAGCTGGAGGTGAAGGGCCTAGAAGGGGCGGGGGAGGGCTGAGGGGGGGCGGCGGAGGAGGGCAGTAGGAGAGGGAGGGGTGTGGCGCCCCAGCCTCTAGCCCCAGAGGCAGCCTGGCTGCTGCCAGTCCACCCGCCACCCCGCACAGAAGGACTCTGGCGCTCTCTCCCCGGGGGCCTGTGCAGCATCCCCCCCCCCCCCCCATCCACCGGAGCCTCTCCATCCCGCCAACTAGTTCCTGTGCCAAGGCCAAGTCTGCTTTTTTTCCTGAACTTTCCCAGGACTCTAACCTAGGGTTGGATTCCACCGCCGGGCTCCCGGACACCCGCTGCGGAAGCTGGGTGGGGAGGAGGCGTGACCAGAAAAGCACAGGGGCCCGAGCCAGCGGTGCTGGACCCGGCTGGACCGAGCTTGCTTTCCTGCGTCCCCAGAGCACGAGTGCTGGGGAGGGCTTTTCCAACTGACTGGAATTTTCCGGAGACAGAGTGTGGCAGTGCCCAGTCTTTGTCGGGGGGGGGGGGGGGGAATGAAATGCGTGAATATGAGTGTTATTCTTCTCCCACACGCATGATTTTAATAGACCTATCAGTCACATCCCGACACATCTGCAGATCAGGCGCGCTGCGCCCGCAACTCCTTAAAAAAATTAATTCGTTTCATCTGCCTACTGGTGGGTTTGAGGGAGGGTGTCAAAGTCTTGGTGGCAATAATAAAAACGGGGCAGTGAGTTTTTTTGTTTTTTTAAGTGAGAAAGAAAGAAAGGGAAAGAGGAGAGAGGGAAGGAGGGAGAGGAGAGGGGGCAGACGGGGGCTGGTGGGGGGGGGGGTACGAGACCGTCAAGGAAATCACACTGCTTAGTTTACCGGTGAGTTTAGAAGCCACTCAGGTGCCCTACACAAAGTTATGCAAACTTTATCCAGCCGCCACAAAATACTGCCCCACTCGCCACAGATGGGAAACAAAATCGCACTAGTAGAATGGAACACCGCCCTTGCATCGGAAGTGAATTATCAAGGGAAAACGACCACAAAGAATCTCACGTGAACACAAATGTGCGTTGCTTGGTTAGGAACTGCATTTAGCCTTGAGTTGGGCTCCAAGTAAGTAAGGTCTAGGAGAAAATTGTCTCCACTTATTTTAACTGGAGAGAGCCTGCCCGGATCTGGCCTCAATCTTGAGAGGAGGCCTACCTAATCCTCTGGCTTTGTTTTCAAATTAAGTCATTAGAGACTTTCTCCTAGTCTCTCACATCAGTAGAACCCAAAGGAAGGTGGCTTGGAAGCCTGGCACAAAGAATTCTAGCTAACTGGGTGGAGCTCAAATAGGGAACACAAAACACAAGGAATGGGGGGGGGGGGCTGAGCTGTCTAGTATTTGCAAGATGACTAACTTTATGTGGTGTGCTTCACTTAAAGTGGGCCATAACTCCTGTGATGGCGAGCTCTGGTTTAACTGCCCATAGCCAAGGCAGGGAACCCCGGAAGCCCAGGCATGGCAGAGGTGAGTGTGGCTACCCCTGTCTCCCACTGAAGCTGCTGTGCTTGGGAGCCGGTCAGCAAAGTCCCTTGTGTGTGAAGGGGAAGGTGGGCTGGACCTGAAAGTCCCCTAGAATTTCCCTGAGGTGAACGGGGCTCTTTCCCTGACTGCCTGAGTATGCTCCCCTCTTGGACTCCTAAGCAAGCAAACCAGTTCTGGAAATAACAGAGCAAAAACCCTAAAAGAAAAATGAAGAAAGGGAAAAGGGGGGGGTGTCATTTTATTACCTTATCAGAAAGCAGTGGGCATCATTCCTGAATCTCTTGCAATCAGGTTAAGGAATGAGGGGTTTAAGCAAAATCATCAAAATGACTTTTTTTTTTAAAAAAAATCATACATTTCACTTGTAAGATTAGCATTTATATGGAAAGATATTCTCCAATGTAGGCTGAGCTAAGGTCTTACTGAATCGGTAGAGTAAGTCCACTTTAGAATAGCTAGTCCATACTCATTCAAAAAAAAAAAAGAAAAAGAAAAAGAAAAAGAAAAAAGAAAAGAAAGAAGAAAAAGAAACTAAGCGGGAAAATGAGGGGAAAGAATGCTGAAATTAGTATCATTTTCCACCTGGACTTAAGGAAAATTTCCTTCAAAAATAGAATTTCATCCTAATGTCATGATTAATTTCAAAACATATTTGCTGCGTATAAGTTTTAAATGCAATATTTAATGCTGTCAGATTACTTGAAGACAAAGTTTTACAGAAAACTTTAAATTCCAGGAAAAAAAACCTGCAATGTACCATAAACACCTAGAAAAAAATATAATTAAAAATATTTAAAGCATCAAACAACCTCAAGATCTGGTCAGGAATAATAAACACTGCATTCTGTGTTTACATTCTCTAGCGACCTGCACCCCGTTTCACACAGGAGAGGGGGCGGTGTGTGTGTGTGTGTGTGTGTGTGTGTGTGTGTGAAGAAAATCCGCAAATTTATGTTGCATTTTCCCAGAGAAGAAGGGGAGGTGTTGGGGTAGGACCTGGGTGAGGGACACAGCGGTGGTGCGTTCCGGTCAGGATTGCTTCCTGGAACCATTGGAAGGTAATTTCACTTACAATCCCAATTACGGAGATGTCAAAGGCACACTGTCTTGGTGGTGGTCATTGTCCCCCATCCTTGGCCTCGTCCCACCAGCCCCACCATTGAGCACCATCCTTTTTCCTTCCAACCAGGACCAAGCTGCCTCAAAAACTGCTACAGTAGGGGAAGGGCAGAGCCACAGCAAAGAAATGCAAAAAGAAAAAAAAAAAAAGAAAGAAAAGAAAAAAAGAAAAAAAATATGCCAGGGCCAGGCAGTTAAAATGCGAAACTGTTAGGAAGTACTTTGTAGTTACTTCCCTTCTGTGTTAACTTCAACTCTACAGAATAATCTCTGGAGTTTAGCTTCCTCTTTTCCCACTGAATAAAGCCATTGAAACGCTGCCCTCCGCTCGGTGGGGCTCCCTTACTCTTGGGCCCTATTGATAATTTCTCCTTCAACAGATTGCTAATTGTATTTTGAGCTCATAAATCATGCATATAAAATTAGCACGTTTCAATTTCATAGGGAAACGGCCTTTTCTCTCTTAGACGTATTGATTCAAATTTTGATGCATTTTGGAAAGGGGGGGTCTCTTTTTGTTTTTCTTTTTTAGATGAAAGACTTGCAGGCTATGTACATAATCTGACTCCTCCCCCCTTACCGCAACGCCTAAAATAAAAATGTCACAACGCATTTACAAGAAATAATACAAAACAAAACAAAAAATGGAAATGCTCGGATACAGAGTTTTACAAAACCCAGAATATATCTCCACCGTCTGAGAGGGGATCGCGGTATAAATGAACCAACCAACCCAAAAGAGCGGTAACAACTACAAAAAACTTGTAAATGTTTGGATCTGCCTTACTACATTTATAACAAGTGAGAACAGCTCGAGGTCCGTCACTCGACCTCCGGCAGAAGAGCCGGCGGGAAGGAAACCCCGGAGAAAGTTACAGTGCCGGCAGTCATAAAAAGTAGGCATCGCCTCGCTGGGTTTTGTCTTTTGTCCTCCCGAGCCGAGAAAACGCTGTGTGCCTCCTCTGCGGACGATAAATACTGTACAAAAGGTCTCGTGAAAACACCAAAGTTCAGTCTAAGACGCCAGTCTGGTGTCAGCGCCTCGGAATCCCGGAAAAGGTGAAAGAGAGGGCAGATGTCACCTGGTGCTCCGACCTCCAGAGCTGTCTTTTTACAGGAACGTGGAGACGTCTGTACAAAGTCGAGCTCTGGAGGCTCCGGCGCAGGCCTCACGCTCTTCGTCGCCGGGTCGGCGGCCTCGAGCCGCAGTGTCCCCGGCGTCCCCGCGGCGCTAGATATGCGTCAGGGGCACCGTGCCGTTGACACCCGCGCCCGCGCCCTGGTAGTGCTGTGGCAGCGAGTGCAGCCGGCTTTGGGCCGCGGCAGCCGCTGCCGCCGCCGGGTCTCCACCCTCGCCGGCGGGCAGGTACATGCTGATCATCTCGCGCAGGTCCCCGGGGCACGGCGCCCGCGAGTGCGCAGGGGCCGGCGGGCTGCCGCTGGGCTCTGACTTGACCAGCGAGCCGAGGGCACCGAGGGCACCCGACGATGCCGCCGCTGCAGCCGCCGCGGCCGCCACAGCCGAGTTCTGGTGCGCGCCGCCAGCAGCGGCGGCGGCGGCTGCTGCGGCGCCGTAGGGGATGCCACCGTAGCCCGAAGGCGAAGCGCTCATGTAGCCCTGAGAGTTGGAGATGGGGCTGTACTGCAGTGCGCCCATGTCGTAGCGGTGCATGGGCTGCGGGTTGTGAGGATGCGCGTGCGGATGGTGCGGGTGCGGGTGCGCCGGGTGCGCGTGAGGGTGCGCGCCGCCCGCGCCTGGGTGCTGCCCGTAGGCTAGCTGTGCCTCCTGCATCATGGCCGCGGCTGCAGCCGCCGCAGCTACCGAGCCCGGGTAGGCACCGTTGGCCCAGCCGTTGACGTGCGCGTAGCCGCCTCCAGCCGCGCCGCCCGGGCTCTCCAGGCGCTGGCCCACCGCCGCCGCCCCGACGCCCACGCCCACGCCCATGGCCACGGCCGCACCTCCGCCACCTGCGCCGGCCGCCAGCAGCCCACCGGCCAGCGAGTACTTGTCCTTCTTGAGCAACGTCTTGGTCTTACGGCGTGGCCGGTACTTGTAATCCGGGTGCTCCTTCATGTGCAGTGCGCGTAGTCGCTTGGCCTCGTCGATGAACGGCCGCTTCTCGGCCTCGGACATGACCTTCCATTCGGCTCCCAGGCGCTTGCTGATCTCCGAGTTGTGCATCTTGGGGTTTTCCTGGGCCATCTTGCGCCTCTGTCCGCGGGACCACACCATGAAGGCGTTCATGGGCCGCTTAACCCGATCCTGGTTGGCCTTGGTGCCCCCGCCGCCACCGCCGCCCCCGCCCCCACCACCGCCCCCGCCCGCCCCGGCCGGGCCCGAGAGGTTCGTGGGCGCCTGGGCGCCGCCGGGCGAGTGCAGGTCGGTCTCCATCATCATGCTGTACATCTGGGCGGTTTGCGGGTTCACCGGCACCGCAAAGAGAGGGCCTGGAGCATAGACGGCCGGGTGGAGGTGGGTGGGTGGAGAGAGAGCCCAGAGAGACTGGGGGGGGGGTGCCTAGCAGAGAGAAGGGGGTTGGGTGGAGGCAACAACAAAAAAGAGGCAAAAGCACACGCACTTAGCGCGGGTCCAGCTCGCAGGTGGAAAGTTTCTCCGGGTGCACAAATCACTTGCCAGAGAGGTCGTTGGCCGGGATCATCGCCGCCGCCACTGCCGCTCCTGCAGTCCGGGCGCTCTCGGCTGAGCTGTGCAAACAGGTGCAGTCGTGGCCAAGTTGAGGCTCCACTTTCTGGGTTTGAAGCGGTGCCACCGGGTCCGACACCGAGTTCTTTGCCTCTTCTTGGTGGCTCGAAGTCTCTTTACTGTGCTGGCTTCCTTGGCGGCTTCCAACTCCGGGGCCGCAACTTCTAGCAGGGCGGCGCGCCGCGTGCGCTGGGCATGTGCTGGTCCCAGGTGCCTGGGGGGAGCTAGGCGCTGAGGGGGACTCGGAGGGGGGTTTGGAGGGGGCGATCACGGTGCAGCCAGGGAGGGGGTTAGGGACAGCGGTGCGAGTGCCAACGCGTGCAGAGAGCCAGAGAGTTGGGCCGCTGCACGCAAGACAAGCTGTCCGCTGCCTGCCTGGGGCCGTGCGCTCGGAGCGGAGGCACACGCGGGGCCGGTGGCGCGGGGGGCCCAGCAGCCATACGCCGGGCCCGGGCTGCCATTAAATGAGCGCGCCGCGGCCAATGGGAGCCGGCGGCGGCGGTGATTTGCATGGCGCGCTGGCGAGTGACGTGGGGAGGGAGTAGATACACTGGGCGCGGGCGGCAGAGCAAGGAGGTGGAGAAGAAGGGGGGGGGGGAGAGAGCAAGGGCAGGAAGGAGGGGGAAAGGGGGCGCGGGGGGGGCGGGGTCACAGCCACACTGCTTCCTGAGCGCGCGCGCGGCGGCGACGGCGGCGAACTCGGAGCTCGCCCCCTTCTCCTCTCCCCGCCCTCGCGCTTCGAATGATTAACGATTGGGTTGAAAACCAAGAGTAAAAAGAATCGCTGTCGGGGGAGGCGGGGACTGGGGGGGGGGGGGGGGGGTTAAAGTTCTGGGTCGTGTTTAAATGCGCTCGTTGGAGACCCAGCTCCTCCCCTGTTCCCAACCAGCCAACTCTGTGCCCGCAGGGAAGGGGAAAGTTGGAGCTAGAGGCCGCACTTTGCACTCAGCCGGAGTGCAGAATAACGGTGGTGCCCGAGGAGATCTTCCCAGGGGCAGTTTAAACCCAAGGCACCGCTGCTGGTTTCCAAGCTAGGCAGTCTCCCCAATTCCCGGAGCTCAGTGCATTCTCCAGAGCCTGCTCTAGCAAAGACCTTTCCAGCTCCGGGATCTATAATTCGGGTCTGGATGGAGGTGCAGCCGCTTTTGTGTGGTGCAGGGCTCATAGCTCCCTTATCTATCCTGAACTTTCTTGCGGGGTTGGGGTGGGGGAGGTGTCTTTTAATGGATCAGGATGTTATAGTAAAAAACTCTCCCCAGTTTACTTTCTCTTCTTGAATTCCTGCGAAGGTCAAAAAACAAGATCTGGAATCTAGTTACTCAAACGTTTAAAAAAAAAGTTAGTTGAAAGAGCACTCTTTTTCTGGAGCGATTCTCCCAGAAGCTGTTTGCCAAAGGCCTTCGAAAACTCTGAACTCACGGTTTAGAAGGGAGTGCCTCTGATCGGGTGAAAGTATTGCCTTTTTGTTATGTTTTGTTTGAAAAAGAAAGGCCAGTTCTGGGGATGAGGAAAGCATAAATCACAGCCGACTGTAATTCTTGAATCTCAGAACAAGTATGCTTCTGGGGTGTTCAAGAGATTTCCAATCCAACCTCAGACTGCCATTTCCAAGAGAAAGATGGGGATTTGATTTAAAGGCTTCTTCCAGAAAGGCCCTTAGAGTGCAGAAGTTCTTCCGACGTCCTGGGGCGGGGTGGGGGTGGGAAAAGAGGGTGCCTTTCTACTCCTGAGACGAAGGTGCCTCCGGAGATTGGGCTAGGCTCGTCTGCTGACTGCCTGCAGACCGCCCGGTGTGTAATCCGAAGGCTCTTCTGTGGCAGAGATAAAGGATAATAGCAAGAATAGGGGTGTCCCAGTATATTGGGCGCTGAACATGTGACAGTTCTTTTTTTCTGTTAACAAAAAAATATCTGAGGCTGTGAATTTCCCGACCCCATTGCTCCCTTGCTATGATTATTACATACGTTTATTTTTCATTTTATTTTAATCCCAGGTTGCTATAGCACAGTGCAACAGCAAAGCCATCCCTCTGCCGACTGAGCTTTCATTTCGGGCCATCCAGTGCTTACTAGTAAACTCATCAAATAATATAGAATTATTCTGGAAGCATTGTTTCATATTTTTCATAAACATCTAGGTTATAGACTATTTTTCAGCTACTTTCCTATTTCAGCAATCAAGTTTATTAAACCTTTTGATTTGTTTCATGAACTCCCTACAAATATCAGTTACATTGTAAATGAACAAAACGAACAGGAATATTGTTTAAGAATTTGGTAGAGCCATTTTTCTTTGATAATCTAGGAGGCGATGGGTGTGCAGAGAGATCCACTGTGTTAGGGGAAGTCAACAAGACTGAAATAAAAGAAACGGTTTACAAATTATAAACTATATTATCCACTTAGCACTTGAAAGATTTCTTTCCTGTGCTTTTCAATTTAGATTTTAAACTAAATAGCCAAAGACCCCCTGAAAACGCTTTGTATGAATCAAGCTTGGCACATTATTTTCCATATCAATGGGGCAATTTATTTTATAAACACCCTGCACTCCAGTGAGCTTTGCAGGAATGCTTTATGCTTTGGGAAACTTGGATAGATGACTTTGAAATGGTCTCATTTCTTTCTACCAAGCCCAGAACATTGTTTCCAAATGGGATGTTACCCTTGTTTCCCAGAACATCTAAATAGGAGGTAAATGGCGTCACATTGCAGGCAACCATGTTGGTGCTTGTCACTCAGGGCACTGCACTTCAGAAGCCCCGTTTAGTAATAAACTGTTGCCAACCCAAGCCAGTGAAAACCCTATGGGTGCCCACCTGCGAAGTAGGAAATCAGAGATGCAGGTGTAACTTGTTGCCAAGTGACAGAAGATTGGCAGCAGCAGCCTGTGCCAACTAAGCAGTGGTGGGCATGCTGTGCCAGACCTCCTTGTGCCTTCCATCCTGGCATGAGCAGTGAGAAGCTTTGCAACTCCTGTCAGTGACAACTTCTGGAAGCTTCTGCTCCTTGTTTCTTCTATGCTCACTTTCCCCAATGGCTCTTCTTACAAAAAAAGAAAGAAAGAAAGAAAAGGAAAAAAAGAAAGAAAAAAGAAAGAAAAGAAAAGCCAAAAACCAGTTTGATAAATACTTTTGTCTGCTTCCCATTCTCCCGACCAGCTTGGTGGGGCTGCCTCCCAGCCTACCAGCCTAATGCCATCCTACAAACCATATCCTTGTGGATTTGAAGACTGACTATATTATGTCCAAGTAACAATAGAGAAAGCCCAGAATCCAAGGCAAGGATTAGTTTCACTGTTGACTGACCAATCTTGCTCTCTCAGCAACTCAGAAATTTCACTGTGCCATTGCTCAAAATGCCAAAGACTGACTTAGAAAAGTGGCTAAGTTTTTAATCCAACCTGTGGTTACAGTCCTCAGAAAATTCATGTCGACCCATTGCTAGAGGAAATGATGCATGCATGTAGTATATGCATCTGTGCCTGTATATGTAAATGAACATAGATAAATTATGAAAGGGTGTATATATGGAAATGGTATGTTTAAGCTTTCGCACGAAAACCCTGACTTTCAAATAAATCGAGTCCTGGATTTTAAACACCTGGGTTTTAAACTTGAACCCCTGGCATAGAATAACCAGTACTTTCACACACCTTTGTGCTCTTGAAAAATCTTTGACTCATAGAGGGCCCCTGTGGACAGAACCCCTTGTTTCCTTTTTTGGAAGACTGGTTCTCAGACATCTATATGTGGATTTCTATGCTTAGCGTTAGTCTCAAGCTTCAAACAATTTGGGTAGCCTGAGGTTCTTGGGGACCGTGCAAGACTAGAAATTATTCAATGGGAGGTCCAGACTGTCTGCTCTGGTGACAATCCCTTGATCATGCTCAGAACAAGATTGTCTAAAGGCTGATGAGGCACTTGGACAGAGGACACGAGGAAGTGACTACCGGTAACTGCCAGGGGCAAAGACTTCAAGGCTCTGATGTACCCTTTAAAGGCTGAGAGAATAGTTGAAGACCTCTAGCGAGCTGGCAGTTTCTAGGCTGGACTATGGAGGAAGAAAGTAGTGTTTAGGAAGAGGCCCCAAAGTAAACTCGGGAGAGGGAAAAGAACACTGCAAGTTGGAAAAGGGCCTCCGAAGTCATCTCTGCCAACAGGAGGCACAGATTATAGGCCATGTGGGAGGAGAGCAAATCCGAGAGGGGCGGGCACGGAAGTTGTGACTCCATCCCGGGACCTGCAACTTGAGTGGAGGGCAGCGCGCTGGGGCATCGCGGAGCGCTTAGGCATGTCAGTGTGGACCCTGCCGCGGCGCGGGCCGCGATCGCCGTCTGCTGGCCGCCCCACCTTCTCTGTCCTCGCGGAGCCACCTCGGACTGTCTGTCACCTGTTTGGCGGAGGCGCCCCTCGCCCAGCTATGGCTAGCTCAGCGTCACTGGAGGGTTGGCCGCCCGCCAGTTCAGTATTTTTTGAGTTTTAGCGTGTGCCTCTGACCCCGGTCTCCGGGTGGGGGTGGGGAGCATCTCTTCTCCTGGGTCGTCTCCAAGCCCTCTCAGCCGATTTCCTGGGCCCAGTCCGGACTAGTTTGGGGGATTCTTCGCAAACAGCCAAAGGTGCCAAAGGTGGTTCGTTCGTTGTTGCTGATTTGTTTAAAAGGGGGAAAGAAACAAAATCTAGATAAAGGGGAGAAGTCGGGGGAGGGGACAAAGGAAGAGAATCACTCGCAAGTGAAGAACTTTGGGCGATCCCAGCGCCTTTACCAGCATTCCTCACAGCCCTTCTCTGCCGAGCCGCTCTCAACTAAAAAGCAAAGACTCCTCTCCTCCGACCTGAACGGGCGCCCGAGTTTATAGAGCCGCTGCAACTGCGCCTGTGGGAAAGGGGCAAATAAAGTCCTCGCCTCTAGGCTTCCAGGCTCGGGTTCCTGCTGCCAGCGTGGCGAACGGCACACAAAATCCAGAGCTGCACTGCGTGTGCGTGCATGCTTCCTGGTTCTCTGGGTGGAAGCATTCGGAGAATCTCTGGGAGCTTCGAGTAGGGGCTCACCCTGTGAGCAGTGCTCACACATATAATTCAAATTTCACAGCTGACCTGCTCTGAAAACCTCAATCAGCTTCTAATTGAAGGGAAAACAAAATATTGCTTCCCTACAGCAGAGCTAACGATTTAATCATTATATCAGACATTATAGCTTTTAATTAGGCTAATGCTGATACTGTATGGAAAGAGATAATTCAACACAGTTCTTGATGAATTCTGTAATTGGGTTAACGGCGGAGCAGTCGGGGGAGAGACGTCAATATTCAAGCTGCGTCTGTAGCCACCAGGTTTATGAATGAAAGAGGGGAAAGCCTGGAACCCAAGGGGGCATCGCGCCCTCTCTCCCCAGAGCTGTTGATGCTGGAGGAAGAGGCAACCAAGATGCCAGCGGGGCTGGGCCGCCGCTGGGTGCCAGGCCTCGCGGGTTTGGAACCGAGCGCCCACTTTTGCCGCGTGAAATCTGACAAGAATTTCAGCAGGCCTACCTTGCTGGTACAACTGGGCACCAGATGTACGAATCTATCCACTTAGCCCAAACCCATCCCTACAGGAGGGTTGAGCCTCCAGCATCTAGCTGTTTCTTGCCTTTCCATCCAGTGCCCTTTGAAAGAACTAGCGATGCCTGGTGCTAACACCCATCGCAAGTGCCGGCTGGGCATCCACAGCACAGTGCCCCTGGCACTCTGTAGAGAACAGCTCTACCCATGCGGTTCTCTATGTGCACCTTGGGCGCGCCAGGCTCTGGTGGCATTGCACACTGTTGGCACTCCTGTGTCAATGCCGACAGAGAAAGGACAGATCTAGTGGGTACCCAGGCTTGTGCCCCCTTGCCCTTGGCTGAACCGGTTGCTTGGCCTTGGGCTGCAGAAGAAGGTTAGCAATTAGAGAGTGTGGGCCCGCTTCCCTTCCTACAAAAGAATGGGAAAGAAAAAAAAATCCGTTTGGACTCGCCCGCAGGAAGCAAATTGTGCCAGGGGCATGGGTGACCCCTCCTCTCCCTTCTCATTCTCTCTGCCAAGTAGGGCCTGGGCTAGACGCTGTCTCAGGGTCAACCTGCCACGGGCTCAGGCGCTCCAACCGGCATCTCTGAGATGCCGCCTTCTGCTTGCACTGGGACCGACTTTTCTTGCCACCCTCTTTTGCCTTTAGATTTCTACCACACATCTGACCCTGCTTAGAGGTGGGCTGTGGTGAGCCTCGGGTTTTGAGGAGAGGCGCAATCGCCTCTGTAATTTGGTTGCGCTTTTCAGAAAAGTCAAGGAAGCCGCCTTTCCGCGATTTTAACCCAGATGTTTTCAGGGTGTAATTTTTTTTATGTACTTTAAAAATTTCTGCCGCCGTTCTTAAATTTTTCTCTTAGTCTTCGGTTTAACTACATCAGCACAATATTCTCCTTCAAGATAAATATACTGTATTGTGATTCATCCGTGTCGTATTTTGTCAGCAATTACTGCAAAATTAAATGGGTCACTGTGAAAGTTTCATTTACTCAACCCCCCGTAATTAACAGTTTGAATACACCTTTTTTACATTGTGCAAAAGTTGTAATTTTCCAATGCTTGTTGTGTCTTCCCAATAAAGAATTCTGGTTAAGTTAGATGTGATCATGAGAATTCAAAGCTCTGCTCCCAGTGGAGGGGTGCTGGGCTTTTCCCTAAGACCATAGAAAGCTCGTGCACAAGATCAAACTTTTCTGATCAGTGGAGCTTTGCAACTGCTCAAATATAGATTTGCAGAGAATAAACGCGGAAGGATGGAAGGCGTCTGATTAAGGGACATTCCCAAAGAAACCTCTAACACCAGAATTCTTAGGCTGAGCAGACAAGCCTGCAATATCTGCTGCCTGGAGATATTGGGGGGCAAGGTGAGTTATGACACACTAGAAGGTGGGAACGGTAACCATCCCATCCTATCTGAAAGAAGGCTTCAGCCCATAGAGCCCAAGGGCGTCCCTGACCAGGGCTGTGTGCAAGAAGCTGCATTTGGAGTACACATGGTCTTCTCTCATATTCTCTCTCATTAGCCCCCAAATAGAAAAGGCATCCCTCACAAGGGGAGACAAGTCATAAGGAATTTTTATATGAAGAGGAATACCGTGAAATCAGAGATGCTATTTTTTTTCCTTCCTGGTCATGCCAGTTATTGCAAATTAGATTAGCTGCACAGGCTGCAATATAAACATGGCACGAGGTTCACGCCAGTGAAAGCCCGTCCACTCCAATCTTGCCTTTCATCGGAGCGGCTCACATAAATCACATCTTGTCCTTTAATACACTTTTCAGTGAGATTAAAACATCACTCTGACACAATTTCAAGCCCTTTCAGTCATATGTCCCGCTTTACTTCAGAAAGTAGCTAACAGGAAAAGGGGGTCTGTAGATATCTCCAGGCTGTGGGGAGAGCTTCGCAGCCCTGTGAGGGGCTAATGGAGGACCCCTTGGCCCCATCTGAACGCCATTCATCTTCCCTTGCAAAGATACAAACCAGCTGGTTCTCCAGCAGAAATCAGATTTCTCTGGGGTTGGAGAGAGAGAGGCCAGTTGACCGACTGTGTGTGCACAGGAGCTTTTGGGGGCAACACTCTCCAGACAGGGGCGTTGGAAAAAGATCACAGCCCACCTTCCAGGGCCCAGGACTCTAGACCTTTTTGGGAAGGAGGTCCAAAGGCACAGGGGCGGGGGTGGGAAGGCATGTAGGGTTTCAGGTGGCCTTTAAGTCCTAAATCTTCACTTAGGAGTGGAGGGAAAAAGAGGTGAGATTACTATAAAATTGGCTAAGAGCTGGAATCAGTACCCCTCACTGTCCCCCTCTCTCCCTCAGGGACTGGCTACCTGGGTCAGGAGCTGATCTGTATTTCAGAAGGACAAAGAATCCTAGCAGGCCACCAGAGAGGGGTGTCTGGACCCCAGCTCTTTTCGGCCTTTCGTTTTTCTCAAATTGTGCTTGTAACTCAGAATGCCCAGACATCGCTTCTGGAGGGCATACTGGACATTCCCCCCCTCTCCCCCCAACGGGGCTGCGCCTGTTGATTCTCTTCTCCGTCAGCCACAGGAGTATTCTCTCTCTAGACCCCTGCAGGGTTGGGTTCATTGCTGGGAGGAGCAAGTGAAGATAGGAAACCCCAGAAGGTCACCTCCTTCCATCCCAGTCCCTCTTTCCAGCCCCTTACTCAGTCTCTAAGTCTTTGGCTCCATCACTTTTACTAGAACCCAGCAGGAAGCCACCTGGTGACTTTCTGTTCAACTTCACTGGGCACCTGAACATCCCCCGTGGGAGTCCTTGTTCAGGTAGAGCCACCGCAGCCTGCCTTGCTCCACCCAAAAACTCATAGGCAAGGAAACCTGGCAGAGTCCAGGAAAGGGGCAATTCCCCTGTCCTCAGGATCCTGAACTTGACCATAGGCGGTATTCACAGCCCAGTTCGACTTGGCCTGTGGCCGATGCCCGCGGTTCCCACTCTGCTACCAGTGGCATCCACCCAACCAGGCTGCAGGGGAGAAGACTACTGAGGACCGAACAGGGCGACTCCGGCTCCAGCCCAAGCCACTGAGGAGGGGAGTGTTCCTGGGGTTCCTCTGAACCTACTAGGGTGCCATGAATGCAGCCCCCTCTCTAACGCCAGCTTCTCACAAAGGCGCGTCCAGAAAGCCGGGCCCCTCCGCACTGCAGGAAATCAATGGCACAAAGCGAGCTTTTAATGGGTTAATTGACTGGAGGCCTCTATCGCGTTCAAACACCTGTTTCCTGCCAGCAGCGGCGGCCTGTCTGGTCTCTGCCTAGGTCGATGCTGCAGGCTCTGCCCCGCCTTGTTCATCGAATCTAGGCCACGCCGAAAATCCATTTCACCTCTGAAAGTCGCGGTATACTCCCACTCGCTGGCTACTCGAAATGGGAAGGGGGCAGAAGAGGGTGGCCAACTAGGGCCTGGAGACTTCTGAGTGCGCCCAACAAGTTCAACCCAAAGCCGAACGATGCGCTTTTGCTTGATGAGGGAGGACCCACTACCAAGGCTGGGTCTTTGGGTCCGGGTTATCCCTATCTAGGGCGGCCCCCTTAGCTGTGCGTACTCAGGATCGCTCACCCGGAGTCCTCCTCTAGCCGGTGCGACTTCCACCGCGCCAAAGCAGCTACTGGGCAGGCACCCGGTCCAAAGGCTCTCTCTGAGTGTCGAGGGCTCCCGGATGATTGATTTTCTTTTAGTAACAGAATTAATACAGTCAAGTCTGTCGGTCAGTCAAAGTTAAATTGATTCTTTGCCCAAAACACCTCTCACCAAGTGGCACGCGCTTCAACATGTTAATTTTTAGAAGGTTATTTTTCATCCCGTGGGTTAAGTTCTTGGCGCTGCCTAGAGTGGTGGCACAGAGCCGCCAGCTTGGCCTCGGCAAGGCCGGGGGCGGGGCAAGGACAGACGACCCCAGCGGAAGGGGAACCTCCTTCCACTAAATCTTACCCCCAAGGCTACTGTCTGGACCTCCCTCCACCTCGGCTCCTAAGGGCGATCTACCTAGATGTGGCTTGGGACGGTTGGGCGGTGGCCAATCCAAAAGGCTGAGGAGCAGCAAAGGAGTGAACACACAGATAAGAAAATGACCAGTAAACCCGCGAGTCGGCTTGCGAAGGTCACCGCCTTACAGGGCCGTTCAGCGTTGAGGCCAGAAGGCTCCAAGCACCTCGCACATCCTCTCGGAAAGGGCCCACGGTGACCGGCTCCCCTCCCCGCTCCTCGCCCGCCGCGTGTCCCTGCCCGGTTGGTGAAGCTCCCGCGCGCGCGAGTTCGAGACACACTTACAGTTAGTTCTTCCTGCAGCCCGGCGGGTCCGCACCGCTTGGCCGGCCTGTACCTCCGCAGCCCTGCCTGGTTGCGGGCCGTGTGGGACCTGGGCGCCCTGCAGGCCCAAGCGCACGCGCTGAAACCCGCGGACCCCGGCCCGGCCAGGCTCCTGGCGGCGATGGCGCCCGCGCCACGCGCACGCACACTCACACGCTCACCCCCGCTCGCACACTCGCTAGCACAAGCTCCTCGCTCCTTGCTCGGCACACACACTTGCAGACGCACACACTGCAGGCGAGAGAGACAAGAAAATGAAATTTATTATTGATAGAAAAGACTCGCAAGACAATTTCAGGTTATTGTTTCTCTCTGGAAAAGGGGGATCCCGCCACATAATGAAGCGTCTTTTGTGTGGCACTGAACAATACCAAACAAGTATTCTAATAAATAGCCGCGTTTTTGTTCCTGCTCGGCAGTGAATAGAAGGGAGCCGTTGCTTCGCTAGCAGCTGGGACGCCGAGCGGAGCGGGGAGGTGGAGCCGCCGCTCGCCCTCTTCTAGCCGCTCCCCAGCCGGGTCCCCGCCGCTCCCCCATTCGCCCTCGCCTGCAGCCCCTCCCGCCGGCCCGACCGCAGAGGTTCGAGACCCTGAGACCGCAGGGATCCCGTACCTTCCCCCAGTGGCGATCGCATTCCCGCCCCCCCCCCCACCGCCCGTCGTCAGCTGTCACTTGTGGCGTCCCACGAGCGGCGACTTTCACCTGGAGCGACTCTCCCGGCTTTCCCTACCTCTCGTAGGGTGGGGACGCCCCCACCCGTACTCCTGAGTCAGCGCGGTCATTGAGAGGGATCTGAACGGCGCACCCCCCTCCGCCCCCTCCGCGATCTCACTGTGGGCTCTCTCGGCTCTGTTCCGGGCTGGAGCTTTGTTGTCTCACCCAGGGGATACCTTGACCGTGGGCGCCGCGCCAGGCCTCCCCCGGAGCAGTGAGGGCAGCACCCCCCACCCGCGCTCCTCAATCCCCCCTCCCTCCAGTGCTGCTCCCTCTACCAAGGGGAGCAACAGAACGAAAGACGGTGTCTAAAGATTAATGGGTGGACACAAAGCTCTCCAGGTTTAAAAAAAAAAAAAGAAAAAAAAAAGTCGCCCGGACTGGAGTCTGGTGTCCCGGTGAGCACGGCGGGAGGGAGTCCGGAGTAGCTGTTCCGAAGCTGTAGCCGCAGGCGGCGAGGCCAGTGAGTTTGCTGCGGAGTACCCTCCCTCCCAATACTCTGTACTCCCTCTCATGGCGGTCCCCGTACTCGGCCTTTGCTGCGAGGCTGAAGCTGCCCGGCAGCCCATCGCGAAGTACGGTAATGCCGGAGAGAATCCCTGAGAAGGCGCCGGGTTGCCGCCGCTCAAGTTTCGCTTCCAGTTTCTCTCCGTACCCGGTCTCCCTCTCCCATTAGGTCACCAACTATGGGAAGATGTCAGCACTTTGGACTTAAGACCTACACCCTCTGTGGCACCTAGAGAATGTCTCAAAAGCAAACTTTTTTTCCCCTTAAAGGGATGACCCCAAGTTCTGCCCAAAGAATTTACAATTCCCTGACAACCTAAGAAAATAAGCTAATATTAAAAAGAAATATACAAACACAACACACGTGATCGTATCAAGCGTTTGCTCACCCCATCGGGGTGCTGTGGGTGTGTGCTTATCTGGAGTTCTCTTGTGGACACACGTATGCCTCTCCCCCTCCCCCCACTGCTGGCAGCTGAGGTTTTCAGCAGAACCATGACTGGCTCTAATCTCGGAGACAAAAACCCACATGACTTTCCCTCCATGGATCTTAATCTAGGCAAGCACTTTGTCATGTGTAAATTATTTCTTAATCGGACTGAGAGGTTTCGAAGCGCAATTCAGGATTTAGTGTGCTGGGAATCGCCGAAGATTGACGAGCTGCCTAGGAACACTTGCCCTGGTAGAAAGGCTTCCCAGCCACAGACACGTTGGTCTGACAGAGAAGGGGGAAAAAGCTGGTGGTGGAGTTCCGTGGGGAAGCCTTTTTTATTTTTTCAATCCACCTCTAAGAAACCCTTGGAGTTTAAAGTAATTTAGCTCAGTTATTCCAAATGTCGGCAACACCAGAGAGAGGGACTTCCCTCCTGGGTGGTTTTTTTTTTTTTTTTTTTTTTTTTTTAAACCCGAGTTTGTGCAGGAATCTGGGGGCAGAAAATGCGGAGATTCTTCGGAGTTGGAGCCATTCCAGCAGACACGGGAAGCTCTTTCCTTTTGTATGGAAAATGGAAACATTTTGGAATCCAGATTTAAAACTTTGACTTATATTTTACATGTTAAATCACTGAAAAGATTGGGTACAACAGCGCATAAAGCCTCAGAACCTGCAAATATTTGAATGGTTTTTGTAAGCGGAGCAGCTGCCAGTCAGCTGGCTTTGACAAGCTGCCACATTTTTGTCATGTAATAGTGGGTGTTAGCCTAAGTGCAAAACACTCTGGCAAACAGATGTCAAACCCGTATCAATGGGGGTTGTGAAGTGGAGTTTAACCCACATCACGGGAAGCTGGTGTGCTCACCAGTGCAGAGAAGACGCAGGATCCTGCGAGTCACAGCCTGGTCCTAGGCACTGGACAGAACAACTTCGGGAGTCTGTTCAAACCAGGACTTGCTTCTCAGGTGCCAAAAGGGGATAAGCCTAGTGTCAACCAGTTTTGCAGGTTGTGGGGGTGGCCAGATGGTATGCCTCTCCCTCGCTTCCCTCTGCAGTCCCCAGTTCCGGTTCTG
Source organism: Arvicola amphibius (assembly GCF_903992535.2). NCBI lineage: Eukaryota > Metazoa > Chordata > Mammalia > Rodentia > Cricetidae > Arvicola > Arvicola amphibius. Next base: position 154,945,238 of record NC_052050.1, read on the forward strand.
CAGACCTAGGCTGCTCTTTGCTAATCCGGGACACCGCAGAGAGCCTGGTGCCCATGCGCTTTCCTTGGCCGCTGCAGCAAGCCTTTCTCGGCTTTCCGAGGGAGAATGGGCCTGCAGAAATCTCAAAAAGGCCTGTGGTTGAGGCAGGGTCTACAGCAAATCTACGGCCACCCTAAGTCTGGCGGAGACTGTGCCAGAGCCAAGGAGGTCTGGAGCCTAGCGCAGAGTGCCTGCGTTAATGTTATTTGTTACTTTTCCTAGCCGGAATTGGGCGTCTGAGGCGGACCCGGTTTTGTCTACTGCCATGGAAGACAGAAGGGACCAAAAGAGGTGATGTTCTGAATTCAAGGCGGAGATTCGAGAGAGAACATCTTTGTTTAGGTTCCCAGAGGCCGTCCTATCTGTTCCTATCACACAAGGATCCTCCTCTTAAGGTCTGAAGGGCCAGCCAGACATTAAGTGAAGTTGCATAGAGAAAGCAGCTGGAGGGAAACCCTGTGGCTTTTGTATTTCTCCACTGGGACTTCTAATACTTGAACTTGGTACATGGGTGAGAGTGTCTACACTCTCTCCTCCATCAGAAGAGGATTATTCAGCAGTAAGAACTTGACTCACAAGGCTTTGCTTCTGAAAAATCTGTCCAATTCATCTTCTCCTGGTGAAGTCCAGCTTGTACACGGGATGCCAGCCACCCCTTACAGACGGGGGCCCCAAGCCATGTGATCATGACACAAGATGATTGATAGGTAGAGTCCTATAGTTTTACACTTGGCATGTATTGTCCCTTCCTTTGTCCCCCTGACCTGTCAGCTCCTCGTTTTGTTTTGTTGAATTTACACATGGAGTTTGAAGGTGGGGATAAACATTTTAGGCTGTACAAAATATGGCCTAAGAAGATTTAGGAGTTCTCAGGGCTTCCCTCCAGAAAATCGGCCTTATTGTGCTGCCAGTGTCTACTTTGCAATGAACAGTGATCAGAGCCCTGGTGCTGTAACTGTCTGACTCTCAGATCAGCGAAGACCTGTTCCTTCTTGTGCTGGATGAATGACACACAGCTGACACAGGCTTTCCTGGTTCCTTATGGTCTTTTCAAGGGACTGCAAGAAAAACATGGCTCGCCCCTCCTTCCCTAAGCATGCAGAGCATTACTCTGGCCCATGCCCCTAGCTTCTCTGTGCCATTGACTTTAATGATGTTTTAATAGAAAAGAAAAAGCAGACCTGTAAGAATTTTTTAATTATTATTAAATTTTTTTGAGACACTGTTTCTCTGTCCTGGAACTCACTCTGCAGACAAACTGACCTCAAACTCAGAGATCCCCCTGTCTCTGCCGCCTGAGAGTAAAGGTGTGCACCATCTCACATGGCTGATAGATAAAGTTCTTTAAAAAAAGCAGTTTCCTTGGGTCCATAGAATTAATTAATTCTGAGTGTACCCATGGCACACGCTTTCACCTTCTGCCTGAGATCTTGATCACATGTCTCCCACAGCACATTGCTTTCCTGCAAGGAGAGGTGGAAACAGGACAGGGGTCCCCTTCAGCAGGCATCCCTGGTTAGTAGCAGCAGTGAGAACATCTGAGCTTGCCACAGGGCAAACCTGGACAGGAATACATCTTCGTTAGATACACTTCTTATGTATGAAGGACGAAGTCTTCAGGGGAAAAGGGAGTAACTCCGCTCAATGTCTCCCTGTGCCATGCCATGTGAAGATGTTGTGCAAGATCCCTAGGGTTTCAGGTTAAACAGCAGCAGGGTTCAGCAAATTTAGGAGCATTAGCACCCTGGAGCCAGAGCCCTGAAGGTTGCAGAAGACATAGGAAGGATGAGGAAAGGCATCCTTGAAGATGTCCAGCACCAGCTCAGTGTGCCTCTGTGTGTGTGTGCGTGTGCACGTGTGTGCGTGTGCGTGTGTGTGTGTGTGCTCTTGCAGGGGCAGGTGTGTGTCTCTTTACTGTCCTTTCTTCCTTCCTCCCTCCCTCCCTCCCTCCCTTTCTTCTTTGCTTCCTTCTTTCCTTCTTTTCCAGTCAGAGCTAATTACAACCTTCTTCGGATATATTTTCTTGCTACTCAGAGCAATAGAATAGAATGGATTCTATCCTCTTAAAACATCTTTACTTGAAAGTTCCACGTACATTCCACATCCCATTTTTAAAGAAAGGATCACAGGTATCCTAGGATAGCCTCAAACTCAGTATGTAGGCAATAATGGTCTTGAGTTCTCGATTCTCCTGTCTTCTGCATCCTCAAAGCTGAGACCACAAGTTTGCACCCCCATTCCTGGTTCTCCACCTGATATGTTTTCCTAGACAGAGCAGCCTTGTGGCCCTGTTTTCTGAGCAGTTCATCCAGGGGTGAGTCACACGGAACAAATCTACTTATTGGTTGAATATCTGTCTTTGTGTTTTTTGTTTGTTTGTTTTTCTCTGTGTAGCCTTGGCTGTCCTGAACTTGCTCTGTAGACCAGGTTGAGCTCTAACTCAGAGAGATCCACCTGTTTCCACCTGTTAGGATTAAAGGCATATGCCACCACTGCCTGGCTATGCTTTCATGTTCAATTGGACAAAAGACACAGCTTCTTCCTATTGTTCCTTTTCCCTGCTCAAACCATATAGCAAACCATATGCAACCAGAACCAAGCCCAGACACTGTTGAAGAGGAATGAAACTCGTACCTCAAAACTTTCTCAGATTCAGAGCTGGGCAGGGCCAGCATTGCACTTCCATCCAGTTCTTGAAGCTAGAGGCAGAGTGTTGACCTCACCAAAGAAATACGCACCGTCAGTGGTCAAGAGCTGGAGCCCTGTCCGACAGGACGAGTTCTCAGACATAGCCATATTATATGTAATGTGATATAAACAGTACAACACACTGTTAACAACATTTATGACACACAGAATTATACAGTGTGCTAACTAAAAGCCCGTCTCAATTATTAATTGAATTTCTTTTGGAGACAGGGTCTCATGTTATCCAAGCAACCAAAGATAACTGTGAACTCCTGATCTGTCTATCTCTACATCCCAAGTTCTGGGATTACAGGCATATGCCTTTATATCTGATTAAATTATTAACAAATTAAGTGTGTGTGTGTGTGTGTGTGTGTGGTGTGGTATGGTGTGGTGTGGTCTGGCACATTTCATGGGAGCCAGTTCTCTTCTTCTATTTTGTGGGCCTGGGGCTTGAACTCAGGTTGTCAGGCTTGGTGGTAAATGCCTTTACCTACTAAGTCATCTCACCTTCCCAATTAACTTATAATTAAGACAAATCCATTAGAAAAGTTAAAACAATCATGTGATATTTTGACTACGCTTCTTACCACTATAGGCAGAATGAAACTAGCGTGAGAAAAATCTTGACCAATCTTCCAGACTTAAATTCTGGAAGCAGGCCACTGCAGAGGGTCTGCAATCACCTGAAACCCCACAGGTGTTGACTTATTTGTAGAGAGATGAAGAAATGGCAGAGTGGATGTTTGTAAGACAGCCTGTGACAGTGCCTGGCTTTGTTCCGTGCTGTGTGATTATGGTTGGCATTCTTTAGCATCTCTAGTCCTTAGTTTCCTGACCCTGAAGCAGAGACTGGGCACTGCAGTGTCGTGAGAAACAAAGGACCAATCTGATGGAAAACACAGGCTTTCCTCACGGCAACTCTTCTGTGCTCAGGTTGTTCATCCATGCCCTGGTCTTCTTTAGGTCTCGGTGTTGGGAAACAATGGACAGGGAACACCCCACTTCTCTGGGGGAGATCCCACAGGCTTGCCCAGGCAGAATGCTATGGGTGGACTTCCTCCGTGCACTGGCAGTGTCTGTCTGCAGTGACTGGACACTCTGGTCAGTCTTCATGTCTCAGTGGTCACGCCCTCTCTTGGGTGACTTAAACATATGCTGTCCATGGTAGCAATAGGGCACCTGGTTGTGTACTAACTTATATTCACACTGTCTTTTTGTTTGTTTGTTTTAGATAAGAGTGGCTGTATCTAAAGGTTTATACTAACCCTATCGATAAAGGCTTATTTCTTTATGCAAATTTATACAAAGACTTTACATGTCATATTTTATTCATAGAAGCCCCTTATTTGTTCAGGTTTTTGTTCCTTTTTTTCAGAATCCATCCACCCATTCATCTATCCATTTACCCATTCTCCTTCTCATTCACCCATCCATCCATCATCCATCTATTATCCATCCATCATCCATCCAAAATCCATCCATCCATCCACCCATCCACCCATCCATCCACCCATCCATCATCCACCCATCCATCCATCCATCCATCCCTCATCCACCCATCCACCTATCCATCCATCATCCATCTATCATCCATCCCTCATCCATCCCTCATCCATCCATCCATCCATCCATCCATCCATCCATCCATCCACATAGCCACCTATCTACATATCTGTTCATCCACCTGTCCATATGTCCATTAGTTTCTCTATCTACCCACCTACTTATCCATTCATCCACATAGCCCTATCTATCTATCTATCTATCTATCTATCTATCTATCTATCTATCTATCTATCTATCTATCTATCCATCCATCCATCCATCCATCCATCCATCCATCCATCTATCTATCTATCTATCTATCTATCTATCTATCTATCTATCTATCTATCCATTTATCTATCTATCTTTCTACATAGCCCCCGTTCTCTCTCCATCCATGTATCTTTCCATCCATCCATCCTTACACCCACTCACTCATTCACCTTATAAATATTTGTGGATCATCTGCTATTTGGCAGGTATCATCCTAGGCCTTGAGATGAAATGGAGGAACCAAGAGCAAGATCAACCTTGGTCCCTAGAGTATGTGGAGAGATTTGTAGATTGGTTTGGTGGAGTCTACTAGATAATTTTCTGGAACAGGTCCTCTTTGTGCTTCCTCTTTACATAGTTTGTGTTTTGTGTCTGGTGATACCTCCCCCCAGATGCTTTTTCATAAATTGATGACCATGTGGCAATCGTGAAAATTCTTGGAGGGAAAACCGTACTCCCACCCCTACCCCACCCCGGATGGGAGCCTATGAATTGATGAGGCTTCTGAGTGACTCAGCCTGAATCTTCATCACACTGTGGCCTCTGGGCTCAACAATAGTATATATTCTGACAGGATGCTGGCTGGGCAGGTTAAGTAACCAGCTTTTTAAGGTGAAAACCAAAACCACATTGTTGGTTGTTTCTAGGTTCATCTTCCAGATATAATGTCCAGTGGAATATTCTGTCACTAGTTAAGCCTTCAGGGTGAATCTGTGAACTGGGTACAGGAATAGACCAACCTCACACATGTGGGAAAGGGGCAGGAGTACCCCACGTGTCAAGTGCTTGTCACTGTGGAGACTGTCCCATTTCACCCTGTGTCCATGGGCACTAAATGGCCATGGCACAGAGGGACACTGCACCCTGTGGGGCAAGCGCCTCCTGTTACTTGAATTCTACAGCTTTGGCAGAGTCCTGGGTATTAGGAACTCAAAGAGTGATTTCATAAAGAAAAAAAAAAGTGTAGTTTATACCAAAATGGAATAAACCCCCTTTTGAGCAACAACAATCTGCATAAATGCTTTAAGAAAGCCTATAATTATGATAAAAATGTTGCTCAAAGTTAAAATTATGAAGCAATCAAGATTTATAAACACTCTCTCATCGACTTTTAATCATTCTTTCTTTTTTATGTACAAACTGTACACAATATATGGCTGTACCATACCACACTATACATTTTATTTTCGGTAATTTAGCTGAATAAAACATATGTGACGTGACATTGAGCAGCTAGGTTACATCGACATATGATGATGGGCGGGTAGCTGTTTCTGGCGTATGCACGGTTATGTTTCCTTCTCGCATCTTACACAGAAAAATGCAGCCTTGACTGTGGCAGCAGCGCCTTAGAAATTCTGATTCACGCGGTTCCATTTAAAACAGTCCAGAAAGTGTGACGTGGGGATGAATATTAACTACTTCCTGCCTAAGAGAAAAATGTTTTAATTGCCAATTAATTGAGGATGAAACTGGTCATCATAATCAATATCTGTTTATAGTGGGCAAAAATTTCCCATTTTGAGTACCTGGAAATAAGCAATTAGGTTAGCGTGTGAAGGGCTGACCCAAAACATGAGCTATGGATACTGTATTTGAAACCTTTCCTTCAATAATTTAAAATGTTTAAGCTCAAATTACAGAGTGAAACCTAGGATAAATCTCTCCCTTCCCCCCTCTCTCTCTGTCTCTGTCTCTCTGTCTCTCTGTCTCTCTCTCTCGGAACCTAACACACATAGGCAATATGTACACACTCCACCACTGAGCCATGTCTAATAGACACTTCTTATAACGAAATCCAGTAAGAGAACAATGACAAGCAGTATCTGGCAGCTGGTGTGTGTCGTCTTGTGGTCTGTCCTCATCCCCTAGAATACTTTTAATCTTTGACATCAACTCTCCTTGTGTCCTACCTCCCTCTGAGTACTGGCCAAGCTCAGTTCATTCTGGAGCCCTTCCCCCTCCCCCAAGGAAACAAAGCACAGCCACAGAAAATCTTGTCTGTCAGAGCAGAGGAACTTGGTGGTATGAAGGCAGCAGGCAGGATCCCCTCATCTGGGCATTACAAAGGAACTGAAGAATCAGCCGAGGTCCCCAGAACATGGGTTCTTGGAAGGCCTGGGTCCTCAACCTGTTTCCACGAGCTCTGAAAAGTTTATTTACTCTGGTTCTTGGGGAGACTCCATCAGAATGGATGATGCACAGGCTAGGATTTGGGCACCCAGCTGAGTAGTATGGGTTTCTACACCCCGTGGTGCTGGGGACACTGTGGTTTGACTCCTCTTCTCAATGATGGAATGCCAGACATAATCAGGCCTCTATCACCATGAATGGCTTTTGCTGTAGATGCCCCACTGCCCCTGGCATGCCTCTCCTACCCAGAGCCTTCTCTGCCAGCCTGCCCTCTGCCTTGTCGAAGATTCTCCTTGACCCTTTAACTGTACAGTGGTTTTAGGTCTGGCCTCATTTCCCACATCACCTCCCTGAATAGCCATTCTCCCAGGCAGCACTGGGGCATCGCTTCTCCCTGTACACTGCTTTGACAAACAATGTCCATTACCGTCCCAGCCACAACTTTATTTTTATGGTTGGTCAGCATTTGATTTTTCCCCCTAGACTTTGAGCTTCATGGGTGTGAAGATCTCAGCCCTTGTTCAGGCCTGTGTCCTCAATGCCAAGATGTTTTGGATACTCACTGTGTGTATATTGATAGGCAAGTATGAGCAGCAATGAATAACTGTTGCATTGGAGAGCTGGGCATAAATACCCTCTACTGCAAAGAGTGGTCATAAGTTGTGGGAGGCCATTATGCCCAGCAGGGAATGGCCACCATGCCCATCAGGGGACAGCCACCATGCCCAGCAGAGGATGGCCATCTCCACCACACACGATCACTGAAAGACAGCTCATAAATTGAGCTGTGCCCTATATTCTACCCAAGAACAATCTCCTGTCTGTGGTGCAGAAGGCAGAAACCCAGAGAGAGTGTCTTAGTTAGGGTTTCTGTTGCTCAGAAGAGACACCATGACCATGAAAACTCTTATAAAAGAAAACATTTAATTGGGGCTGGCTTACAGTTTCAGAGGCTTAGTGCATTATTATCATGGCGGGTGCCACACAGGCAGACATGGTGCTGGAGAAGGAGCTGAGAGTTCTACCTCTGGATCCACAGGCAGCAGGAAGTGAACTGAGACACATTTCCTTCAACAGGGTCACACCTACTTGAACAAGGCCACACTTCCTAAAAATACCACTCCCCGTGAGCCTATGTGGGCCAATTACAACCAAACTATCACAGAGAGATAGCAACAAGCTGAGTTCTGGGCTCCTAGAGCAGCTAGGCTGTGTAGGTGACACCGTAGAGAGCAGAGACCATTCAGCCTGAAGCCCTGGGAGTCTTCATAGGGTCCCTCCTGAGGCTGTGGCTCAGGATGAAGCTTTCCAGGCCAAATCAATGCCAATCAAGTCTGACTGGGAGTTGATACTGAAGTATGGGAACTGGAGGCTGAACGGGGGTCAGGGTTCAAGGCCTACAAAGTTGGATGTTAAGGCTGATGGAGTTGATTAGAAATCCTGGAAGCCCTTGGAGCAGGGAGCATGTGTGGCTGCTGCTAGCCTACAAAGACACATGGGACATAGGATGGACAGTCAAGTATGGCCAAGTGAAAGAGTCTGAAACACTTTGGACTTCTAAAGAGAAAATCCTGGCTAACTGAAGCCAAATTCATGGCGATTACTCTGTGACCAACTGCCTGTTGTCATGGCAACTGGCACTGTGAAGAGGACCATCACAGAGCCCGAGGCCTCTAGAGCACATCCACAGAGTTCAGTATCGAGTTCTGATCACCAGACAGACAGACATCCACAGACAAAAGGAAAAAGGAAGAGACAGGAGCCAGTTAATGGTACAACCAGCTATTCCACTTGGCAAAGACTATCATGGATCTTCTAACATCCTCAAAGAATAGAAGGAAACTGGAGAACTAACAAGTGAGAGAGAGAGTGGGGATCTCAGCGAGACAGAAATGATTGAAGAGCCAAGTGGAATGTGTAGAGCTTTAAGAAGTACAGTTTTTTCGTTCAAAAGGTACCAGGTGGGCTTGACAGGCAGCAGGTAGGAAATGTAAGTGCAATTAATTTGAAGGCCCCGACAGAAATCATATGCTCTGAAGAGAGAAAACAAATAAAGAAAGCTGCATAGATCTTTGGGGACCTACAGATGGCATCAAACAGCTCAACACACACACACATACAACTCCCTAGAGAAGCAGGTGAGAGTGAGACATGCTGGGTTCTCTGTCTTAGAAAAATGATGGTCAGAGAGTCACCTTGTCTGATGAAGAAGGTAATTTTCAGATCCCAGGACCAGTCAGACTCAAAGCAAGAGCATGTAAAATAGATAAACAGTAATATGAATACCAGGTATGTTGCAGGTAAATAGCCACATGGAGGGTCAAGGGGAAAATGTTGAAATCAACCAGGAGACAGGCCATGTAGGGAGTGATGAGCTGCTCACCTGGGAACCTCCAGGGGGTGGGGGGGAGGAGGCAGGAAATAGTAAAGGCATCGATACACTGACTGGTTGGCCAACACCAAATCTAGAGGAAATGGAAAGACCCTTGGGAAGAGGGTTTAAGACATGTGACATCAGACAGGCTGGCAGTACTCAGCAGCAGCGGACCGCACCATCGAATGCTGAAGTGTACCTTTCCCCACAGGAGGAAATGGCACGGGATGGGAATGAAGGGCTTTCTCTACACTGTACTTAGGAGATCATTGCAGAGTCCGTAGGTCCTGTATGGGGTTGCATCCCTGTCCTCACGAATTTCTTTCTTCCTTTGTTCATTTGTTTTAAGTGTCTGCATCTGTAGTTCCGGCTGGCCTTAAGTCTCGGCAATCACCCTAAACCAGCCTGTTGGTATTCTAGTGTAAGCCAATATCCAGCTCACTGACCTACAGAATGTTTGTTATACACAGAACAAGACTCAAGCCTGGAGTGAAACCATACCATACTCTGAATGAAACATTCCATCATAAAGCTATATGAATAGATATTTATATCTTTATTCACTATATATCACTGTATATACACACAAACACACACATATATACACCTATACACACATGTATATGTATGTGTATACACAGCGGTATATATGCATACATATGTATATATGGTGATATATGGTGACATATATACACACATGTGTATCTAAGCATATATACATCTCTATATATGCATGTATAGTGATAACAACCTACAACCACTGAAGACTTTTTCAATTCCTCCTTTTCCCTGTTCCTTTTTCCTTTATCCCCTCTTTCCCATTATTGGTCATAAGGTTTTCCCATAATAACAGAAGGTAACTCACTAGCTTTGGTTGTGAGTCTTCTACTTTAAATGAATTGCAACCTGGAATGAAAGCAAGCAAACAGCATGACCGATTTCAGCACCTAGAGAAAGGATATGTAGTCATTGGGATATGTACAGTGTGGTCTTGGAGGCATTTTCCATTCAAAATTATTTATTTTCAAAGATGGTTTGTCCCCTGGCTTTTTTTTTTGTTTTGTTTTGTTTTTGTTTTTGTTTTTGTTTTTCGAGACAGGGTTTCTCTGTGGCTTTGGAGCCTGTCCTGGAACTAGCTCTTGTAGACCAGGCTGGTCTCGAACTCACAGAGATCAGCCTGCCTCTGCCTCCCGAGTGCTGGGATTAAAGGCATGCGCCACCACCGCCCGGCTTGTCCCCTGGCTTTTGACGTGATAGTTAATCCACTCAAGTCAGGACGACTAGCATGTTGGTCTCTTTAAAGATGATTTCTTTTTCTTTGTTTCGGGACCCTTGAACTCTTCCCATCTTGTTCACCCAGTATATAACCTGCATTGGAAACAACACAGCCTTCTGTGCTGTAGAAGATGGGGGTTTATTTTACCCATGTGACTCTACTTTGTGACCTGTTCTCCAGCCTCCTTCTATCCATCGTCCCAGTCTCTAGTGACCAATACTTTCCTCCTGACTTACGTGACATCAGCCTTTTAGCTTCCACATATGAATGGGAGCACACAGAATTAACCTTTCTGAGCCTGGGTTACTTCACGTAACTCCGTCCACGTTGCCACAAGTGGCAAGGTTGTGTTTCCTGTGGCAGAATGGTATCCCATTGCACATACACGTCATATTCCTGTGCCCGGGTTTCTGTCTCTTCAGGTAACTTGTTGTATTGCAGTCTGTCTTTTCCTTCCGATCCAATGGTGCTTGTTTTCTTTAGTTGAGCACTCCACCTTAGAAGCATGCATGTTTATGACTTTGAGTTTCTATTATTGGACTTTATATGGTGACTCTGAGTTTATATTATTGGTCTTTCTATGGTGACTCTGTTTCTTATAGTTTATTTTAAAACTTTGTCTATTTTTTATCTAACATAAGCAACATTGCTCCGGCTTGCTGTTGACTTTCTTTTGTAAAGAATTACCTTTCATTTTCTATTTGTGTGTCTTTGCCAGGGGAAGTGAGTTTCTTGCTGGCAATACATCATTGAGCCCCTCCCTCTCAGTACATTCAGCTGGTCTAATTCTTTTAGTGGGAGACTTCAGCTGTTTGCATTTAAGGTTATTTTTGATAGTTAAGGAATTACTACAGTCATTTTGTTTATTTTTTTCTGCCTTTTGTACATCTTTATTCTTCCCTTGTTCATTTTTTGGTTTAGAGGGTCTCAGAACTGGTAAGGTTTCACTTTCTTTTGTGTATCTAATCTGTTGGTAAATTTTTTATTTTTATGTTTTTTTATGATAGCAATTTTTTATCTATTTTGCCTTGAGGTGTCTACATTTTATAAGTATTTATTGCAAGACTATCTGGTGGTGCTGAATTCCTGCCACTTTTGCTTATCCTTTAAATTATGTTTTCTCATTTCATTTTTGAAAGACAACTTTACTGAGTGTAGTATTCTGGTGTTCAGTTTTGTTTCTTTCAGGAGTTTGAATCTGTCTCTTCATTCCCTCCTGGTCTGTGAGACTTCTGCTGGTTACTCTAATGGGGATAACTTATAGCTCTTATATAAGACTCAATATTTTCCTCTTGTTTCAAGAATTTTCTCTTTGCTTTGGACTTCTAACTATTGGTTATTATATACCTCAAAGTTGACACCATTTGGCTTGAACCAGTCTTTGGACCTTCCTCAATTAAAAATATATCTTGTCTGTGATTTGAAAAGTTCTACTTACTATTTAATAAAGCAAATTACTATAGATTTATATGGCCATTCCCTCCTTTAGTATCAAAGCTTCTTCACTCAACAATGTACCATAAATTTTACAAGCTTCCTTTACCCAGTTAAATTTATTTTTCTTTCATTTAAATTTTTTTGTTCTGTTTTGGTCTGATTCATTTAAAAAGACCAGCAGTGAAGTTCATAAATTATTCCTCCTTGCCTGATAGATATTGTCTGCTGTTGAGGTCACCCATTGTGCTTTTAAAAACATCAAGTTCTTCAGTTTTGAGACTGTGCATGTTTATCTGCACGCGTGTGCACATATGTCAGTCTTGCATATGTATTATTGCTCGTGCTGCTACCTACTTTGTTGGTTTTCGTTTGTTTTTTGAGACAGACCTTTTCTGTGTATCCCTGGGTGTCCTGGAACTTACTCTGTAGACCAAGCTGGCCTCAAAGTCAACGAGACCCACCTGCCTCTGCCTTCTGAGTGCTGTAATAAAAAGCACAAGCCACCACTGCCTGGTTTTGTTTGTTTTGAGACAGGGTCTCTCACTGGCTTAGGAATCTGATATCCTGAGACCACAGGCTCTACCTCTCTCTCCTGTCCAGCACTGTGAATACAAACATTCAATGCTGTACCTGGCTTTTTAACCTGCATTCCTAGGGTTGTGCTGAGATCCTCCTGCTTGTTCAGTGGGCACTTTGCCAACCAAGCCATCTCCCTCGCCCAGTTCTAAGACCGATTCATTTCTGTGCTCTGTCTCCACTGCATTTTTTTTTTATGCTGTGTGTGAAGTTTATCCGGAATTCACTGAACTGTCTCTGTATTGTCTAGTATCTTGTTGGGTTCCCTTCTAAAAATCAATTTTAATTACATTCCAAGGAACTTATCTGTTTCCTTTTCTTTGGTGTCTGTTGCTAACTTCTTTGGAGGTTTTGTGTTCCTTTGCTCCGCCTGCCTCTGCCTCCCCAATGCTGGGATTAAAGGCGTGCGCCACCACCGCCCGGCTCCTTTGCTTTTCTTATGTTTCTCGTGTTTCTGTGTTGATATCTGCACAGCTGACAGTTCCGTTTCTGCAGGCCACATAGGATGGTGCTTCTTTGGTGCATTGTGGCATGTCTTGGTGTAGGGGTAGGACACATTCGATGTCTGTGAGCCCCTTGGGAGTAAGTTGCACCAGTGGGACCTAGGGTAGCACTGTCAGTCTCCCCGTGCTGCATGGCTGCCTCTGGGATTCTCTGGTTAGCCGAGCCATTCCCGGTGGAGCCACCCAGCTACTACTAGGGCCATAAGTGGGTGATCAAGGGAACTTGAATTGATCCCCATTGACACTCCTCCTCCACCAAGGCCACACTTTTGTAATCCTTTCCAAACAGTTCCACCAACTGGGGATCAAGTGTTCAAGTACATGAGCCTACAGAGGCTATTCTCATCCTAGCTACCACATTATGTATGCATTCATGCATGCATGCATGTGTATATATGTGTGTGTTTGTCTGCCTGCAGCCTTATACATATATGTATCTACATGTGCTCACGTATATGTGTTTGCATGTTTTCATGTGTCTATACATATATATGGATGTGTGTACACGTGTGTATGAATATGTGGGCATGTGCACTCACATAAATGTATGTGTGTAATATACATGCACACATACATGTATATGCCAGGCATGCATGCACAAACAGCTCGTTCATCCTCTCCTGATGAGATGCATTTACAAAGGTTTCTTTCCCTCCAGGCTGTGCTCGCTACCCTTTTGCCAGATGGTCCTGGAATACTCTCAGAAACTGAAGATCTTCCATGTATATAAAACCTGAAAGTATCTGTTTTATATGACAGATAGTCATTAACCATGACAGTCTATTATATTAAAAGACCAATGATGAACTAAGTCTTATTTGGCTCATGTACACAAATTTGCTTACATTTAAAGAATAACGGCTATATGATTAGACATTCTTTTTTATTGGTACAATCACAGAGCTTTTTAATATCCTCTCTATGCCATTCAGGGGGGTGCCCTTTGAACTCTGCATCTTGAAAATTAAACACCCTGTGACTAGCAGTTCAGTGGCTGGAGCTGATGGGAGACTAGACTCCTGGTCCCTCTACAGCCTGAATCCCTACAGGGAAGAAGCCACGTGGCTCTCCTGGTCTCTCTACAGCCTGAATCCCTACAGGGAAGAAGCCACGTGGCTCTCCAGCAGGTTTTCAGATTTTCCTCGGAGTCTGGTATTTCCTGGAAGAGTTTTAGCGACAGTCTCTGCAGCATGCTGTTTTGTGGAGGCTCATCAACAGATCCCCAAACAGAAGGAAATAAAAATTTCTAATTATTGTTTTTGATGCTTTTCTGGAATGTGTGCTTAAGCTCAGCATTTTACACAAAGATTCATGGTTTTATGTTTTAAAATAATGATAAAATGCATTATGATATTCTTTCAAGCCCACTATCTAAGACAATTCCGGAGTTATTTCGGGGTCAGAATCCTTTCTCCCTTAGTGGAGCACATAAATATTTACATTTCCAATGCCTGTTTACTCGCTGCCATCCCATGAGGCTTTGTCCTTGAGAGAGAGAGAAAGAGCCGAACTAGTTTCTCTGATTAAAAAGTATAAACCGGCTTTCAAGTCTATAGACTTCCTAAAATAAACAGACAATCGCATTGACATTTCCTTCGTTAGCCACTGCTGGAGAAAGGAGGAGTGTGGAAACAAAGTAAATATCCATGGACAACTGTTACTGGCGGGGAAGCAGAGAATTGGGGGTCACAGCCGCAGACATGGGACAATCAGCCTCAAATTAATTTTATTCCTCTTCTCTCTGAATTTCTCCAGCCATTATTTAAATGCTGTCAATTTTTATGGTTGAAGTTATCTGTATAGAATAGGCAGCAGGAACCTATTTGATTCGTTGGTTTCTTGGCTGTCTGTAGCTGCTGCTCAGCTCCTGATCAACTTTCTCTGCTTACGGAAAAGATAGAGATGGCAGCCTTCCCAGGCACTCAGCCTGGGTTCGAATCAAAGGGGCACCCCTTCCATCCCGTGCTCTGGGTTGAACTATTAGGTATCTCCCGGCCACAACTGGCATCTGACAGGTGGAAGAGCACAGAGAGCTGCAGAGGTAAATACACCTGAACCATCATCGCTTGGGAACATCTTAAAGGGATCTGGGAGGATTTTTCTAAATGAAATAGTTTTAAGTAGGGCTTTATCCACACTTGAATTTCTTGCTGAAGGAAGAGTTACTTCTAAGAAGAGCAGACAGGGTAGCTCCCAATAACTCTCCCCTAGAGGGTACTCCAAGAAGCCAGGCAAATGGAAAATCAACAAAATGAAAATTTAAAGCAACAAAGTGGAGCAGGTAGGGAGTAGGCAAACTAGGCAGACGGCAAGCTCTGTGAAGGAGCTTTGCTGAGATGAGCTTGGACCTGCCGGGGGCCAGCTAGGAACCGACAGTCTCTGCTCGGACAAAGGCTGCTCACACAGATGATGGCCTTCTGATGTCTCAAGCTCAAAGTCCCACCAAGGAACACTTAAGTCGCTAAGAGGCATGCCAACATCTGTACCCATCCTTAAGCAGTTCCCCTCACCCTCCCCGTAAGTCTGGTCCCTACCAGCAGGTGGGAGGCCAACTAGAGCATGTTGCCTGCCTCTTCACTGGGCAGTGTTCAATAAAAACCTTTTCTTGTTGCATACACACACACACACACACACACACACACACATATATATATGTATGTATATATATATATATATATATATATATATATATATATATATATATATACAGGCAGAGCATTGCCTTTCAAGCATGATAGGTAGCCCCAGCTTAGCATCAAGGGAATTAATAAGATTGTTGAAAATGACTGCCCCCAAATCTGAAGGCCTGAGTCCAGAGACGGGAGCCTGGCATATGGGGCTATTTGGGGTTTTGGCACTGCCTGGAAAACAGTGGCTGAAACCTGGACCATGGCAGTTGCTGTGGAATTTGAGGGCTTTGCTAAAAGAGACCCTAGCTCTAGTCAGTATTGCATCCTGCAGGAGTAGGGGGTCCTGGTCCCCACTGATGAGGAAAACTTTAGGTCTAGACTCTGAGAACAACTGGCCCCAGGTGCACCACAGAAGCATAAAGAGTTCCCGTCAAGAAAGACATATTCCTGTATCTCACATGATTTCAGTTACTCTGAAGATGTATGTTCAAGATCGTCAGACACAAAGAGACAGAACATGGAGAATGGTCAGGAGCAAGCGATGCTAAAACCAGAACTACCGTGACCCAGACAGAAAACCATGTTAAGAGGGCCTTGTGATTTGTGTATAAAATTTAAAAATTTGAAAGGAAAATATGATCGCACAATTAGGAATTCACAGAGGGGCTGGGGATATGGCTCGGGAGGTAGAGTGTGCACTTAGCATGCGTGAGACCCTGGTTCCACTCCAGCGCAGCACAGCGCGGGTGTGATGGCACACAGCTGTAATTCCAGCAGCTGGGATGTAGAGGCGGGAGAATCAGAAGTCCAAGGGCTTCTGCTGCATAGTGAGCCTGAGGCTAGCCTGGGCTATATGAGACCCTGTGTCCTTGGTCATTGGTGCCTCCTGGCTCATCTCTCTAGCCCTTGGCCCTCTGTCACATGGTGTTCTTTTTCCGCATGGTCAGCTTCCTTGGGGTGGCTTTCCTAGTCTCCTGAAGACACCAGCCATGATGGATTGGAACCAGCTCTCCCACAATATGACTTCAGCATACCCAATGGCACCTGCAAAAGCCACGTTTCCAAACCCAGCCACATTCATGGGTGTTTGGGGGCAAATCTTCCTTGGGTCTCTTTGCACAGGTAGGGTGGGCTAGAAGGGGCTGGACTGGAGCCCTAGTGTACCAGACAGCCTTCACCTTCCTCCGGCGTCAGCTCTCGGGTGATGTTCCTGAATTCTCTCTCTATTTCAGCCCAGCCTCCCTCAGGGTGGAACTTTACTGAGAGGCCAGAGTCCCACAGTTCCTCCTCCTGAAAAGAGAGAAAGTGGCGCTTGTGAAGGTTCAGTCTCCACCCCACCCTCCAGTTCAGTTTCACTGTTTCCTTGCAGAGAAGTTTTCTGTCCGCCAGCTTCAACCAAAATTAATGGCTTCCTGTCATTTTTATAGCTCTAATTTGTTGTGACTTTGGTAAGCTGGAGACATAAATACATCCTTGATGATGCTCACACATTTTTTTCTGCAAGAAATTGATGACTTGGTTAGTTGACAAAGAATAAGGATCTGGCCTTTCATCATAAAGATGAAGAAGATATCAATGTGGCAAAGAGACTGGCCCTCTTTCCAAAGAGCAGGTGCCTGCTCTTTAAAGGAAACATGCCGTTCCCATGCATATTCCATGCATGTCTTCTCTCGCATGTTCGAGTGAGCACTTGCCCACTGCAGAGTAGGTAGGGATGCAGGACCTTTCTAGAAGACGTAGAAGGGGACAAAGGTCACAAGTGACAATTGCAAGGGGCTCACATGTGTTGCAGCAAACACAGAGGCTGATGTTGAGGGAAGACCAAGGCTTAACATGGAGAGTCTGGAACCCCGAAGAAGAGGAAGAAAAGGACTTGCAGGCTGGGTGAGAGGTAACCAAGCTAGATAGATGAGAGGAGGGACAGGGCTCTTGGATAGTGACGGTAGGCTGGCTGTCCCCCAACCCTTTCCGCATTGATGATACTATTATCATCCACATATTCTTACTTCTAATGCAGCTAATTGTGATAGACCGAATTGTGAGGTGGCTTCTAGCAGGAAGGTTCAACCTAGCAGATCACCCCAGACCACTGTGACTGTTGCTTCCTCATGGTGGCTGGGACAGAGTGACTCTCTGCCGTGGCAATCTAAAAGCTGATCATGCGAACATGGCGACGAAGAGATCTTCGTATAATTAACAGCGCTTGAGAGGCTGCGACGCTGGAACTTAGCAGGTGTTCAGTGTCAGAGCTGAGTTAGAGATGGACAGAGGGACATCAACGACCCCAGCCTGTGTGCGTCATACGGAACACTACGTGGTCTTCTCCCTGGTTCTGCTTTAGGGGCATTCATAGGGCATGTGGGCCCTCCATTGACTCAGCCTACGACAGCCCAGAGAATCGGCCAATCTTAGTGAATGGTTTCTCAGCCTCTGTCCACTTTTATTATAAAACACCCAGACAAAAGAAATCCAACAGCTTTTGCTTTCCTTGGGAATGTCTCCCAACTTCTGGGAGTAGTTTTTGGTTTTGGTTTTCAGCATTAATTTTGTTTCCTCAAATTTTGACTTTTCTATAGATTTATTTTTCTTTTCTTTTGGTTTTTTGAGACAGAGTTTCTCTCTGTAACTTTGGCTGTCCTGGAATTCACTCTGTGAACCAGGCTGGCTTCAAACTCTAAGATCTCAGGAGTCCCAGGCTCCCCGAGTATTTCCTGAGAACCAGATGAGCATGGTTGTAGATGTGAATAAGACGAACAGGCACCTTTCTGCCCAGACCTGAAAGTCCAGATGTCTATACAGGAAATAGTTACACAGAGGCAAAGGACAGTCCATTCCTATAAGAAGGTTGCAGTCTGGGGTCAATAGATTGGCTCTGCCAGTAAAAACTAAAGCCTTTACCCTGAGAACCTGGTGACCTGAGTTTGCACTTAGGGACCCTCAGAGAAGAAGGAAAGAACCAACTCCTTGTTTTCTGTCTTCCATGTGTGCACCATGGTATGTGCATACCTGTACATGCATACGTGCGCGCGCGCGTGCGCGCGCGCACACACACACACACACACACCAACTCTCTCTAAATCAATCAACTAATCCATCAATGTATTCCATCTTTTTTAAGAAAGCTACATAATTTGATGGAAAAGGTGTAAAGTCTGGTGTCCAGGGTTAGCTCCGGATATCAGGTAACAGGACAGAAGAAGGGCCATCTGACACCAAGGCCAAGGAGTGAGAGCAAGCTGACCTCGGGTGATGTGAAGGTGAGCACCTGTGGATGCTCGTGGCGGGTGTTACCATCACCCCTTACAGAAACGGAACTGAGGCCATGGAAGCAAGGAATGCATTGGCACAGTCGGGATATAGAAAAGCAAACAGTCACGAGGGCAGTGATTGACAGCAGGAGGTCCTCTAAATAGCTGCTGCTCCCAAGAGGCTTTGGGGCAGTAAAAGACGAGCTTGGAGCTCTTCCCTGCCAAACCATCCTGCTGCTTACAGCTTTGAGATAGTTGGCAACATTAACACCCCATGCTTCGACTTCCCCAGCTACAGATTAGGAACAAAATGTCCTTACAGGGAGAGCACGGTGTTTATGACTTTCATCCCATCCCTGCACATGGGAGGAGGAGGCAGGTGGTGTAGTCTGAGGCTGTTCGTTTCTTTCCCTGTTGCCCTGACCCGAAATAACTGTGGCCTATTAGTTCATGCTTCTTATTGGGTAGCTCTTATATCTTAAATTAACCCATTTCTATTAATTTGTGTATGGTTACATGGTTGTGGCTTACCGGTAAGGTTCCGTCCAGTGTCCAGCATCTGTCTCCTGCAGTGGCTACATGGCTTCTCTTTCACTCTGCCTACTCTTTCTGTACATCTCTGCTTGGATTTTCTGCCTGTCTTTACTCTGTTAAGCCATTGGCTGAAAGCAGCTTCTTTATTAGCCAATGGTAATAAAACATTAACAACATACAGAGGGGAAATCCCATATCAAAGTGGACCTGTGAGTTTGGGGCAAGCCAAGACATGCTCACCAAGACCCTCTTTCCAGGCATGCTCCTCTTTTGTGGCTCTGTCTGTCAGGGCTCACCCTGGGGCATCATCATCTCCAGGACCCACACAGGGGACTGTGTCCTCCTGTGTGACTTAGCAGGTCAGTTCCTTAAATAGACTTTACCCTTGTAGCACAAGGTTTGCATCAAACTCCCTGGCACCTGATGCCCTGTGCTTTGGTTGCCTGTGCTCACAACAAGATAGACATTTTTGTGTACTGCTCCAGAGTCCTGTAGGTGAACTGAACACGTACTGGGGTCACAGGGAGGACTGAGGCATGTAGAACAAATGTTCAGGCTGTATGAAGGCTATTCTTGGGTAAACTTCACAGATGACGGGCACTTTGTCTCCACCCCTGCCTGTGCCACCCACTAGGTGTGAGTCCAGCCACTCCCTACCTCCTCTCTCACCTACACATTTCCTCTTTGCTTTTTAAGTCTTCTCAAAAGAAGGGTGGGTGTTGATGTCATTGGAACTCAGTGTAGTGATCAGAACGGAGAAGTGGGTGCTTTAGGAGGGTGGAGCCTCAGGGTCCGGGTGCTCCCTCCAAGTGATTCTGCTGGGACTAGAATTCTTCCTGGAGCTTCTGCCTCTGTATATACCCCCCCGCCACAAACACACATACACAAAGATACACACATACACACAAAGATACACACACATATACAGTCACACACACAGTCACACATACAGAGACAGCACATAGATACACACAGACAGACACATACACACAGAGACAGCACACAGACACACACACACATATATGCACACACACACCATTATACATATGCACACATGTAAGCCTTCACATTCACACATATCTACATCCAACACACATTCACATGTACACACATTCACATCTACCTCGTAAATACCTCACCACACCTCATCATACATATACACAAATAGTCAGCATAGATACACATGCACACACCCCACCATATTACTACATACTAACACACACACACACACGGCTCACACATCTTAAATAGCAACGGATATGGCAAGGCTTATGGGATGCAGCAAAAGCTGCTCCAAGAGGGAAATTCATCAGGAATCAATGTCTGTGTTCAAAGAAAAGACCTTTAATAAACAGCCCGGAAAATAAACATGCAACCCCAACATCAGCAGGAGGAAAGACAACAGATATCGGAACAGAGAGCAAATGGAAAATTCAGAGAGAAAAAAATCAATGGAGCTAAGAGTTGATCCTTTGAAAAGCAAACAAAATCAATACCCCCTACCCAGACTAAGAAAATAAGGGAGACTCTGATGAAGTCAGAAATAAGAGTTGGAGATGCTTTGACAGCTGGCTCAGGATGAAGAGATCATAAGGGACCATTAGCAACAATTACAGGCCAACAAATTAGATAACCTGGAGGAAATGGGTAAATTCCTAGAGAAAAAGCTTGGCTGGACAGACACGGAAAGGATCACGATGCCCCTGAGAAGACCAGTAATAGACAAGAGTGCTAATTAAAAGCCTTCTAACAAAGAATCGTCTGGGACCAGCTGGCCAAGTGACAGAGGCCTCCCAGGCATTTACAGAAACAATTACAACCAGCATGTTTGCGTGCACTGCTAGGGAGGGGGCCCAGGGTCTCATGCATGCCAGGCAGGCCCTATGCCACTGAGCCACCCCCAGGGCACTGATGCCTGTGAAAAGCTTGTACAAGAGGAAACATGTCCACACATAGTTCACAAGGCTCGCACTATGTTGGCACCTGAGCCAGGGAAGAGACACCACTGGAAAAGGGAACCAGGGCTAGGGAGATGGCCAAGGGTAAGGTTTGGTAAAGGGCTCCACTGGGCAAAGACCAGGACCTGAGGTCAACCTGCAGAACCCATGTAAACATGCCAGGCCAGATGCATGTGTGAGCTGATCCCTGGGGCTAGTTGGCCATCCAGCCTAAACTAATTGGTGAGCTTTGAAAATGAAAGACCCTGTCCCAAAGGAGGGACAGCATTCCTGAGAAATGATACTTGAGGTTATGTACACATAACGCATGTGTATATGCACGCACATGCACCCCACACAAACATGTACACAAATACCCATATGCATTACAAAAAAAAAAAGAAGTCACAGGCCAATACCTCTGAGGGACACAGATGCAAACAGCCCCAGTGGACGCATTAGCAACCTGAATTCAGCAGCATGAGGAAAAGATCATCTGTCACCTCTGAGTGGGGCTGGTGCTCACAGGCATGCAAGGCTGTGTGCAAGTCAATCGCTGATGGATGACATTAACACAGGGCAACAGAACACTCTTAGCATGGCTCAGTATCTTTCTCTGATGGAGTCTTAGCGTAGTGTAGCAGGAGAGGTCCTTGCCACAACAGGGCGGCTAGGAAAACGCCACAGCTGACGTCATGACTGACAGGGAAAGACTGCAGCCTCCACATTAAAACCCACTACGTGACAGAGATGCCCACTCTGCCATTCCCACTACTAACAAGGACCAGTACTATTGACAAAGGCAATCAAAGAAGAAAAAAAAAAGTCCTAGTCAGAAAGAAAGATGTTATCTACCTCTATTTGAAGATGTCATCATGTCTCTATCTGCAAAAATCCCAAAGATTCTACACAACTACACAATTATTGGATGAGTTCAGGAAAGTCAGCAGGCAAGACCAACATGGGAAAGTCCATAGCATTTCTATATCATCACTTGACTGAGAAGGAAATGAACAACTCTATCCCAACTGTAAGACAAAGATACTAAGGGATAATATTAGTAAGGAGGTAAAATGTTTGCATATCAAAAATTATAGAATCAATGGAAGATATTTAAAAAGTAACAACTCACAAACAGGTGGAAAGACATCTAGGGTTTATGAGTCAGAACTAGTGTGAAAATATCTATATCAACCAAAGTGATGCACGGCTTTCTTGGAATCCTTACCAGAATTACAACGGTATTTTATTTTGGTTTGATTTGTGTTTTGTTTTTTTTTTTTGAGACAGGGTTTCCCTGTAGCTTTGGAGTCTGTCCTGGAACTTGCTCTGTAGACCAGGCTGGCCTCGAACTCAGAGATCCACCTGCTTCTGCCTCCTGAGTGCTGGGATTAAAGGCATATGCCACCATCACCCAGCTACAATAGTATTCTTTATTGAAATACAGGAGGAATCCTAAACTTTGCACGGAGTTACAAAAGAATCTCAACAGCAGAAGCAATCAGAAAGAAATACCAAGTTGAGTGCGTCCTGATTTAAAATCATTTACAGCTGTCATTGCCACAACAGTGGGATGCCAATAGAACAGGGGCGCAGAAATAAGTCCAACATGTGACCATCTAATTCCTAATGAGAGCTATAACACAGAGAATATTGTATACAGCTGTCCACTGGACACAGCCCAGAGTCATTCGAAGGAGTTGCAATTGGGGGGTTGCCCAGATCAAATTGTCTTGTGCTGACATCTCTGGGGAACAGTCTCGATCATAGATTGATGTAGGAAGGTCCACCCCACTATGGTCACTGCCTTCCCTGGGCAGGTGGTCATGGGAGCAGAGAACCATGAAGCAAGCCAGTAAACAGCACTCCCCTATGGCCTCTGTTTCAGTTCCTGTCTTTAGGTTCTTGCTTTTAGTTCCTACGCTGACTCTCCTCCATAATGAGCAGTAACCTGTAGGACAAAATAAACCCTTTCCTCCTTAAGTTTCTTCTGCTCATGGTGTTTATCACAGAAAAGCAAACATGGACACAGAGTGGGGAAGGACAATCTCTTGGTTATGTTGGGGACATGGGAAACCCACACGCAGAAGGTGACATTGAATCCTTATTTTACGCTACACACAAAAGTTAGCTCAAGGTGCATAGGAGACTCAAATGTAGAATCTACATCCATTCAAGTTGCAGAAGATGACAGGGGGAACATATGCCTTGGTCTTGGTGATGGAAGTTTAGATTCAAGCTGTAAGCTTAATCCACAAAGGCGAGAATAAACAGATGGGACAGCCTCAAACCAAAAGTCTGCCTCAAGGAAACTGTTAAACAGAAAGACAGCATACAGGCTGAGAAAAATATTTGCAAACATGTATCTGATCAGAGAGTTAATAGACAGAATTTATTTAAAAACTTGTTCAACAAAACACGAAAAATGACTCGAAACATGAACAAAAGACCTGAGCAGGCATTTCTCCAAAAAGACACAAAATGACCAAGAGATAAACAAAAGGGGCTCACATCATTATTTTTCTATTCCCCTTGCTATGATAAAATCATATCATAAAGACAATTTAAGGGCCAGAGGGCTTATTTTAGCTCGCGGATCAAGGCTCAGTCTATTGCCATGGAATGTCAGGGCGGCAGGAGCCTGCAGGGACTATTTATACTGCATCCACAGTCAAGAAGCAGAGAGTGAGCAGTGCAAGCTAGTGTCCAACTCACCTCGCCACCTCATCCTGCCTAGGGAATGGTCTCACCCACAGGGGACGGTTTTCCCACCTCAGTTAAACCACAACCAAGACAATCCTCACAGGCATGCCCAGAGCCCCCCTCTCAGGTGATTCCAGATTCTGTCATTTTGACAGTTGACACTCCCCACCACAATACAACAGGTCCTCCCCCCACCCCCCAGTGTGCTTCCCCTGAAGCATCAAAGGAGGAGGAGGGACAGAGCAGTGCCCTGCATGGAAACTCTCCCTGGTTTCTGTGGGCTTTTGTTTTTCCCCTCCTGGCCAACAGGCTCTCTTCTGATTGGTCCTTATTTAACACCTCATTTGCACCCAGCCAATCAGAACTATCCTGAGTAGTCCAGGTGAAACCACTGAGTATAGCTGGTCAGTTTAGTTCCCAGCCAGCTCCCAGCTCTGCTTAGGGGCCTTGCTCCCAGACACTCCTTCAGGGAGGAAGACCGAAGGACTTGAGAGAAGAAGGAGGAGAAAGGGTGCTGCTCTTTCTTTTGAGGATGGAGATCACATAGCTGCAGCCTCTTGGCTGGGACTCTGAGGCCTGCTGAGGGCATAGAGGGTTTGCATTGGCTAGTGACCTCGCTCCGCTGGCATTCTGCCTCCCAGGAGAATTTCAGCTTTCCTGTTTGAAGTGTTACTCCTTCATTTGTTCAGCCTTTGCTGTCTGCCAATTCTGCTTTTGGATAGAAGGCAAGATAAGGATCCAGTAGGAGAATGAGATTTCATACCCACTGTGTGGTAGCTCCCTTTAGAAAGGTGGGGCAGAAGAAGCAAGACAGACTTCTATGACTCTGTCGGTGGCAATATGGCTGGGCCTGGCCATTATGGGAAAACTACAGAGGTTCCCAAAGAAATGGTGATTGGAATAACTGTAAGACCACCAGATGTTGGGGAGACAAGCCCACTACCTTAAAGGACGTCTGCCCCTAAATGCGGCTCTGTTCACAACTGCTACAAGGAGAAGCGACTTCAGCGTTCATCGGCAGATGACGGATGAGGATATTGTGGTACCACGCATGATGGAGCACTATTCAATATTAAAAAATGACAAAGGGAAAAGACGTCGTCTATGACAGCATGGACGACCTGCAAGGACATTATATGAGGTGGCATAAACCAGGCACATGATCTGGGGATATACGGGGAGGGGCAGAGAGAGCAGAGGAAGAGTGGACTAGGGGGACCAGTGTAGGTCCCCTGACACACAGCTGCACTGATGTGGGCTGGAGTCCTCGCTCACAGAACGGGAGTGCACTGAAGCCAGGTGGCAGCAGCAGAGGCAGGTGCCCCCGTGAGACAGGGAAGCGCCCTCAGTGTTAAACATGCCAAAGAGAGCAGTCTCCTCCGGGCTAGGTCAACGACATCGATCGATTTCTGAAGGAAACGCATGGGCACTTTATCTGCACGCCGATCTGCCCTTGATATCATTTCCAAACTTCTTTCTTCCCTAAGGACTTTTGAAGAAGTCTTTAGCTTTTCCTTCAAAGCACAAAGATACAGAATCCACAGGTTCTAAGAATGGATCTAAGCGTGTCAGGTAGATGAGGTGGCTGTTGGGGAACAAGAAAGTAAACACTCAGGCTGCACGCGTGTGACAGGACTAATGGGGTCCTGAGGCTCCAGCCCCATCCAGACGGGACAAGGGCTCATCCATTGCACTGAGCTTGGCTTGGGGTAGAGCAATGCTTTGCTGTTTTCTTAGGAGCCAGCCACTGACTCACAGAACACCTTCCATGTCTTACCGTCGTCTGTGAGGAGTAGCAGAGACTCGACAACCGCAACTCAGGAAGTTCAAATTTATAGCTATTTCTCCCCCAAACCACGATTCAATGTATATATAACCAGGAATATAACTTCCAGTCTTGCAGAAAACCCACCAATTTAATAAAAAAAAAAAATCCTAGAAAGTAAGAAAGCCTTGCACCGGGGAAGATGAGCACATTTGTAACAGATCACGTTGGTGTGCTGGCGTCCTCATTTCAGATCACAAACACATTTTTTACACAAACAAAGGCAATAAAAGCGAGCCGTGGCTGGAGCCACAGCAGATCTTTTGAATTCAATTTCTGCCTTGGCAGTTTCCTCAGGTTTGGTGAAGGCAGGGTTTTGAAAGCTTTTTGGCTTCAATTCAGGCAATAGCAGAGCGAGGCTGAAAATGTACAGTATTGTGAGGCCCTCAGCTCTGTGCCAGAGACGGCGACTCTCCCCTCATTTGTTTTGGGGGGTGTGCATATGATTATGACTGTCTTTTATAAGCTTTTTTTTTGGTTTGTTTTTTTTGGAACCAGAAAGGAGTGGGGTCTAAAACCAGGAGGTAAATGCATTGCTGATGCGCACGGATATCTGAAAGATGCCAGTATCGGGTAAGTGATTTGTATCGGGTAAGTGATTTATCCAGAGAACCCTGGCGAATTGTTTGCGAGATGCTTGAAATCCTGTTTGTGCAGTTGTTGGTCATGTCATCACTGTGTAGTAAGCCACCCTGGAGACTCCAGAACCACAACGTAGTGTTTATTGGAGCTTTCGCTGAAATGAGCACTCTGAGTGGGATTGTCTTGGCTTTATCTTAACTAGTAATTATAACGTGTTTACCAAGTGGGTTTATGTCACTGGTGCACGGAAAATTGTGTGTGTGGTGGTTCCACACTTCATCCGTACGGGTGGTTGTTTTTATAAATGTGCTAAATCTAATTAGAATAGAGCTATCCCCCAAATAAAAATAAACCCAGCCCGTAGCACAAGGCCTCACCCACCTGGTCATCCACTGCTCGATTCATTGCCCTTTGCTCCAGAAGCAACATGGAGCTGACTCAGGTTTGAAGATCAGGCAGGAGTTTCAGATCAGAGTAGCTAGGAAGAAGCATCCGCACCTGTGTTGCCATAGGAGCTGGCCCCAGGTGAGAGGCATCCCCATGTGGCTGTCCTCCCACACTAGCCAGGGGTGTGTGGGCACACGGAACCCAGCAGGGACTCACCATGTGTCCTCAGGACTCCATGGTTTTCTGAGGAGCTCACCCTGTGTCACATGTTCGGGAAGACTGCTCTAACCTCATGGATTTGTCTCATAAGTGAAGCCAGAAGGAGCAAAAATGAAAATTGTAACAGGAAAGACCAAGGGAACCCGGGAGCCTAGCCTGAGAGAGTAGCTTTGTGTCCACTCAGATCTGGAGTCTGATCTCTATCCTGTCACTCACGACTTTAGGACCTTTGGAAAATGACTCTTTCTGAGCTTCCACTTCCTTCTATAGAAAGCAAAGGGTCCCAGGGGTTGACTTCAACGAACTGGTTCTCTGGGAGATAAAATCTTTGGTTCTAGCATGTGTTCAGAACTCAGTGGGGACAGGTCTGGGCATTGCCTCTGAAACCGGTCCTGCGTGGACCTGTGTTTCTTGTCTCAGCATCATGCAGCTGGGAAGGATGCTCATGCTCATGATCCTCTTCGTTTTCTAAATTCCTCATTGTGGAATATTTCAAAGAAATTCTGAAGCATAATGCAGCCTTTCAGGCTTGTTGTGCAAGCACCTTGCACATTTCTTTCCCATTTGCTACCCTCTTGTGTTATAAACTCATGAGGACCTTGTTGCTCACTAACAACGTCCCAGCATGCATCTCCAAAAGATGAGGACATGCGTAAGATATGAGAAATATCATTATTATACCTAAAATCCACAGAATTCACTAGCAACTGTTCAGATATGTCACCAAAAATCACAGGCAGCAAAAGAAATGAAAACAATATAAATCACGACAAAATTAAAAATACTGCACACCAAGGAACACTGTTGACAGAGTAAAAAAACAGCATACTGAAAGGTACTGAAAATGCTCCCCAAGCATGTAAGGGGCTCAGGGTTAGTACCCAGAATATATAAAGTGCTCCCACAGCTCAAGAGCAACCAGAAAAGCTGGTTTAAAACCCAGGCAAAGGGCGTGAAGAGGCATTTCTCCACAAATGAGGTGCAAATAACCACTAAACACATCACACGAAGAAGCATGCGATTCTACTCAAACAACACCTCCAGAGCTTTCGGGTTCATAGACACAGAAAGTAGAGTGGTGGCTTCCAGGAGTTGGGTCATGGAGACTTAGTGTTTAGTGGGACGGGGTCGATACAGAATAGTCCAAGTTGTGGGGATTAACAGAGATGACTGCAGAGCAATCAGCGTCTACCTTAGAGCCCTGACCTGAGTGTTTAAGATGGCTGAGGGTTGGAGAGATGGCTTGCTGGGTACCAATGCGGGCCTGACAACTTGAGTTTAGGTCCCCAGAACCCCCACTAAAGCCAGACATGGTAGCACAAGCGTCTGTGGGAGATGGGGATTGGAGACAGGAGAATCTCCAAAAGCTTATGGGCCAATTAGTCTGGTTACCAACGGCACACCTGTCTCAAACCAGGTGGAACTGAGGACCAGTGCAAGCCCTGGTGCCCAGGTGCCCATCCCCACACATGAACAGGCACATGAACACATACACATGCACACCCATACATGTGCACACACACACACACACACACACACACACACACACACACACCAAGGTGTGGTGGTACAGAAATCCCAGGGTTTAGGAGGTGGAGGCAGGAGGGATCAGCAGTTCAAGAGCATCTTTGGCTACAGAGAGAATCCACCTGAGGCTAGCTTGAGCTACATAAGAACCTGTCTCTAAAAATGGGTTGAAATGGTGTGGAAAGATGTGTGCAAAGGGCTTGGGCCACAGTGCACGCATGGAGGTCTGAGGAGAACTTGGAGTTGGATTCTCCTTCTACATGGGGCACCTCTATGAACACGGTGGAGTAAGAGGTCCCTCAGGACTCGGCCTATGATCACTTCATAGTCAGTACTTAGAAGCAAAAGAGAAAGACAGGAAGAGTTACCAAGGGTGTCTCAGCCAGTGTTTAGTCTGCATTCTCTTCCCTCCAGCCCTGAGCAAGGCATGTTTTCTGTGTGCTGCCCACAGCATATCCTTGAGAATGTTTTAGCACTCTTGCTGGATCTGGAATTCTCAAACGTTAACCTCACTGGTTTTGAGCTAAACAATTCTACACACCTCCCAGGTTGTCTTTGACCCAGGTTTTCCCATGGGTTCCAAGTAAACTCTCCAGTGGCAAAATTATGATAAAGCCACATCTACATTTATGAAGAGACAGCCAAAGTCAATAGAGGTCATATGTCACGGGCAAACACAATGCCCATCACCTCCCCTCTACTCTGGTTATGTAGATGCTATTTTCATGCCTTTGATTGGCTAGAAATAGAGAAAATAAACTTGTTTCTAAACACAAGGTAGCCCTAATACACAGAGACTCACGGGGGGTGGGGGAACATGGGGGTCATTCTGGCTGTTGACAAAAGACCAGCACATCTGTGCGTGGTTGCAGTGCAGTGTGGAGTGACTTCTACCCTCTCGGCCTCTGTAGATTCATCCATGCATGAATAGCTGCCAAATGCTGAGGGAGACTTGTGAAGGGATGGCTAACCTTCAGAGTCTCGGTTTCAGTCAGATGCTAGTGTATGGAAGAGTGATCCATCTCTGGCTTGCGTGCGTGCGTGCGTGCGTGCGTGTGTGTGTGTGTGTGTGTGTGTGTGTGTGTGTGCGCGCACGCGCGCGCGCGCGCGTGCATGCATGCGTGTGTGTGCACACGTGTGTGCATGCGTGCGTATGTGCATGCGTGTGTGTGTGTGTGTGTGTGTGTGATGTACCCGAGGGATGCTCACAGAGCCATGCACAATTCTTGAGCAAGTACCTGGGACCGGATGCATATAGCCCATTGCATCTCCTGTGCGTCTGAAGCAGTAGTCAGTGGAGATTTAATTTAACTTCTATTTACTCAGTTTTGTGGATTTTGGTGATAGATGGTCACAGAATCTGAAGTAGCTGACATTTATATTTTATAAAATTGCAATCTGTGCTTTAAAAGGGAAACCGAACATTTGTGTAACAGAGGACCTCTTCTAAACCCGCTCTACTTCAGCCTCTTGCCATAGGCTTCCAGAAGCACCGCTGGGGAGTTGGAAAGATGGGCTGAAAAGTGAAGATGCTCTGATCTCTCCTGTAGCCTTGCGTCAGTTACCAAAGGCTCTGATTCCTTCTGAGGTATCAGTAAAGTGGGCTTAGAAATACACACGTTTTAGTTTGAGGGGAAGACTAAGTGGAGTTTAGGAGGTGGCTGCCACAGCCAGGGCCACTGACTGACACACTCAGCACTGAGTGGATGACCCCTGTCTGCTGGTGTCGGCAGTGTAGACATCAGCCCTTTCTGTACCCTTCCCATGAATATTTTCCTGGCTCTGTCACCCATGCTGTCTGATGGAATGTAATAAACCCATTCTCTCTAGATGAAGGTGGGCAGGAGAGAGCTTGGAATTATTAAAAGGTTGCTTAGAAATCAGTCCTGGCTCTTCCATGGGCAAGGTAGATGACTCATGGGAAGTGATATTTCTCCTGGAAGTCAGGAGGCCTGTGATGCTGAGCATCCTTCTGTTGGCTGGAAGATGGCAATCCCAAGACAGGAGCCTGAACTCAGAAGAGCCCTTTCCAGCTACCCCAGGCAACAACAAGGACCTCAGTGTCTCTCAGGTTGATAAAGATTCTTCAGCGTCATTGCAAGGCACCTGACTATTTCTCAGGTTCATTTTGTGTTCATTTTGTATCATGTTCGGCAACCCATGGCTCATCACTTGCTGTCTTCTCTAAGCCAGATCATCTGGGACGAGAATGCCGTGGATGTAGCTGGATGCACTGGGAGGTGGGTGTGTTAGGAGGACAGTCATGGAGATGTCCAGTTCACTGCCTTCCGTGATAAAGGGAACACTTTGCTTTGTTACTGAGGTAGTTTGAAGGTAATTGGCCCCATAAGCTCATAGGGCGTGGCATTATCAGGAGGTATGGCTTTGTTGGAGTAGGTGTGGCCTTGTGGAAGGAAATGTGTCACTGCGGGGTGGGCTTTGGGATCTCTTTGGCTTAAGCTTTGCTCAGTGTCTCAGTCATCCCTGTTGCCTGCAAGATGTAGAACTCTGAGCTCTTCTCCAGCACCATGTGCCTGCATATCGCCATGCTTCCTGCTACGATGATAATGGACTAAACCGCTGAACTGTGAGCCGCCACCCCTACTCAAGGCTTCTTTTATAAGAGTGGCTGTGGTCATGGTGTCTTTTCATAGCAAAAGAAGCCCTAACCAAGACATTTTCTTATAAAATCTCTTTTCATACAGTCACTTTTGTTTTTAGATTTTATTTTAGCGGATAAATAACAAATGGGTATGTTTGTGGGGTGCAGCGTAGCGCGCTGACCCACGTGCGCATACCAGAACTTCCCATAAGTCTGGCCGTCATGCACACTTTACCAACTCGTCACGTCTTTGTGGTGAGACTGTTCAGAAGTTCCATTTTAGCTTAAACAAGAAGCAGTAGCAGGGCATCTGGTTCCAGGTACCAGACCTTCCTGTCACTCAAGCATTCAGCCAAGACGACTGTAGGACTGTAGGACGACTGTAGCTACAAGCTGTAAGGGAGGAGAGACCACCTCAATATCCCTCAGCACAGGCTGCAGAAGACACCAAGTGTTGGTCACACTGCAGATGAGACCACCTCGTCATGGGAACTACAGAGTGGCAGTCACCCTTGCACCCCAGCCAGATGGGAACACACAGAGACAGCCCGATGGGAACACACAGAGACAGCCCGATTTTAAATGGAGGAAATGATTTTCCATACGCATGTGTTATTATGCACCAGTAGATAATTTTCAAAAGACAAATGACTTGTAAAACTGAAAGCCAGTTCTCAATAAAAGCCAGAGAGAGACAGCTCAGCAGGTGGAATGTGCTTGCTACATAAGCCTGATGCCCTGAGTTCAGCGTTCAAAACGCACATAAAACATCGGGATATGACAGTGTGCACCTGTAATGCCAGCACACACAAGGTTAGATATGGCGGTGTGCACCTGTAATGCCAGCACACACAAGGTTAGATATGGCGGTGTGCACCTGTAATGCCAGCACACACAAGGTTAGATATGGCGGTGTGCACCTGTAATGCCAGCACTCAGAGGTAAGATATGGCGATGCGCACCTGCATAGTGGCATTTCAAATGCATTTTAATAAATAAAGACTGCCTGAAGATCTGAGAGGAAAACAGTCCCACTGGTCAGCCTTACAGACCAGATTATGGTAGCACACACCTTTAATCCCAGTAGCCACCCTATATGCCATAGAAATTGGGCGGTGCATGCCTTTAATCCCAGTGGTGCACGCCTTTGAACCCAGCCCTAGAGACGGGCCAAGACAGCTCTCAGATGCAGTCTCCTGAGATTCCTGGAGGCAGGATCGCCATTTCAGACCGAGGTCGGGGAATGAGCCAGTGGCTGGCTGCTTTGCTTTCAGATCTTCAGGTTGAAGTCCAATTTCTGATCCTGAGTTTTTATTAATCGTGCTTCACACCTGTAATGCCAGCACTCGTAAGTCAAGAAGGGCGGCAGGGTAGAGATGGCTTGAAGTTTGTAGGCCAGCTCTGCTGAATATGTGCAGTAGAGACAAGACTCTACCTCAGTGGAAGCAGTGAACCTACCCCCAAAAGCTGTCCTTTGACCACACATTCACACTCACACACACACATTCTCACACACACTCACACTCTCTCACACACACACACTCACACACACAGCTTAAATTAGAAAACAGCTTAAGAAATTGTCCTTTCTGGAGGTTCAACTTCTTAAAATTAAAATTTAATTAAAAATTTATCATAGAAATGATAAGTCAGTCTTATGGGGGGTCTTTAAATTTTTATTACATTGCATTAAATTAATTACTTTACTTGCATGACCAAGCATATGCATGTGTGCATGCATACATGTGTGTATGTATGTGTGTGTGCAGCATGTGTACGTGTGTGTGTGTGTGTGTGAATGTGCATGTATGCACATGCCAAAGCATTCATGTAGAGGTCAAAGAATCTGGAATCAGTTTTCTCTTTCTACTACATGAGTTCCAGGCATCGAACTCAAGTCAACAGGCTTAGTGGAAAGAGCTTTACCCGCTGAGCCTTCTCACTGGTCCTTTCTGCGTCTCAAGAAAAGTAAAGTACATGGCATTGATGAACAGCCTGTGGGAAACCATAATGATACATGAAATATAAAATTTAGTACTCAGGTGACCAAACATTCAAGGGTATATTAACCTTTTGAAGGTGTCCTTTGTAACTTTACATCACGGCAGCTGGGGTGGGTGGGTGGGATCTGGCGGTCCATGGAAACGTATTCTGCTTACACGGTTTTCTGTATCAATAAATAGCATGGACGTTTGCCCGTGAACGAAAGGCATCTGGGTGTCCCTTGAACTAGGCGGATGCTGGATGCGCTAGCACCACAAAGAAGCAAATCAGTGGGGTCAGGAAAGCACAACAGTGTTGTGAACAGAGCACATATGAATCCATCCAGGCCAGGAATTTT
Organism: Arvicola amphibius; assembly: GCF_903992535.2. Lineage (NCBI taxonomy): Eukaryota > Metazoa > Chordata > Mammalia > Rodentia > Cricetidae > Arvicola > Arvicola amphibius. The sequence goes on from NC_052050.1 coordinate 154,978,620, forward strand.
TTGGGTGACATAATGTGTACAGTTTTGCAGAAGAAAACTAAGTGACATGCGTGAAGCCCATTCCTGTGAAAATAGTACTTACGGGGCTTACACAGTCGTCAGTATACATTAATCCCGCGCCCGTCGGTTAATTACATCACCCTTTAAGACGGACGTGTAATGTAATTAGAGACTTGAACAGCTCACAGCCAGATCACTTAAAGTAACATTGTTAATGGGCCCTGGAAGTTCTCCCTTTCATGTTGCCAGTGTTATAACTTCTAATTACCTTAATAATTAGGGCTCTGTCACTCCTGATCGAGGTAACAGTCCCCAACACTAATGGGCATTAGCCGTCTTGTAGCAGGCATGTTTTGATGTTCTCATCCAGTTGCTTAGGGTCGGAGAGCAATCTGCCCTTGGAAACCTGGCGGTTGCTATGCGGTGACCAGGGCATCCTCACGGGCTCCTTCCTGCCGCCTCAGCCACCGCTGTTCTCATTCAGAGGGAGTTGTATAAACTCTATTCACCATGAACGACTCATGAAATGTAAATGTGGCACCTATGGATGAAATTTTCTGAATTTAAATTGCCCCTGTTGCTCGTACCACAAAATAACAGCATAAACTTGGATGTCAAATCAACCGGAGTGGAAATTAAAAGGCATCAAGGTTTCCTTCACCGGCTGTTAATTGACAGAGGCGAGGGACTGAACGTGAAGGGTGGATGTGCGTGTGGAGAAAAGCTTGTGGCTCTGCTGAGAGTCACGTGGGACAGGCAGAACGAGGCAGGATTGTGTGAGTGCAGCCTGAAGGAGTTGTTAAGGTTTGCAGAAACGGCCAGCTGCAAAGGTCGGATGAAAGGGGTTTGTGGTTGAGCATGGTAGAGGCTCACAGGGGTATGGACTGGGGAGGGTCTGTGGCAATGCAGTAGATGGGAAAGCACAGGAATTTATTCACTGAAACAATAGATTTGGGGTTTATTTACATATTTTTTGTTTGTTTTGGAAGACAGGGTCTTATTAGTTAACCCTGGTTGACCTGAAACTCACTATTTAGACCAGGCTAGCTGATGTTGCTCTTGTTTGAGTCTGGTTGAAAGATTGGAAGCCCAACATGAACTCTTAGACCTTACAATTAAGAAGCATGGTACAAGGAAGTCGGCGAGAGACAGGGAGCCAACTTCATCTTCCCTGCTTCCGATGGGGTCATCTTGTGTTACCGTGAACCCCTCAGTCCATCAATGTCAGATATGTGTGCTCTACAGGGACCAAAAGACAAGGTCTTCCCTCCCCAAAGCTTGTGAGGCCCGAGAAATAAAACCCAGATGAAGGACAAAGCAACTATTCACCCATCAGTGAGCAGGGCTGGCTGCACAAGGCAGACTTGTCTCAAGAATCCCGTGAGCAGTCTCCTCTAAGAGAAGGCCCTGACGTCTTTCCGGAGGAAGCAGAAGGTGGAGACATGGAAGGAAACTCTTTTAACTCAGGGATGGGGATGGATGAAGAGAGAAGACAGAGTTGAAAGGGAGGTGCTCCCAGTAAGTTTTGGTCGCTCATCAATAGAGGAGATCTCGGTGTGAGAGGGGGAGCATGGAGAGAGGGAGGCCTGAAATCAGGATGAAGCCGCTCAGTCTTCCCATCAGTACCCAGTGGGGTCGAGAGATGTGCTACTATCAGCATAGGCTGGAGCCGTCTGGGGAGATGGTGACTTTGGGTGAGTTGCACCAGGTGATGGAGAGAGGCTCAGGAGGGAATTCCCTGGGAGTCACTGGGGTGTAGTCCTGAAGCTGAGATTGTGCTCTGCACGCCTAGCTAAGAGCCCTAATCTCCAGGCCCCAGGATGTGATGCTCCTTGGAGACAGGGTAATTTCAGGTGGCTTAGGCAGCAGTCACACAGAGCAGGTGGGTCCCATTACTGTGATAGTTACAAGGACAGACAAAAACAGAAAGGGGAAAGGTCATGTCAGGAGACACCGGGAGAAGACGGTCACCTACACCATGGGACAGAGGCCTGGGACAGTGTTTCCCTCACAGCCCTCAGATAAGCCATCCCTGAAGACTCCTTCATCTTGATATTCTTCCAGAGACCCGAGACACTGCGTTCTGAAGTTTAAGTCACCAGGTGGGTGGAGTCCCAGAAATGCCCTCTCTACAGCAGACACTAGGGCTGGGGAAAGGTTGGGGATAGGAAGGAGGAAGGCTCTCTAACAGGGACAGTGGCTTCTCTCCTCCCACTTCTCCCACTTCGATCACCAGATTTCCTCTCTGCGCTGGGACACCTGGGATCCGCCTGCCCCCAGGGCCGCGTCCCAGATTCTTTAGCCACTACCCCCCCCCCCCCCACTGAAGGGCACCAGAGCCTCCTTGGCTTCAGTTAGATGGGAAGTGACTTTGCCCAGCAAGAACCCTGCACTTGTCTGGAGTTCCAAGGGAGATCTCACTAGATTGGTACTCAGTGGCTCAAAAAGGGTTTGACAAGTGCCTCAATTAGGATATAATACCTGGTTTTAGACTACGAGGACTCTGTACTTAAGAAAAATCATCATTTACGATTTAAGAGAAAATTTAATTTAAAGGAAAAAACTATGTTAAAGCTGGCTGTGGTAGAGACAGAGACTTGCTGGGCTCAGAAGGGAGAAGGTAGGTGATGGGGCGATCCAGGTAGGGGCAGCTTGGGGACCAAGACAGGTCTCTCTCTAAGGTTTCATGCTTCCACATCCACCTTCCTTTAAGACCCCAGGCAAGATAAGGACGCCCCTGGCCTCTGTGCCTGGCCTCACATCGCATCTGTATGGCCTCTCATGGGTTCCCTCACATTCCTGAACTCCTATTGGTCCACTTGTGTTTCTGATCTCCCATTGGCTCATTCATTCTTCTGACCTCACCTTGGTTCACTCATGCTTCTGACTTCACATTGGCCCACTCATGTTTTAAGTTCATCAGCACAGGCCTGCCATCTTTGCTTTTAGTAGCTACCAGACTCTGGGTCTGTCTGGAACTCCAAATGCTTTTGTAGGTTCAGCACACTCCAGGACATAGACATTTAATTTTCATGCACAGTTTGTATGTGAAGGAAAGCAAGCACCTCCGTCCCGGTAGTTACAATGTGAACCCGATGTCCAAGCTGGCCTTTCTGCAAGACCAGCCCCAGAGCTCATTAAGCTAACCAGCCTGAGCCCCTGCTAAAGAGTTCTATTGAGAACATCTGGAGCAAGCATCTGAGCTGTCACCTAGAACACCAGTCTGGAGAGAGCTAGGAAACCCGAGTCTTGTGCCTAGAAACCTGCTTTGGTTAGGTGACTTTAAAACAAAAATGTCCAACAGTAAGAATTAACGGGTGTTCTCATGTCAGACACATATAGTTTCTGTCCCAGATTAATGCCACCAGCTCTATGGTTCTTCGGGGGACTACAAGGTCACAGTGGAACCAGCCCAGAGAAACCCTGGTGCCCACTGGGTACGTGATTAACTTCTCGTAGATGAGGCTGATCAGTGGGGTGTGCTAAGAGTTGTTCAGGAGCCTGGGGTTCATATTCCTAGGAAGGTCAAGGGTCAGGCAGCTGGGGCCGACTGCCACTGTACATGACGATGGTACTGTGGTCCCTAGAAAGATGGCGTGGTGCCTGTTAGCCCCTTTCCATGTCTTAGCCTCAACAATGTTGACCCTGTTCTGGCAGTTGATGGCTCTAGAGACATCTGAGGTGCTTCTATAGGACTGGCTCACCGTTACTGAGGATTTTCTGGGTACAGACCCTGCAACTGACTCCGTTATTTAATCATTGACTCCCCCAATAACACTGGGCCAAGGGTCACTTCTAGCCCTGTGTTACAGGTGACAATAAGAGGCCCGGGGAGGTCATAAGACCTGCTTATCACCACAGATATAGGAAAAGTGAAATTCTAGGCTTGCCATTGGCTCTCACCTGGTCCTTACACATCTGAGCTCTTCCTGTCCACTTAGGTTACAAAGCTTTTCTACCAAGTCTCCATAGGGGTATCATAGGGATGGCGTGCCAATGAGTGAGTGAATTGGCCGAATCCCTAAGTGACTCTACTTGATGTGCTGCTAAATCAGTTTCTTTACGTGTAAATAGTGGTGGAAAGACCAGACATCTCTTTGTAGCTCAGTGCAGGACTTGGGAGCGGGATGTGGGCTTGAGTCATCTGGTTGTGGGTGACTGATATTGACCCCACCACCCTTTGCGTCTGGACATGAAAACATGGCCACGGGCTTACTGCAGCCAGAAGGGAAACTACAGGATTAAGACTCGGAGTTTAAACAAATCAAAGCCACCTGGGCTCTTGAATTTTTTTTTTCTGGCTATTCTTAGGATAGGTCCAGAAGCGAGCCTGTACTCTCAAGTATAATTTTTAAATTCCATCACATGGTGCCATTCTGTCTTGAAGGGCTTTTGGCTCCAGCATCTGGAAGGAGAGGGTCAAGAGAGGAGCCTTTCATGGGAAATGCTTTGGTTTTCTAGCCTTAGGGAGAAGTCGTAGAAAACAGTTATCACAAATCCCAACGAAGATGACGACAGACATACCAGGACCCCCTCTAACGAGCTGTAGCTTTTCTGGGAAAGAACACTCAAGTAGCCTGGCAGAGATCAGCACAGCCAGACACTGCCCGAGGCAAAGACACCATCCCAAGCCACTGCTTTCCCAAGAGCAGCCTGGCAGAAGATCCCAGAGGCAGCTACCGGCTTTTAAACAGGAAGCAGAACAGGCTCCAGCGAATCCATGTGTGATATTCCCTGGGGCTTGCAGATGAAATGCACACTTTAATAATTATCTAATTACTTCTGCTGTGATTTACCCTTGAATCCACACCAAGCAAACATATAGCAATTATCACACTTTCATTACTCCACACTCCTGGAAGACTGGCTGTCACTATTTTCCTCGTGCTCGCATTTGCTTGTAAAACAGGGCCAGAGATAAAAGTTGTTTTTATTTCGTGATAAACATGTATTTAGCACCTAATGATGCGGTCTCCTTTACACGGTGCTGGCTGTTCTGAAAGTCATAGCGGTGCTGCAGGCTTCGGTGGGGGGAACTAAAGGAAATCTTTAACTCGGCGCTGCCCCTCCGCCACCTCAGTCATGATTGCTGGTGTGCCTGCATGGCTAATGCACGTGTGTACATGCACACACACACACACACACCACGCACAGAGAGAGACACACAGTGTGTGTCTGTGTAAGTCTGTGTGTGTTTTTGTCTGTTTGTATTTGTGTTTGTATGTGTGTATGTATGTGTGCATGCATGCATTTGTGTGTGTGTGTGTGTGTGTGTGTGTGTGTGTGTGAGAGAGAGAGAGAGAGAGAGAGAGAGAGAGAGAGAGAGAGAGAGAGAGAGAGAGATGTGTATGCACACAGGTATCCGGGCTGAGTTTTGCTGAAGCAAATTTGCTGGGGAAATTTTCAAATGACAGGCATGGGTGAAGACAGGAAAGCAAGAGAGGGACAGGTGGCTCCAATAGGCATGCCCTTCACCAAGAGGCTGGAGATGCCTTGGTGATCTCATTGTTCATTGAGCTATACTGCCTGTAGTTGGCCTTAGGGAGCTGGGGTTTCTTATCTTGGTCCCCCTTGTTAAGTTGTGTAGGCCAGCTCTGTCCCTGTTAGGTCAGCAGAATCTGCTTGGAAGCTGCCTCAGCGTGCTGTGCATCGAGAGCCCTGTCTTGGCATCTGTGCTGAATGCCAAGTCCAAAGTCCTGTTCAATTTCCAGGCTACCCTTGATGCCCTTGGCAAGCTAGGTTTCATGTGTGATGCAGTGTGGGTCCTGATTCTATGGAAACACCACAAGGCTGCTCCCTGGATCAGCAATAGAGAAAGCTTGTCATCTGATTCACTGGGAAAAATGATGACACACAGCTAAATACTTCTACGATGAAGCAAAGCCAACCGCCCCTGACACCGAATCCCGGGGATGAGCCTCAGCTTGTCCAGCTCCCAGCTGCTGAGAGGGTGACAGGAAACGTCAGGTGCAGCGATCTGTTCTGTGTGACGCTCAGCACTGTGTGCAGAACGGGACCTGCTCTTCTCTGGGTCAGCTGTGACACACGGAAGTCCTAGTTCCAGTGGCTCAGGGTTGGGGGACACAGCCCTTTGCTGGCGGCATGAGCTGACAGAGGTCACACTGCCACAGTGGAGAGCAGTCAGGGAAAGCACGGGCCATAACAGTTGCCCCCATTGACACCACCTCCCTGTTTCCACGTTGGAAGGGTCAGAAGGGTCCAAGCCTTCTCTGGGCCCATCCTCAAAGTCACAGCCACGGGCATCCACATTCACTTCTGCAGACAGGCATCCCTATACACTTGCCGATTCTACTGAACTTCCCTTTAATCTCTGCGGACCACAGGAAGGTGATTAGAGTCTGCGCCACAGCCAGGGGTCAGCGAGCCTCCTCTATCCTGGAAGACCTCCAGATTCATGACACAGAGCAAGTCTGTGGCCAGATCTGTTCAGAGGAGAATGGATTCACAAAATAACCCAGACCCATGCCTGAGGTAGCTTAGTATAGAGCATGCCTTTTTGTTTTTGTTTTGGGCACAGGTGTGTTGTAAACCAGGCTGGCCTGGAATGAGCTATGCAGCCGAACTTGGCCCTGAACTCCTAGGCCTCCTGCCTCTACCTCCCAAGAAAGAACATACACATTTTGACATAGTGCCAGTGTCTCTGCTTAGGGATTGGGCTCTGGGAGTTTACCAAACCTCCTTCTTGTCTCCACAATATTGACTCACAATGCACTTCCCAAGTTTTCGTAAAGTAAGACAACTGAGCACAACCACATGTGAAGACCCCGGCCATGGAATCTTCGGTTATAATCGCCCCTTCCCAGCCCCAGGATTTACACTGACCAAACACATAGGTAATTCTATAGCGATAAAAGCAACTTGCTTTTATTTAGTTTCTTTTAAAGATACTTTTTAAGTTTTCGTGAAATATAATCCAGTTTTTGTGCTCATGTTTCATGTTAGACTCCTAACACTTAAGCCTCGACAGCAATCCCTAGTCATGGACTTCCTGGGTGGACTGAGGAGGCACACCTGGCAGGCTGGGGAAGGCGAGGCAGCTTGGGGTTTTCTCTGGCTGCAGAGATGCAGGGTTGTCGCCCACTCTTGCCTCCTTGGTCCTTCATTGAACTTCAGCTGATTGAAGGCCAAATGCAAATGGTGCCACTCAGGATCCCTGCCACTGCCTAGCAGTGTTGTCAAGGACCATGTGGGGAAAGGACATGTGTCCTCACAGGAGTTATCTGATTGGGTCACAAATGAGCAATGACTTGCAGATGAGAAGGACCACTCAGGACCTTCAAACCCAAAACCACGTCACATGATGACCGGTGACAGTGGGGACATGTGTGGGTGGACCCTCCAGGATCTGCACCTTGAACTCACAAGGCCCTGGCACCTTTAATTGTCAAGCTTAGGGGCGCTATATATGCTCCCCACATGAAGGGGTCCCACGACTTGTTTCTAAAGCATGATCGCATAAGACAAATCCTACACCCCCAACCTCCATCCCCCCCTCCATCTCCCTCTTTGCTTTGGACTGTGGGGCCAGCACAGGTTTTTCTGCTTATAGCTCTTCACTTGGCCACCTATTTAACCAAGACACACAAGCTCCCTGCTGCTGGAGAGGGAGTCGCACAAGGCCATTCCTCCCTGAGGACCTCTAGACAGCTGGCAGTTGATGGAGAGGTATGGAGAGAGACATTTTCTTTAGTAGGATAGTGACCATTAAGGTGCCCATGTGCTTATAGATAACCCTCACCCATGCTCCTGTGTAGGCGGAGACTGTTCATTTCCCGACTGCTCAGATCCGAATAATCACACAGATATTATAATAATTACAACACTGTTTGGCCAATAGCTTAGACATATTTCTAGATAACTCTTGCATCTTAAATTAACTCATTTCTATTAATCTATGAATCACTGCAAGGCTGTGGCCTACCGGTAAGATTTTGACTGACAGTTGCCAACAGCTACATGGGGTCTCTCTGACTCTGTCTACTTTCTCCCTGTTTGGATTTCCCGCCTGGCTTTACTCTACTAAGTCATTGGCTGAAACAGCTTCGCTAATAACCAATGGTAATAAAACATATTGATAGCATACAGAGGGGAATCCCCACATTACTCCTGTAAGTAACCCTAACTCATTGGGTCTTTTGTCTTTCTGTCTGTCTGTCTGTCTCCTCTCTCTCTCTCTCTCTCTCTCACACACACACACAAACACACACACATGACATGAAAGTAGGGACGCAAAAGGAAATCATTGGAGGGGAAGGTGACAAAAAGGGTCACAGAGGTGACTATAATAAAGATACAGTATTTACATGTACACAAACGTCACAATGAAATCCATTATTGTGCACAGCTCATATATGCTAGCAAAGACCTTGATAATAAAAATAAATAAGAGCCCCTCACTTTAAGTTAATGGAAACTTTCACACATGAGTAGAAACGACCTGTTTGACTTGGTTGAGATCATGTTCACGTTGTGAATGACCTGGTGAAAACGGAGGGAGGCAAAGAAGACCACAAGACTCGGGGAAATGACTCGCACTTTGCAAATTTAGATTTTACATCTCGCATCTTTTTTCTAAAAACAAGATTTATGTATCGTTCCCCCAATTTTCTTTTTATATCCAGCAAAAATGATTATAATTTTCCTTGTATATGAAAGTCCTATATTTTGTAACCAACGATTTTATCAATCCCCACTCAGCTCAGGAAATATTGAATCTTAATTCCTATATCTTCCTTCATGACACAGGTGGTAGCCACATGCGCATCTTTGCCACATCCTTGCGCATGCGTCCTGGGCATGCGTCCTGCGTGCTTGTAGGAGGCCGGCCCACACCAGAGCCTCAAGGCCTCTCAGATGAATGCCTAGCGAGGGAAGATGGAGCGCCATGAGACTCATTTGCCGTCATCATAACAGGCAGGATGGACACCTACAGACTGAGCATGGAGATTTTGAGATGGCTGCCATATGCCAACCGCTACAAGTGATGTATATACATGGGAAAGAGTAATTCCTTTTAGTGCGGCTATTGATTTTTCAAAATACTTCTAATACCATTTCCTCCTCTTTCACTTCAAGATGGGTGTGTTTCCTCAGAGAAGGAAGGGTAACGTCTGTCCTTTATCTGAAGAAGATCCCCGGGAGTCTGTGATCCTCACCGCGTGCACTGTGACAACAGTTAAGTCTGCACTGGGCGGTGTGGCGGCTCAGAGCTGCCGAGAGCAGAAAGTGTAGTTCCAGGGTCTAATCCGACCGATACGCTGTGTTCTTTGCAAAAGGTTGCGAGGCCTTGGCCTAATAAGCATAATCTCATTACACTGCAAATAAAAGTTTCCTATTTATCTCCAGATTTCAAATGAATCTAATAAGGCTTATGATACAGTCACCCAATACCCTAATCATATTTCTGCCTATCTAAAAGCAATCAGTAATTGTGTTACGGCAGAACGTGCTGACAATGCCTCTGACACAGAGAGGAGAATGAGAGCCCAGCTGTACTAATTAAATTAAATGCTGGGCTGATGGAATACATTTGCCTCAGCCGGGAGCATGGGCGCAGAATTAATAAGCATTACAGCTCCGAGCGGGAGATGCTATCATAATGGAAGCGAGGTTTTGATGTGGAGAGCCCCATTCAGATTCAATGCACCATCATGCACGGCCATGACAGCTGCTTAGAGAGGTGCAGAGCCTCAAACAAATTGCACAGGAACTTCGTCGTTTGCATGTTCCTCACCGAGGAGCATGGCATGCTGCATGGCCCGTTGTGCAGCCTGTAACCCGCCCTGACTGGCTCCTGTGGGTAACCCCGTGTCTTCCTTTTTCCCAGCATGCCTATTCTCGCAACATGCTGTGTGCCTCTGACCTCACTTTCCTCTTCAGGACCACTCCGTGCCCCACCTTCTACCCCAGCTTTTAGATGACAAACAGGACCCAGGGGCTTCCAGGCAGGCAGAGATGAGTCAGTTTCTGCAAGGTGTCCCCACTTCCCCATCCTTCTCTGAAAGTCAGGGCCCCAAGACGTCAGCTGTGCGGGGTCACCCGTGCTGTGCCGTGGGTCACTGGAGCCCAGTGCTATCCCTAGCTGATGGCTCTCCAGTGAGGACCGCCCTCCGTTGCTGGACCCAGCCTGCTCTGCCAGCACAGCCCAATCCCTTGCTCATAAATTAGCTGCGCTATCTTGCCGGCTGCAGTGTGGAGCTGCTGTGCCCAGCCGGCCAAGCAGCTTGTTCATTATCATGAGGATTTTGACAGGATATTAAATTTACTAATCCTGAACTTGCCGAACTGACCCCTCACTGGGAACAGACAATGCTGGTGTCTGCCTGTGCGGTGCTTTCTGTTTTCTCTCTCCCTTTGCCTTGTTTCTCCAAGGATCCCGCACATGCTCCTGTCCTTGCAACGCGAGCCTCCCTCAGGTGCACACGGCCACACACACTGCCAGTGCCGGCTGCCAGCCCATTTCCCTGCTGTGCAGACTCCTGCTTGACTGTCTGCTTGCCACGGGTGTCATGCACCACTTTCCTTGTCAATGTGAACATAGATGGCAAAGTATCTATGCATTCAGACACCTGGGCGCTGCTATGAAGCTATAGCTGTCTGGGTGGGCTCCAACCTTCACTCATGCAGTTTTGACACAGACACACCAGCATGCTTGCCATAGGCTAACCCCACCCCCACATAGGCATGCCCCAACAATCATGCATACACATAAAATCATGTATGCTTCCATCATTCATACAAAACACCCCACAGCTATACACATGCATATCCACATGCACATATACAGGTACACATACATGCACATACATTTCACAGGTACGCTCATGCAAATGCCCTATGTATATATCCACATATACAACACAATCACACCATACATATCATGCATGTACATATGTGCATTCATAAGCTATATATATACACCACCTATATAGATCTACATGTACACTCACACACATTTATATCCAGACATATCATATCATATACATCTATATACACACATTCACATTCTCTCATATATAGCATAAGCATACCACATCATCATAATATATGTATACATCCCTATGTGAACATGCACATATATCCATATGCCATGTATTATAACTATATATGTATACCCATTTACACACACTTTCACATTCACATAAACACACAACACTCACATCACACCCAAACATGTATATTCTCTCAATTTTTGCATACATACATATAAAATATACACACACATTTTTATACCCACATGCACACTCTCATACATGCATGTACAATATGTATCACATACTTCATACTCACATATGTATACATTTATACTTATTTATAATACATGCGAACACATGTACACACATATCACAACTATATGTATGACACATGCATACTCATCTCTACATGTGTGCACAGAGATTAAGTCTCCCCAAGTACATTCATACACAAACTCATGCACATGTATACACAGAGGCACATACACATACATCAAATACATATATGTATGTACTTACTTCCATAACTCATACATACACATGTTTACATACATATCCAATCATACACATGTGCACACACAAATATGAGCACACACTCATGTTCTAACATATATATGTGTGTGTGTGTGCGCACATATCCATACCCACACATGTAAACATATTAACACGAGTATACATACTCATAGCTACATATGTATACATTCATATCGAAATCTTCACATATGCACACATTATACATGTTCATATATGGAATAGACTCACCCATACATACTCATGGGCTCACATACTTTCTTATATGTACATGTGCACAAAACACTTACACACTATACATGAGTACCTCCTACACATGTGCTCACACAGCCCTGCCATCAGTTTGGTAGGAGGGATGGTCCCTGGGTCACCTGTCCCTCAGCCCAAGGCCATCTCTCTGCACCCATCCTTCTGTGCACACTGGGCAGGGGGAGCTTCTGTGTCTTCACTGGATTCTCATGTCCTCAACAGTCAGACACGCACACGTACTGGAAAAGCAATTGCTACTCTTTGTTTATTTCCCTATAAATAAACCCCCAGTACATCAGACCCTCTGAGTATTTTTAGGAAGTTCTGGGTACTGCGGCAGAATTCAGCATCTTGCCCATTCATAAGCTCTCTGCGTTTCAGAGAAACAAAACCCGCCGCAGATTCCACCGACATTCTGCCAGTTTGCTCTCTAAATAATTCAACATTAAGATCCAGTCAACTCTCCTACCTCCTCGAAAAACTCCTGCAAACAGTGCCAATTAAGTTGCTGAAAACAGCCGATTCCACTGATACCGTACAGATAAAGCTGACCATTAAATTGCAATTTGCCATCGCAGCCAGCGGTGGCTGCTGACAGCCTGCCGGGCTTGTAATCTCATTTAACCCCCTCCTGTCAGAAGCGACCCACCCCTTCACATAATGCCACCAAATTAGACTCGACAGGGTGGTTGGGAAGTGAAGCCTCTTTAGCTAAAAGTCAGGCCTCAGTGGGCAGCCCTGACCTTCAGTGGCCCCACTGGCCTCACGGTTCTCCAGGGACTCCGGAGACATTTGCTTCCAGAGAGAGGCCTGGTGGCAGAGGGGCAGTGGGGCGGGGCCCTGGCCACAAGGACCTTGGATTTCCCTGGGGGCAAATTACAGAGAGTTTTTCTAAACAATGGAGGGAAATTTCACCTGGGTCTTTCAAGTCTTTCTTTGGTAATAAAAGACGAATCAGGTGCTTCTGTTCAAGCCACACTGGCTCAATACTTTCCTCTGCCTGTGGTGCCCTCTGACTTGGAGCCAGGGGATGCCTCTGCTGGAACACAGAGCCCCCCAACTCTGGCCTCACCGCCTGCATTTTAGATGAGGCCATCTTAGCTGGTGGCTGGTGTCTTCAAAGCCGCCCTGGCTGGCATTTACTGCAGTCCAATTTTCCTAAGAGAACCAGCTGCCTGGGGTAGCGCCCTCCATCCTTCCCCGCTGCCCACCCATTCCACCTGTTTTGTTCAGTGCCCAGTACAGTCCTGACAACATTGATTTCCTAGGGCATCTGTGCGCTGTTTCCCCAAATCAAATCCCAGCCCGTGGTGTTCAATATCCACAACACCCACAGATCTGGAATTTAACCCAAGTAACTTTATATTGTCCCATTAGAAAAAATTCTGTCCTTTTCTTTATTCTCTCTCTCTCTCTCTCTCTCTCTCTCTCTCTCTCTCTCTCTCTCTCTCTCTCTCACACACACACACACACACCTCTCTCCTCTTCCTCCCTTCTTTCCTTTCTTTTAAAACAATCAGTTATTAATTAAGAGCTTCTGTAAATATACACCCTGCCACCCCTCCCCCCCAGCAACAAGAACAAATGAAATGTTCCAAGACCACATGTCAAAGCAGCCTCTTTGCAAGCAAATGTATTTTGGTCCTTAGAAAGACCCCCCAAACAACACCGTACTTGAAAGTCTGCCCATTCAGCCCCTTTGTTGTTTGAACCTAAAAATTAGGTTGTAATTGAACAAATAAACTCCTATAGTGTTTGGAGGGGAGGAAGGGAGATATATATGAGAGAGAGAGAGGGAGGGAAGGAGGGAGGGAAAAAGGGAGGGAAGGAGGGAGGGAGGGAGAGAAAGAGAGAGGGGGGAGAGGGAGAGGGAGAGGGAGGGAGGGAGAGAGATTCTCTTGGAATTTCTTCTCATTGGGAAGCAATATGTCTCCTGAAAAATCAGAGGAAGTTCACAATACTCGTCGGGTCTGGGATGCACTCTGGCTCCCCAGAAGTCTGCTGCTTCTCCCTGTGGGCATCCACTGCTTGCCCCTGGCTGACAGCCCCTGTGTCCACACCCTGCCCTGACTCACCATTCCGGCTCCCAGAGCCACACAGCAGGAAGGAACGCTGAGCACTTCTGGGAGCTGCGGTTCTTGGCTCCGTGGTGGTCAGTCGTGGCTTAGGAGGCCGGTCCATCCTTGCTGCTGACCAGCTCAAGTTCTGAGCCCTCCCCTCAGCCTCATTTTTCTCCTCCTTCACTAAAGTTAGCTGGACTTGCCACCGAAGCCACCTCAATGTTTATCCGACTTCCTGGGGCTGCAGTGAAGTGAAGTCCTGCCTGCCCAAGCCTTTTGCAATGGAGTGGTTTATTTAATTTGTCAGGATAATGGGAGCAGCTGAATGAGAGACAGAGAATGCAGAGTGGAATCAAAGAAACAAAGGCTAAAAGTACCACTATTTTGATTCTCTTTTTAAAATTACTTCCAAAGTGTGGTGTCTATTGTGAAGAAGAATGCCGAACAAAGCCCGGGGTCTTGGCAATATTCACAGAGCTTATTCACCCACAGCCAGCCCTGTCTGTACATTCAGAGGTAGAATACACTTATAAATGATGTATTGGAGGGACTATAGCTCCCATTGTGCTCCCAGTGTAAACAAAAAGGCAGACAGGAGCTGACTGGCATATGGGCAGCGAGGCCTGGCTGGACCCAGCCATTCCCTACTCTCAGAGGGAAAATGGGAACGGGAATAGCCCACAGTGCAGACTTCACGCCTGTCCTAGCCTTTCCACCCATTAACCCTGGAGCTGGCTGCAGAGCCTTCTAGAACATTCCACTGGGCAGCACCAGGTACACTATATCTACCTCATCACCTGCCGTAAACCATCCCTTGACTCTCCTGGTAAGTCCCTTGGAGGATACCTCTGTTGACAACAGCACCCCCAAATTTCGAAGCACATGACTGTCACCTTGGAGCACCATGTGCAGAGACTGCAGTCCTAGGCTAGTCCCCTGGAAATGGGCCCTTTGTGGCTATCCAGCTGGCCAGCACAGTAGAGTCTCTAAGCTTGTGTCTCCAGCCACTCCCTGTCCCCCAGATAGGCAGTTCTTCTCTGTTCACCTCCAGGTGGAGACGCAATGTATTTCCTTAAAACAACGAACCCTGCTTTGTAGTAAGTAGGGCTAACGTGTACAGTCCACAACTGCACACCCTGGTGTGTGCCATTTTCTCCTGGTGAATTGTCTTCCTGTCCTTAGCACAAGAGAGAAACCTCTGGGCTTTTTGTCCTGCAGGCTTGCCCGCTAATAGGGGCTGAGCCCTTGTCTCTCCTTAAATAATCCTCATGCTACAACCCCAAGGGAACTGTCAGGCAGCCTACTGGCTTAGGGTCCTGGGGCTGTTTCTACCAGGGAATGAGCCAGCTTAGGTTGGGGGATCCTGTGGGCTTAGAATGAAGCTGGTAGGAAACACATCAAAGACGGATATATTTTGAGGAGCAGTTGCTTTCTGCCCAGAAAGACCCTTTGGGCCAGAAGGAGAGAAGGTGAACTGGTTTGCAGCATCTGGTACTCCAGAGAACACCGACCTTGGTGCTCACCAAGGGCTGGGCACAGACTGAGGCATGCCTTACTTCTGTGGATAAAAGGGCTCCAAGAATGTCCACACTAGACAGACAAGCCAAACCTTTCAGAGTGCAGAGGTTTCCCAGGCTAGGGCTTAGCAGGGCCTGAAGTACCTAATCCCTGTGCACTGGGTTGGTTTATCTAGGCATTGGCCACCATGCTCCTAAGTTTCCATTCCAATGAAGCCAATGAACACGGCTGAGGCTGGAGATGTGCAGCCCACACTTCAGGGGGCACTCCAGGGGCAGCATGACCCCACCCCCCTTCTCCCCTCCAGCAAGACGGATCATGACCCCCTCCACACTCAACCCAGAGAGGTGACTCTGCAGCCTTCAGAACCTCCCGGATGTCCCATGGTTACGTGCAGCTGTGCCTTGATATTGTCACAGGACATCTGTGTGCAAAGGAACCTTTTAAAACTATGTTTGTCCCATGACAGCACGGCGACCCATCACCACGCATTCCCAAATCAGGATCCTTTGAAATGTCTTTAAATTTTGGAGAATTCCATATTTTCAGAGGCTGTAATAGTACTATTTAGTACAATACTCTGGAAAAGTTAGACAATTTTGTGTGGTGAATGCATCAACAAGATACACAAGAAGCCCTACAAGGCAAGTTCCAGCCCTGGCTGTAGTGTCCATGGGGTCAGCCTTGCTGACCCTCTACCCTTCCCATTTCATAATGCAGTCATAAGGGTTACCACAAGCAGTGATGAACTCACAGAATTCAAGCATCACGGTAGCCGGCCTTTCAGGCAGGAGGGGTGGCTTTTTTGTGTATGCCATTGGTTCTAAGGCTGAGGCTTAGCTAGAGGAAGGAGCCGATCACCTCAATGGTTAGATGGTTTGGATGGGGCTTTTCCAGTCAGCAAGTATCATGGCTGGCTTCCATACCAGGCACCTTTCTGGATGGATGGGCGGAGGGAAGCTAGACCCAGTCTGCAACACACCTGGGTACATGACCCCCACTCCCCACAGGGTCCTTTGCAGTTTTTAGCTTTTATAAAAAATATTTTAGCATTGTGTGGCTAATGGGGCCTACTGAGCCCACATTGTTGGCCTCAAGTGGAACCAAAGGTCTCAGGGGCCATCAACTTCACCTTGACTTTGATGGATATAACTCCAGAGCACAGAAGCTGTCATGGAGACAGATAGCAGAGGAGGCTAAGAAATCTGTGATGTGGACTTCGACAGAGGGGGAAAATGAGATCCAAAGAAATTCCACTTCTTCCATTAGTTAGTAAACAAACTGGGGTTAGAATTCAGATGTTCTCAGCCACCCGGGGATGAAATTTAACAATACAGTTAGCTCTTCTTATCTGTGACTTCCTCATTGACCGTTCAACCAACCATGGGTCAAAAGTATTTGAAAGAAAAGGTTGCTTTCCTAAGCACGTGTGAACATCCTTGTCCCCATTCCCCAGGCAGCAGAGTGTAAGGATCACACGTGCAGAATTCACGCTGTGCTAGACATCAGCCACCAAGAAGTCATTTCAAGGACTGGGAGAATATGGGCATGTCCTCCACCATTAGGGGACTGGAGCATTGTGGGTCTGGGTACCCACATGGACTTCTGGACCTTACCCCCTTTGATACTAAGAGACAACTGTATGTCATCTCTGAAGAGCAGAAATAAAAGATATTTTAATCAAGCACTATATACAGACTTCCTACTACACATCCCTTACTTCTATGCATTTTTCTCTCTTGTTCACAAAGTTCTCAGATGAAGAGTGACTGGACTGCTTCTCGCTGTGTGAAGACGCAAAGAAGCCCCACTCGGAGGCAGGGAGGCATGGTGTGGGGTTGAATCTGCTGAAATCCCAGTCTGCCTTCCAAGGGCAGTGGCCAAAGACTGAATGTTGAAATCACAGGACCCTCTTGTTGCTGTGGCCTGGCCCCCCTTCAACTGTTCAGAGTCCCTCACACAGCAAGTCTACGTTTTGACCAGGCAGAATGATAACCATCCACACATGCCACAAAGAATCAGGGGAACCCCGCCTTCCTGCCTTCATTGTGAAAATCCTTCAGGAGCCTAAATAATGTGACTGCCTCACCATCTACTCCTGGAATTGTTTCCCTTCCATGCTCTGGTTTGCTTAGATTCTTCAAACAGTATGCTTTGGATTCCCCAGAAGAGTAACTGAGGAGGGGCGTTTCACATGGCTGTGGCAGGCTGCAGGCACCACTGGGCTGAACAGCAAACCTGCACAAAACATGGGCTTTCATTTTTTTTCCAGCTTTCTTTTTTCCTTTTTATTTTTTTAATATGCTTTAAAATTCCTTGCAGCCTTCCTTCCTAACTGCACAATATCAAAAGCGCTCTGTTCTAATCCTCTCCTGGGCTGCTTCAATTAATCACTTCTTTATTACAGAACTTGGCATGCTGCCCTGTGCCCACCAGCAAGCACTCTCTCTCTCTCTCTCTCTCTCTCTCTCCTCTCTCTCACTCGCTCTGCCTACACAGAGTCCAAGCTCCTCCTTTCTCCTATGCTGCTTAGCCTTTCTCATTTTCTTCCCTCATTTAGAGACAAGCTCCCTGTTTCATCCTCCATTTTGTTCTCAGCCCCTTAAAACTTGGCTTACTCTTTTGTTGCCTTAGTAGGTATGACTTTGCGCTGGCTCTGACTTCTGTGGCAGCTGGGGTCCTTGATATTGTGGTGGTGGTGGGCACTAGTGAGCACTCTCTTAGTGCCAGGTGCTGGGTCTGTGAATGGTGCAACCCTCCAGAATTCTGTGCAGAAGGGTGGATGCCAGCACCGTTTGTGCAGGAAGAAAAGTGATGTCAGTCATGGTTGCCAGTCACCGGGATGGGATTAGAACCCAAGACTGGCTTGCTCTTGGTTCCTTAGCGATGTCAACAGCATCTGTCTCGTAGGTAATGTCCATCCTGCAGACCTGACTCTGTGAACTTGAACTCTATCCTGCCGTGGCTGGTGCAGGCAACTCCAGGACATAGCTACCCTGAGATAGCACTATCTGGCTCTCTTCCACAGGGCATGAGCAGTGGTTTGAATAAGAATGGCCCCCATAGGCTCATTTATTGGAATGCTTAGTCATCAGGAGTGGCACTATTCGAGAAGGATTTGAAGGTGTGGCCTTGTTGGAGGAAATGTGTCACTGGGGTGGGCTTGGAGGTTTCCAAAATCTCACACCAGGCTCAGTGTCCTTCCATCCCATCTGTCTGTCTGTCTGTCTGACTCTCTCTCTGCCTGAGGTAACTTTCAGCTACGGCTCTAGCACCATGTATGGTGTTATGCTACAATATAAGCAAGGCCCCAGTTAAATGCTTTCTTTTATAAGAGGCACGTTGGCCTTGGTGTCTCTTCACAGCATGCCAACCACCTGTGCTTTGGCAGCTCCACTGGCCACGGTGAGTATTGCAGGGGACACCAGGGTCACATGTTCAGGAGCATGGATGGAGGAAATGGTTCTCACCCTTCCAGGACTTGGTGGCTGTCAGCTTATGGTGTACTGCTTTATTGAGGAAGAGTTAGATTAAAATGAAAGTCTTGAATTGAGCACACCTGATCTTGGTGGAGACGGACATCAGACACACTAGGATGGAGGCCCTGCCTTCCCCACTCTCCCTTGACTCATTTCCACACTATCATGGGAACACAAATGCAGTAGAATGTGCCACATAGACCATCCCTCACCTTCCCAACTCTTTTGGCAGAGTAGGCTCTGCCCATGCTGCTCCTCTGAACTCTTGTATGTCACCCCAGAAGGAAATAATGGTCATACAGGTGGCTGGACCATTGGCTGAGTTGCTCTGGAGGAGATGTTGGACCGGCACAGTCATGGCGTGCACTGAAGAAGTCAGTGGGACCAAGATCTGCATCTCTAGAGACACGGGAGCTGCTGCTGTGTTTAGGGGACTTAGGGTCATGTGTATCATGTGATTTATCTGCTAGTTTCAGCCATACCATTTCCGATGGACTAGATTGGCTTGGTCAATCATTTATCAGCATGGAAGAGGAATTTCTGCCTCCTACACAGATCCATATCTTAAGGCCATGATTTTCCAACCAGTGTGGCAAAGGAGCTGACACCTTACGTGAGGTGGCCATTGTCCCTGAGAACAAAACTGTCTTCAAGAATTCTGTCCCAGGTGGATTTGATGGGTCCACAGTGCTGATTCTCCTGTCCACTCTTTGGCGGCATCATGCTCTGGGACATGACGAAGCCATAAAAGGTAGGTCTCTGATGCTCTCACCAAAAGCAGAGTGTGGGGCTCACTGCCATGCAGGCAGACTCTCAGAGAGACTCCACTGTGAGCTGAGCACATGCTGGCTTGGCAGGCAGGGCTCCCTGCCTACACCTGTCCTGAGGTGTCAAGTATTCCTGGTGACCTTATTCAGCAAGACTGTCTTCTCCAGTAGTAAATCTGAGCTCCCACACTGGCTTGGGGACACTCCCAAAGGGCAGTTGTATCTTGGGGGCCTCATTCAGTTGTTGGCAGTGGCTGATACATGGTCCTAGGCTGCTTTAATCTGAAGCTAAAGGATGAGGAGCCGGGCAGGCCAGCAAAAGCTTCCTTCTCCAGGAGCACCAAACCAAGGTGCACAGGTGCTCATCAGAGGAACTGACAACATTCGCCTACTCTCTCCCAGGATTGGGAGAGCTTGCAGAGACCCAGGGTGGCCTCCATGGATCCTGACACATAGGCAGCCATCTTCTTCCCCTTTCACACTTTGCACGTGTGCACCAATGAGGACGTAGCTGAGGGGACGGTTGTCCCTTAGTCATCTCCGTGGAGAACATGTGACTGCCCCCACAGTCTTTCTCAGGTGCCAGTGCAAAGCAAATGTTTTGCTGTGGGGCCGCAGTGGGTCGTCCTAAGGACTGAAGAACTAAATTGTGTTCACCACATGATGTGGCAGAGTTAGAGGCTCAGCAGGTGACACCACTTCCGAGGTCACACAGCTAGGCACAAGGTGCCAAGATGTGTGTCCCTGCCCTGCATTCGGTGCCTCTGAGGGCTAGGGATGATGGCCTTGGGTTGAGAATGTGATTCCTCCCCTGCAGTGGTCCAGGGGAAGCTTTCTGAGGTGGTGCACAATGCCCCGGGGGACCTGATGAAGGCCAGGCTCCCGGGCTCGCCCTGACACTCTTGCTCACCTGAGCTGTGGGCTCAAGCCAATGGAAGGTTGGAACACACGGGCTCCCACAGTTATATGGTCTACAATGATGGTACCAGATCTCAGAGACAGGGGAGGAATGTCTAGGGACACATGTGAGACCTACCCAGGGTCCAGAATTAACTGAGACCATCACGAAGGTCAGGGGGACAACATGGTAGAAAGTGTTACTGACAGTAGTAGCCAGGGCTGCCGTGAGTCCTACGGATGTGCTTTCTTACGAGTGTCCACACGCAGATGAATCTAAGCCTGCTAAGACGGCATGGTCCTCAGGCTTCGTGGCACCGTGACATGTCCTCTGAGAGGCCTCTGTCTGTCACATGATTGTGAATTGCAGGAGCAGCACTCAGCCAGTCTTCAGGGGACATACAGAAATATGCAAAGGTAGCTTTGAATGTCCTGACTCGGGAGTAGAGTATGTGCTCCTAGTGTTTCAAGGCTGGAGGGTGAGAAGGCTGCTGGCCACTCTATAAAGCATAGGATGGGCCCATAACAAAGGATTGTCCACCGTGTCCACAACATAGAGGTGCAGAAGCCATGCACTATCGACATGGGCTGCTATGGGATGCCCACTGCTACTCTACCCACCCGACCTGCAGGCATGAGGTGCCTTTTCTGGCGGTGCACTCAGATTCTCTGCCAAGACTATCACCCATTAGTTAGAATCTGGCTGTGCTCTGAGGGTGCAACTGGCTTGTTCACCCCAAAAGCTCTTAGACACATGCCACTCAGACTGCACAGCCCCACGTGCATGCTCTTTGCACCTCAATATCATTATGCACATCGCTTTAGCAACTCAACGTTCAGATCGGCTGCCTGCGTGGTAAATTAATATATTTTAATGCTTCAACCCATAAATCATTCATCTCAAACTTCTCATCTCTTATGAATAAGTTCATCATCTTCATTCACATTTTGTCTCAAAAAAATTAGGAGTTTAGCTTGTCGAAATTTCCCTTTTCCTCTTGTCTTTTCTGCTGCACAAGTTGGTGAGCCAGGAGATTAGCTTTTCTTCCACAGCCGAAGAGAAACTAGAACACTGCACAATCAAAACCAATTGCTTAGGAAAATAATTCCTTTATGTGTGGGAATCACCAATAAGCAGGCTGCTTTCAAACAGAAATTGCCGCAGAGCTTGCCAGGGTCGGAGCATGGGAGTCTGAATTGGATGCTCTCTGCTGAGTTACTGTTCCAAGTTACAGCAATGCCCATGTCCCAGAAATGACTTTTCTCTAAAGTGGGTGAACAAGATACTCCATGAGAGTTGGCTGCTCCTAACATTGTTTTTACAAGGCTGTCCTTAGGAAAGCATCTTTGCTCCATCCCCACCCCCGTCTGAGTGACCACCAGTGTCTCTGACAGCAGCATGTCCTCGGTCAACAGAGTACCCCTTGCCCGAGGCTGCCTCCGCTGATGCTGTCTCTGTGGAGTGCCATGTGTGCAGAGATGCTCAGACTGGCCTAGGCATTGCTGACAGGCTGGCTTTTTATTGGGAGGCCACCTCCACACACTTCCCTGTGGTGACTAGTCAAGAGCTGGCGCAGCCTCCTTCGAGACAGAGGGGATCCAAGAGACACGCTGGCGATTTGGAAGGACCTGGGCTGGAGGAAGACTACAATGCAAACTGAGATTTCATTTCATTTTTTCAAAGAAAACCTTCCACTTAAGAACAAGCGAAAGCACAAGCTTGGAACCAATTTATATGTTTGCTGTCTTTGAATCATTTTCGCAGTTTGAAGAAAGGAACGAGGTAAATTAAGGTTGTCCCAGGGTATTTCTCGTAAGAGGTTAAAGTATGTTCTAATGGGCAGATTAATTCTGTGGGGGAAAATAACATTAAGTCTTTCCGAAGGCTCGAGATTTCTCAAAAGCATTCTTACTGCTTCCTTGCATTGCAACAAACGCAATCATCTGGCTAGATAATCTGGCGTCTCAAATGACTCTGCTCTTAAGCCCCGTCAATTTGATCTTCTCAGGTTAATTGATTATCTCAACAAGCTTTCTTGCCAGAAAAGATCTGAGTGCTTACATCTTTTCATTAATTCCCGCTGTTTGGTGAGAAGGTGACAAGCAGGAAGGGGCTGCGTGGCTTAACTCCTTCATGGCCCTGTCTCTAGGGAAGACGGCGAGGCGGGTTTGGGCGTCACTGCTGGGTCACCACCTGGCCACCCATGTGGTGACCATGATGATCAGAAGTGGGCCTCCTGCAGAGCTGAGTCTTGGGGACTAAGGATGGTGTTAGCCTCCACGCAGCAGCTCCCAGGACCCTGATGGCCAGCTGGGCACCATGGAACAGCGGATCATCCTGGAAGAGGCCTATCTAGCTGGGGCTTCCTGGGGGAGGTGGAGTGTGTACCAGTCATCATAGAGTGGCCACTGAATTTTGTTCTGGGGAGTTACTGGGACAGTGGGACCTGACTCGGGCTCAGAGTGTTTCTGTGGGCAAGAGAAAGTGTTGGTATTACTGGGTGCTCTGATGAGACAAAAAGAACTGGCTAAATCTCCTGACATGAGAAAGATAGGGGCACATGCAGACATGGTGGGTGGGTATCACAGCGCTCTGAGGATCCCTAGAGTGAGCCCAGCGACTGAGGCCTCTCTCTTCCTACACACAGCCTGGGCATCCTTCTACCTTCTCTGCACTTAAGGAGTGAAAACCAGAGCCTTCAGAAAGCAGCTGGGGCTACAGCACCTGGGGCACACCCCTCACCTCCCCATCAGCCAGTGGAGGTCAGTCATCCATCGCTTCCCTCTGGGTAGCGACTCCTTTTGCTTGAACTTTCAGGCATAGCCAGAGAGCAAAGGAAGGAGAACAAGATGGGTCCATACACCACGTCTATGCCAACAGTGCCTGGGAATCCAGACACAGTGGGCGGGGACTTCGGCAGGTCCGTCCCATATGGAAATTGCTCTACTCCCCAGAGACTGAGGGAGAGAGGCCACAACTTCGTTTGCCTCACGCCAGAGAGGCAGCAGTAAACAGGCATTAATCATGGCCGCTCCCCCAATCACACCAAATGCTGTTCTTGACCATTTCCAAGTGTCTTTTGAGTTCCCGTTCCCTTTCTGCTACTCTTGGAAAAGAGGGGAAAGTGGCAAAATTATCAGGAACCATCTAGGGTCTCCAAAATTAAAATGCATGTAAATTAAACACACGTGAAGTGGTCAATATGTGGCAAATTAGGACGAGATTACCGAGCCTGTGCCTCAAAGTCCGCCCGCACATGCCAACCTGACAGCTCTTATTGCCCTCGGCAGAGTATTTAAGCTGGCTGGAATCCCCATTGTCAGGAAAAGTCAGGGCCCTGTTATTAGGCACGTTTAATTAGGATCTACCCCGCTGCTCCCAACAAGTATTTAATTAACTTCTAGGCAGGGCAATTAACTTCAGATGGAGGCTGATTTTCTTGCTCACCTTCTGTTGACACTTGGCCTGTGCCACATCCTGCTTTGCTGACAGTGTCATGGATAGTACCCTTAGAGGACCAGTGTCAGGGTTCAAGTCTGAAGCCCCAGGTGTGCTATGAACAGGAGAGACAAGACACCCATCCATCAAGCTCCAGCAAAGATGTCACAGGTTACCTAATGGGAGAGGGAGAGGCCTCTTGTGAAGATTATAGGTAAAAGGGATGGGGAAAGGAGCCAGCTGAGAAGCGGATGTAACCAGAGGCAAGCTTGTGCTGCCTCGTCCTTGCACAGGGGTGTATCTGTCCGTAGTCGACGAGGCTATATCTCCATCTCGTTCCAAGAGCGTGCTGGTGGATGGCAGAGACCTTGACCTGTACCCTACTGCTGGAAGGGTGAAGAGACCTGGGGGGTGTGGCCCTAGCCACAGGCCGGCCCAAGACCCTCGGTTGGTGCTTCAAGAGTTGCATTTTCAACTGCTTCTTTCCTGACTGTAATGTCTCTATCGAAAACAACGACACTTCCTCTTACAATAGCAACACTGGCTGCTGGATCTGTGGCTGCTCTGCACCACACTGGGATTCTGTGGAATGATGGGGAGACATTTGGGAGCTCACACCTGGCTTCAAAGGCCCATACATTTTCAAGGGGTGACTGGTAGTTTTATGGTCATGTTCATTGCTGTATAACATGTCCACAGGAACCAAAGATGGCCTGAGTGTCCATTGATGGATGAACGATGGACAAAATATAGTCTACCCACAGTGACAAATTACCCAGCCTTCGCAGTAAGGATATTTTGACCCACACTGTAGAATAATGATTCTTGAGGACATTACATAGAATCAGTAAACCACTTTAGGATATAAGTTGGAGTATTTATAGATGTCTCTAGGGTGGTCAGACCTGGACACAGGGTACAAGATGGTTCTAAGGTGTAGAGAGGTGGAGGGTTGCTGCGTACTGGGGACAGAATTTGGGAAGGTAAAGGTAGTGAAAGCCATGACCCTTATGGATGTCTCTAAATAGGCAACTTGAAAATCATCTAGTTGAAAATATCTGTTCTTTAGCAATTGATTCTCTGTTTTTATACGGGAAACTGGATTGTCCACTGTCAGTGTACCTAGGTAAAGAGAGGGCCAGCTCCTTGCCACTAAGCAGCTTCCAACCTTCGATGGTTGCATCGGGAAAAAGAAGGATTGTGTTCAGTGTGCTGTCAGTGAGTTCCTTTGCAGGGAGAAGGGGTCTGGCTGCTTATGTTTTGTGGCATGTCTGCGAGCCCAGCAGGTGTACATGTATCCTGTTGGTTTCCGCAGTGTGGGACAACCTGTCTCCATGCATCACCTCCATTTCCTGCAAGTCAACCCCTCATGACCCCAGTTGGATCAACAGTGAATGGCTCCTGATGAAGACATCAAGATGGAACCTGGGGCATCCTAAGTGTGTCTATGTTCCTGATCTGTCCTATTTCCCGTGGGAGTTGAAGTGGAGTCACAATGGCCATGAAAGCAGGAAGTAGATTGCTGAATTGATCATGGACTAACCGGGTACCTTCTTCTTACTGGGCCCCACGTTACACGCTATGATCCATCGGAAGTGATAAGGGCTTGCTCTGTGGACACTTCTGCTCTTGAATGGGAGGCCTGTAGACTGGCCACTGTCAAGGGACTTCCCACATTAGGACTGGGCAACTGGGCACGAAGTTGGGCTCAGGTCTTTGTACTGGGAAAAAGAGGACTGCTTTCCGTGAGAGAACTCTGTGTGTGTGTGTGTGTGTGTGTGTGTGTGTGTGTATTGAAGATGAATATAGGCTAAACTTCTGATTCTGCCAAATCACTTGCCAACTGGTTAGCTTGCAATCACCAGTTGGCCCCAGAGTTGGCAGGGGCGAGGGCACACACTTTGCTCCCATGATGGCCCTACTGCGTATGTTGCCCAGGAACCATGGGGAAGGTCTGTGTCAGCTTCCATGCAACGGCGTTGGCTCCAGTGGGCAGAGGGGCCTCTATGGCTGTGCTGAGCTCTAACAAAATCAACAGCAGTAAGCCACTTCTCTCTCCTCTCCACGGAAAGGCCACACATGGCAAGGTTGTTTCCAAAACCACCTGACCTTCCTACTGGACATCTAAAGAGAAGATTGTCAAGCCTATTGTCTCGGTGCCCAGGCTGAGAGATGGTCCCAGCGTCACGCGGGGAAGCATGGACCAAGCACCCACATTAGCTGGGGACTTTCACCCTCAGTCTTCTGCCTCTCGTTGAAACCTTAGAAAATGTCACCCAATGCTCCACGTGCCAGACCAAGGCTACAACACTATCCTCATGCTTACACAGTGCCGGTAACTATATGTCTGTTTCCCCGACTGGGCACAGGAATAGGGCAGCGGGAGAGGTTACGCTGAGGGTCCAGGGCCACCAGCTCTGCACCAGCTATAGTAGCACTTGACCTCCTAAAGCCCTCTGCCATCTTTGGACAGTGGGAGGCAGAGGCATGGTGGAGAGCAGGCATTTCCTTCAGAAGGGAGGCGGTTAACACAAGTGGGAAAAATAAACAAAATGCATAAGGCTCCAAAACTAAACAAAATCTCCAAGTCAGGAACTTCCTCAAACTCACAAGATCCCCCAAGTCCTTTCTCTGGATTATGTACCTAATAGAGGCTACTGAGGAGACGATATTGGCCAGTCAAGATCCCCACAAGCTAAATAGGGAACTTCTGAGATGCAGCTTTCCTCATGTGTTACCCGCCTGGGGTAGCAGTAGGCTATTTGGTGGAGGATCTGCCTTTGAGTCACCCATGTTCCTGTAAGTCACCCCAATACACTCAACGATTCCCCAAGGCAGATGTTTCTCCCACCCCCCTCTCATAAGACCCTCAGGGCATTATCTAGAATAAATAGACAGGTGTTCACACCTCCCAAGGAAAAGTCACCAGTAGGTACCCACAATGGTCAGCGACCTAACTCCTACTTGCCGATATATAGCTCAGCCTGGACCATGGTGGATGGAAGTGTGTGTGTGTGTGTGTGTGTGTGTGTGTGTATGTGTTTTATGGTGCTATTGCTCATAACAAAGAATAAATTTCAAGTTACTTAAAATCCCCCACAAGAGAGGTCTGAAATTTTTGGCTAACCATGCTACCCTTTGCATGAGCTGGTTCCCAGGCGATACACAACACGAAGAAGCATGGGTTGTGTCCACACGTACTGACTGAAGAGGGAGGTGTATGCTTTCAGGGGAACCCAGTGCAAATGTTTCTACCCAGGACTCATAGTGGTCCTTGCCCTGCACATTGAAGCTGCTGCAGAAAGTGCCCCCCCCCCCCCCCCCCCCGTATCAACAGGGGATTCCAATTGTTCAGTGACCTTTAGACTGTGGAGAAGCCGTAAAGAACTCTCCTACTGTCAGTTAGGAGGTATAGAGAAAGAAAAAGTTATATTTAGTCTAGTATTTTACCAATATTGATCTCGTACACTGTAATTTAGAACAATAGGAACATTGAGAAATAAACCGCCGCATTCCATGGTAAGCTCGCGTTACGCCTTCTTCAGTGTTGGCCTTCTTGCTGGATCATTTTATGATATATGGTGTGTGTATTTTCTGTGCTGCATGCCTTTCTAAGCCCGGGTTAGTTGCTGGCATTTAACCCTGTGCAATTTCAAAGCTAGGAGGAGACATTCTAGCGTTTGAAGTGACAGCTGTGGGATACCACTGCCTTGGGGACTTCCTTGCTCTCACAGTGCCTCCCATACCTTGTTCTCGGAAAAGTCACCCCGCCAAGCTCCCCGACAGCACGGCATCCCAGCAAACAGCTCTACCCAACCCCATCCGTGTTTAACTAGTGTTTCTCCATCCCTCCTCTCTTCGTGTCTAACTAATTATTTTATATAAATGTTCATTTATCTATGGAGAACAGGAGCTAACCCAACTATACGCTCGGATGTCTGTGTGCCACCAG
Organism: Arvicola amphibius; assembly: GCF_903992535.2. Lineage (NCBI taxonomy): Eukaryota > Metazoa > Chordata > Mammalia > Rodentia > Cricetidae > Arvicola > Arvicola amphibius. Next base: position 155,006,506 of record NC_052050.1, read on the forward strand.
TGATAAACCAGCGTGTTGATGACTGGAGAGTTAGAGCCACGCACGTATTTCACACCATGATTCCCAGCTGATGGATCATTGCGACTGCCAACTGAACCATCCTCTGGAGCACACGGAGCCCTGACCCTGCCTCTTAAACTGTGGGTTGTGACCCCACATGGTGGTAACTGAATATGGGAGCTGACAAAAAAGACAATATTAAAAGATTTCTGCACAGTGATGCACAATGACCTAAAATTAGCCCAAAATTGAATGTGCAATGGATCTGGGGTATTGCTAGCTTGTGCTTATCTGTGTTGCACTGTGTGACTTCACTACAGCCATGTTCTGAACACACAACATGGATACTTTGCACTATGCATGTGGCCACCACACTCAGCGCCAGCGAACACTATCTGAAACACTTAGGTTCAAGAATTCTCTTTATGAACGGCAGTATTTTAACTGTGCATACGAAGTATTGCTCTTACATGAGTGTAATGGATTGTTTAATTACAGGAAACAAAGACTTCTAATATTTGCCTACCATCACTCCTCGGCATGTAGGCATCAAAGGAAGGTATCTGTGATCACCCTTAGTACCAACTTGACTGGACTTTGAATCACTAGGAGACACCCCTCTGCCTGTGAGGTTCTTTCCAGGGATGTTTAAGACCCACCCCGAATGTGATTGGTAGCATTCATGGTCTGGGATCCTGGGCTGAGTAAAAAGGAGAAAGTCAGCAGAATAAGGCGTCTTCATCTCTCTGTTTCCTGATTGCAAACCAGTGAGAGCCGCTGCCTCATACATGCTGCCATGCCTTTCTCACAATAGACTGCACCCTCAAACTGTGAGCTGAAATAGCTCCTTCTTTCCTTAACTTGCTTTTTGTAGGAGCTGGAGAGATGGCTCAATGGTTAAGAGCACTGGATGCTTTTCCAGAGGACCTAGGTTCAATTTCCACCACCCACGTGGTTGCTCAAAACCTCGTGTAACTCCAGTCCCAGGGGATCTGATGCCCTCTTCTGGCCTCCACAGGTACTGCACACACATACATGGCACACATACTGTTTTGCAGTCAAAACACCACCATACACAAAAACATATAAAAAAGAAAACAAACATTGAAACAAGAAAAAGCAGATTTTTCAAAAGATAGCTTTTGTAAGTTGTTTTGTTTAGTAATAAGAAAAGCAACGAAGGAACTGTGTTTGGATTACACTGTTAGGAGTTCAGTTTCAAAAGTTGTTTCAGGAGCTAAGTTGAGCTTCATGTGAATTTTGGTTTGGGATTAGAACAGAATTTCCAGCAATTTCTGACTGTCCCTGAGCATCCTCCTGCTGTCTTACTTTGCTCATTTACATCATCAGCATTGATGCTTGTAAAACAGAAATATTCAGCGACTTTGAAAAACAGTTGAAAAAAATACTCTTTATCCCACGGTGTTGATATTCAGCCAAGGTTTCCTTGCATAAAACCAAATAAGCAAACCTGCATCATTAGCACACATATTTCACTTGGCTTTTAATAAGAGGTAATGCTATATGAATTTTTAAATATAAGTTTATGAATTATTACCAGTAAGTATTAGATTTTTATACCTATTTCATATGCTGGCTTACCTGAGGCCTTGTAAAAATTTCTCTGAAGAAAAGTGGTCATGAGTGGAACTTTCGAGAAGACCTGTGTGAGCTGGGGAAACCGAAATGAGGACACAGGAGACTCTCACAAAGGGAACACCACTGATAGCTGGGAGCACACAATTACCCAGTCTGTGAGTGTGCGTGGGTGTGTGTGCTGAGAGAGAAAAATCAATTTTCATTTCCTGGGCTGTAATAGCTGTTTCTTTTTTACTGTATACTTTCTGTCTGGCTTTTTTAAAAAACAAACAAACAAACAAACACCAGTTTGTTCTACAGTTAGAGTAAATCCTACTACGCACGAATGTATACAGATTATAAACCATCCTGGAAGCAACTTTCCATTGGTTCCAGAAAGAAGACAAAAGCCCAGGGTTAACGCTCAGATAACGAGAGATGCCAGCAAGCAGGACCTCTCCTGGTGGACAAGGGGAAAAGGCGTGTGGGTGCACAGGTGTGAGCACAAGTGTGTTCAAGAGCACAGCTAAGTGCCAGGGTGTGGGTGTAGAAGAGGACGGGCACCACGCGCTCCCGGTCCACCATTCTCATTAGTACCCATGGACTCATGCTGACGCTTACAGAATTTTCTTCAAATTGACCCATTTTCTTTTGCATTTAGCCAAACAATGAGACTCATAAAAATCAGTCTGATATGTCCCTGTTGGTTTTTCTAGTGCAGGTTAGAATAAAGCCATAGCCACCAACACCCGTGTGCTCCATTGAATACCTGTGCCCTGTACCCCCAGCCCAGGAAGAAACCCATGCTGATGCTGGGGGAATACTATGGAGGCTAGAGAAGAGGCTAAAAGGCTCATAGCTTGGGGTCTCCATGGGCACCTCACCACACTGGCATCTTTCACCAAGTTACTGGTGGGGGAAGTGGTGTTCCTGGAACAACACACATTAAATCCAATCTGCAGCAACAAGGCCCTGTTCAGGCAGAGAGCCCAAATGAACAGGTATGTTACAAGATGGAGCTCTGGGAACATCCATATACCCCGATTAGCACCATCCAGCCAGGGCGTGTTCACTGGTTTTGAAACACAGTATTAGAAAACTTCATAGCACACAACCAAGCCTGGGTAACCCAGAACAGCTGGCTCCAGATGCTTAGTGCCTCAAGTCCCCATCAAGAGTGTGAGTCTAGTCACAGGAGAGAGAAGAGACTCATGGAAGTTTATTTCCTCTTATATATATCTTTATATATATATTATAAGAGGATATATATATATATATATATATATATATATTCCTGTTATTTGCAATGATATGAGGTCCAGGTTTTGCTCCAGGTTGCCTTCCTCCAAACACACCTGGGATTGTAGCCAGGGCATCACGAAGACTGGGTCTCATGTGAGTCTGGATCTCAGAGACTTTAGCCACACACCGAGCATGCAACCTGTGAAGTTTGAGGAGAAAGCCCTGAAAATACTCGAAGGAAAAAAAGTCAGAGGGGGAGGGTGCCCGTGAAACACAGCAGTGAGGTGCTGTACTGGCTGGCGGAACATCCGGCGTGAAGGTCCCCACTAGCTGTGAGACGGAAGAAGAGGACACAATTGATCCCCGCTGTCATCTTGCGCGGGTCTTAGTGCTCCCTGGACCAGCTATCAGTCCTCCCCCCGGGAGGCAGGCTCCGCTCTCCCATGCAAAGATGCCATTCATTTGGGGGTGCATTTCTTCTGGCAAATCCAGATTTTATTACAACAGGCTGAGGGATAAGTGTGCCTGGAGTTGGAAGAAATGACTGCAGATCCACGTCTGATACTTACAAGCCACAGAAGGAAGGACAATAGCAATGGAGCCTTCCCGCCTAGTTTCCGTGTTTAGCAAAGGTGTCCACGTGGCTTTTCTCCCTTGACCCACACGCTGTCCTCAAGAGGCAGTGTGTTTTGCAGAAGCACGGTATCAGAGGTAGGTGTGATGTCTAGGCTCCATCTAGATGTGTCCTACCTGGCTCCTGTGTGCAGACTCAGCACGCACAGCCCTGGGACAGGCCATGCCGGCAGTGATGGGGAGCCACAGCGTGATTGCTCAGTCGAGGGAAGCAAGCCCATCAGCAGCTGATTCGGAACGCCTGGTTAAACCTTTTAAAGGCAGCACTCAGGGGAATTAAGATTTAACTGATGGGACCAAGGAAAAGCTTATAATTTAGCTATCACTCCACTCCGCAAATGGGGGGGACAAGGAAGTAAAAGGCAAACACCAAGGCTGGGACCCGGGTGCACACACTGTGTGACAGGTCCGTGAGAGCCACTCACGATTGCCCCTGGGTGACACCAGAGGCAAGGGCTGAGGTTGTGAACTCCAAGGAGATTTACAGGGGGTGGGGGAGGGCTCTCTGGCCAGGTGGCCAGTGTCACAGAAGTGATCGGACTGATGGGTACGGTGTAGGCCGGAAAAGGGGCACCAACCTGGTGCGCCACACTGTGACAGTGTTTGTGTGTTCACACTTTCATCTCTAACACTTCATGTTAGAGAAATGCTCCCCACGCATGAGGCCGCTGAAGGATGCTCACCCGTGCTCTGCTGTGTGTGAGACACTGGGAATGAGAGTCCTAGAAGGGAGGGAGTGTGTAGGAAAGGATGAGAGGGAGAGAGGGGAGGGGGATAAAAGATATGGAGAGAGGAAAATGTAAGGGAGAGAAAGGGAAGGAAGAAGAGAGAGGTAAGAAAGGTCAGGAAAGGAAGAAATGGAAAGAAAATAAGTAAAAAAATGAATGAATGAATGAATGAATGAATGAAGTAATGAAGTAATGAATGAATGAATGGACTGAAGCTTTTTGCCAGGGGCTAGAGAGATTTCAATCATACTGGGTGGCACACCGGAATAAAATTTCTATATTGGCACTTTTCTTGTCCTGGTAACCAAGCACCTGACAAAGAAACTGAAGGACGGGTTTATTTTTGTTCATGGTTTGATGGGACAGTTCATCATGGGGCAGGAGGGGCAGTGGGGAAGGGATGGCGGCCAGCAGCGGGCAGCGGGCAGTGGGCAGCAGGCAGTGGTAGGAAGTAGGCAGTGTGTGCCACTTCACTCTGGACCATGTGAGAAAGCACTCTTGTTTGCCAGTGCTCTCAGCAGAGTGGGATGCTGTCACTTCTTGGGCAGAACATGCCTGGCTCTGTGCTTGGTGTTGCTCCCAGGGCACCAACCACAGTCTCAAGAGTTGTGGCCCATAGGATTGGAAAGACAGACACAGACAGGGACACTCAGACCCACCAGAGTTACTGCCACGGTTCCGTTCACATGGAAATGTGCTTAGGCAGGAACCAATTAGAAAGGAAGAGAAAACACAAATAAGGTGTTCTGGAAGCTGGGAAGGGGCAGCATCAGGCAGTGAGGTACTTGCTTCAGGGACACAAAGCACTGAAGGTGTTTTCTGTGAGCCTCAAACAAGATAGAACCAGTCTCCGGGCACCAGGTGACGATTCCAGAAGCCGTAAACCTGAACGCAAGCTCGTCACCCCCAGGTTAGGGTTTGGATATTACAACCCTTGGAAAATTATACTACAATCAAATGTATCAAATTCTATAACCAGCAATTTCAAACTGCGCATTCCAAATTGATATATTCTGAACGCATGAAAGGACCTGATCCTGGCTTTGAAATCAGCTGTTCGCTGTACAATGCCGTCTGACTCTGAAACGCGGCGGGGTCCTTTTCCCTCCTGCACCTGGAGCTTCAGAAATGTCAGCAGCTCATCGCAGACAGGTCTGGCTGATGCTGGCGCTGCTCTCAGCCTGCAGCACCAGGACAAAGCCAGGAAGGAGGGCAGGGAGCAAACCATGCACACAGGCCTGGAGCAAGGATGCTGGTAACCACGGACACACATCAAGGAGTCAGGCTGGGCTCTAACTCACCAATAGTTCAGGCAGATTCGAGAAGACAGGACTGAGAGTAAGCAGGACCCAGGATGGAAGAGGGGCCCTAGGTCCAGCTGCTAAAATCGCTGCTGCTTATGTAAAATGCTTCATGAGGAAGTAAATAAATTAAAATGGAAGTCGGTGCCCTAGAGGGCAGATCCTCCGCTCCTATTCAAACCCCAGGGGAGACACTGGTCAGGTCTTCTGTCTGGGCGACCCCCGAAAAGTGACCCAGGTGAAAGGGGTCTGTACAGCACTCCCTACACAGGGAGGAGGCACTAAGGGATGAACCAGCTCAGCTGCTGGGAACAATGTCCAGGTGACATCGATGTGGCTGCGGCTCTGCCTTGACAACCACTGCTCCTGTCACCTCTCCTGAGAGCAGTGAGTGCTACAGAGCAGAGGGCAGCATGGGGTTAGTCTGCTGCCAGCCGTGTTGAACACCCCATCCCGAAAAGTTCGCCCTGATGGTCATTGGCTACACTACCAGTAATAAGCCAAACCACAGACCTGCTGTGGTGCTATTCGGTATGTGGGAATACCGAAGAATCAACCATTTCTAGCTAAATTTATCGATGAGAAAAGACGCCGTCTCCAGGGCACACTGGGAGAGCCATGACATCTGTTACCTGGCTAGAGAATGGGTGGGCTGACCAGAGGCTCAGGAACTCAAGGTGAGGGGGCTGGTGCTGAGGGGTGGGAGGTAGAGGGTCTCCTCTTACTTACAGAGGGGTGCAGAGAAAGGTCTGGGGTGGGGCACAGTAGTTCTGAGGGGGCAGGGAGCCCTCTCACCTGCCTGCCTGCTTTGCTGCTGTCTCCAGAAGTCCTTCCTCTGGTTCCTTTAGGAAATATGCCCTTCCCACTAGCCAGGAGCTGTTCCTAGGCTCAAACTAGCTCTCAAGATGCAGGTTTGTTTCTCTCATGACACTTGAGAGACTCGGCCTAATCGTCTGTTAAATCCTTTTCCCCAGAACCCCAGAGAGGGCAGCCAATTCTCTCTCCACTCTTGCCATTCCAAGATTTGACAAGCAATGTCCACTTGGACCTTCCAGTCCCAGTCTTGCCAGGGGCTACTCTCCGCTGTGCATCCTGCATCCACCCTTCCTCTTGATGGGAATGCTTGCCTGAGGAGCCACTGTTCCACGCCCCTTCGGTCACCAGGTGTCTCCTGGGATTTATGGGCACTGTACTCTCTTCCTCAGAGGCAGAACCGTGCTCTGAGTCTCAAGCACCTTGTCCCTTCCCTCTTCCCCAGCAGAATCTAACACCCATTATCCTAGGGAGCTTTAACAGTCAACTCAACACACTCTATTGGGGAAGTTCCTAGGTCAGATTTCCTGTGAGAATGTCTCTGGGGGATTGTCCAAGACAATCTTAACTGGTGTAGAATGGCCCTGCCCGCTGTGGGTGGCACCGTTCCCTGCCCTGGGCAGACCATCCTGGACTGTAACACAAAAGCTAGCTAAGCATGAACCTGCGAGCAACCCTGCTAGTAAGCCGTGTTTCCCCACGGTTCCCCTGATTTCGTGGCTGTGAGTGAGTTCCCTGGTCAGAGGTAACAATGTGGAATTCAGTCCTGCCTGACTTCCATCAATGAGGGACTATGACCTTGTTCATGTAAGTCAAACACATCCTTTTCTCCTTGGGTTTGCTTTCTGTCCAGTGTTTTGCAACGGCAAGAGAAAGGGAACGAGACACATGCCCCTTGATGGATAACATGAGTTAGGAACAATTTAGTACGGCCCACTTCAGGGCTCAGAATGAGTTGGACCCAGGACATTAGGATGTCAGAGACTGTGCACGCAAGGCTGTCTCTGGTACAGACTGAACGTGAAAATGACATTTCAGTGAGGAGCTGAAAGGGCTGAGCTTGCAGGGAGAGGGGAGGGCACAAGGAAGTCCAGGGAAAGAGGGTTTGTAGCGTCTTTTAGCAAAGCCTGATACCAGGTCTCATGCAAGGTGATCAACTGGCTCTCAGATCCACCCAAGCCAGGACTCTACTTAAATCTGCCCCCGAAAGACTGCTAAATACGTTAAATCAGTGTCAGTATACAAGCGGGGCACAAAGAATATTTGTCCCATATAAGTGAATGAATGAATGAGCGTGCACACAAATGAATGAGCACACTTGCCAGAAAAAGACCATGAAAACAAAGCCTTTGGTACCAGCTTGCTACCCAGTGATCCCCAGAATTGTTGTGCTGCCAGGAAATGACACCAGAGGTCTGCTATCTGGTCACCACAGTGAGGTCACACCACAGAGGCTGGCTGTGAGTTGCAGCTTGTGGGAGGGACCCAGCGGAAGAAGCCTAGTCCTTCTGCAGCTCAGGGAGTTAGCAGGTACTGGTGATTATTCTTGCAGTCTCAGTAACTAACACCCCTCACCCCGTACCTCCTTCCAACCATGCCAAAACAAGAAACGGTGACTTAGACTTCATACCACCTAGCCCATAGCTGCCACCCGACACCCTGTCTCCTTCCAGAAATGCTTTTCAATGCTCTTGAGTGTTGACATCATGCCCCAAGCCAAGGAAAGATTACCTACGTGAGCCGAGGACGACACCGGATTTCTTCCAGTTTGGAACAAGAAGGAAGGATTGCTCCTTCTGCTACTCTATTGTGGGGAAAGTTACTTTACAAACAATTATGTCTAAGGATAGTGTCCATAAAGCATAAATCTTGGCCAAGGGAAAGCTCTCTGGGGCTGGGATTGATGGCAGACACTTCGTTATCCAGGTCCGTCAGGGACAGAGCCTTAGCTGTGTGGGATCCTTGGCAAACCTGGACTTGCCTTGAGGGAGAAACTCCATACATGGATTCTCTGGGGTGCACCCACTGAACAGCCTCATGCTCTCTGCAGGGGTACTTCCTTTTCTCCCTGCTTCTCCCCCTCTTTCTCCTTCTCCTCTTCTCTTCTCCCTTCCTCCTTTCCCTCCTCCTCTCAAGTGAACACATACAAGTTGTAGATTGCCTGACACACTCTCTGGAGTAGCACAAAACTGGAACTGTCTTCAGGGAAGATTCTGCTCGTGGCCCTGGGCCATGTTGTCCCAGTCATGTAATGATGGGTGACTAAGGTCACAATGCCATCCTGGGATTCAGTGATGAGTCACTTAAGATATGACCATGATAGTTAATCTTCATTATTGACCAGACTGCATTTTGAGTCACCTAGAAGACACATCTGACTGTCTGTAAAGGTGATGCCAGAGAGGTTTAACCAAGAGGCAAAGACCTAAATATGGGTGGGAGCATCCCATGGGTTTGGGACCTGGGCTGAATGAAAAGGAGAAAGTGACCAAGCAGCAGCAACAATTACTTCTCTTTGTGTCCTGACTGCAGATGTAACTTGACCAGCCACCCCATCCTCTTGTCTCTCTTGCCACAATGGACTGTACCCTCAAATTATGAGCCAAGAACTCCCTTCCTTACTTAAGTTGCTTTTTAAATTTTTCTATTTAATGTTTTTAAATTTTATTTTATATGTGTATAAGCATTTTGACTGCGTACACACACACACACACACACACACACACACACACACACACACACCATATGCATGCCTGGTAACTGTGGAGGTCAGAAGTGGGTGCTGGATCCTGGAACTGGAGTTATAGATGGTTGTGAGTTGCTATGTGGGTCTGGGGAACTGAACTCTCCAAGAACAACTTGGTGAGGATTTTGTCACACTCTTAAGAAAGGCCAACCAACACAAGGACAGAGAGGAAGCTTCCTTCAGGTCAGGGGTTCCTAGCCTCATACAGGAACTCTTGAGGAGTGCTTAGGCTCCCCTGACCTCCTGAGCAAGTTTTCCAGGTAATTCTGATATGTGCACAGTTGGGGTACCATCTGTCTATCCCCACAACTCTCCTTTTCATGAGAAAGTTCTGTGTTTTGCATTGTTTGAGTCAAATACTCATGCTATAGAGGGGCTGACTGCCGGGACTGGAGACATCGCCGACCATCGATGGGCTGGAAGGTCCAATTCTGAAGCCAGTTTGGTGTTGCTTACCAAGAATGTCTGAGATACCTCCCCTGGAACACCCTGTCTCCCCACAGGTAAGAAATGAGACAAGATGCTTTGGGAACTTCTCCATCTCTCCTTGCTAGACAGAGCAGAGGACTCTGTGACATCCTTAGTACCATGGGGTCAGAGGATGCTAAGCTTCAGCAAGAAACCCCCACAGCCTGCCTTGGCCGTCGAGCTGTCTTGTTGGTTACTGCCAAAGTGCACGAGAGGTACAATTAGTCATTCAAGGCCAAATCCAGGGTGAAGCCTCCTCCTCCTAGTTGATCCTAATGTCCCCAGGCTTGCCACAGATGATGTTGCCATGGTGATGTAGGAGACAGAATTTGGATAAAGACTGCAAAACGTTACAGTGAAGACAGGGTTCAGAGCACAGGCAGGCGCCATCCACCGCTACTTCCCCTAGCAGAACCACAGGGAGAGGCAAAGTACCTCAGTCTCCCACGACCCCAAAAGTCAAAGCCACACACTCAGGGATTTGTCTCCACACTGCAACATTCCCAGATGCCTGATGCACAATGTGCTTCGGAGACTGCGGTTTACAGCTGAGTCTCTGGCAGCTCCTCCAGGCGCTGGGTCCCACGGCTTCCGGTTGTACCCAAGTCAAGGGTTTCCCCAAGGATTTTCACTCAATATGCATGAAATTACATTTAATTACAAATTTAATGTAAATGAATGTAATCAGGTAATCAGGATGTGTGATATTTGCGGCCTGTAGTGGTGTACTTCTGATGTGTGGATCCAGGTTGCAGTGTTCGCCGAGCGTCGTGGAGCAAGACGCCATGCAACGAAGGCGGATGATTGCGAAGTTCACGTCTCCATCCCCTCAACATGCCATTTATGAAATGCTGTGTTTAGCCAATACTTTTAACAATTTGCTAAATATGTTTTGTAAAAATCAAACAATTTCATAGTTAGTGGCGTGCTAAAAAAGGCCCAGGATCTATTCTCTTGGCTGCATATAGCTCAAGCAGCTGACGCCAGTTTTAAAGAGTTGCCTCATTATAAATCATTGAAAATAGGAATTCAGAGCAGAAGAGCTGACAGAGCTTCCCTTGAAACCAGGGCTCCACCGTTACCAGATTCCCAAATGGCAGTGGCCAGTGGCTGCTCAGGCTGGAGATGGACTGGCAGCTGGCCACCTTCCTCCTGGACAGCCTGTAGGTGTGTCCCTGTGGCTTGTAGATGCAGCAGCCTGAAAGCAGGTACACCTGCCTGCCTAAGCACCCAATTGATGCACAGTGTGGGTGTCTGTAAGCTGCTTCAAGGAGCTCTTGCCTTGTTCAGTGCCTCTGTGTGTCCTAGGTGCTGCTTTGAGGCCCAGAGCGAGCCTGCCTCGCCTTCAGGGAGCTTTGTCCTTCTTCATTCTGCCTGATGCTTTCTGGAGGGCTCCATTTGGAGAAAGTGTGTGGATACTGAACACACTGAAAGATGCTGGTACCTGAAGGAAAGATACTACCTGGTTTGGACTCCGGGTTAGACTGTAGAGGGCAGGACAAAGGATCTAGAAAGAAAAGGCTGAGGCCATTCCAAGTCAGGGACACCATAGATCAGTCCATTGAATTAAAGCCACACAGCATAGAACCAGCAGGTACAGTATTATGGCTCAACATGGCAGCCTCTCTCGACCCAGTTGGACTTTGTGGGTTGCTGTCCAGACCTTCAGTGTCCTGGTCTTCCTCTGTGGGGCACATGTAGCTACCTGCCATTCTCCTTTTCTACCTCCCCCCTCCCTTCTTGCTGACTGTAAAGAAAGGTGGATCTCTCACTTGCTCTAAGCTCTCTGTGGTGTGCCACCTCAGGGCATAAACTCCTCAAGGCCCAGTCAGAAGCGTTGCTGAGCTCCAGATGGCAACATAGGGGATCAAGAGAACACACTACAGGGAGCAGGGCTCTGAGCCTTCTATCTGTCCATTTGTCCATCCGTCTATGACACACTCCTATATCTGCTTTCGCACATCTCAGGGGGAGAAGGAGACATGGCCCCAGCACCCTGTGCCAGCATCTCTAGTTCTAACTCAAGATGTGCTCATCCTGGTCTTCACAGCCAGCAGGCCTTCGTCTACACACTTGGCCTTTCTGCTCCCCAGAAGGGAATCTCATGCCCACGCCTGTAGAGCTGGTCATAGTTCATGGCTGAGGCTTTCGCAGGTCCTAGGGTAGAACCACTATTGTTATTTACTATATGGTCATGCTGCCAGATTGTCGTCTACATATTTACATTTATACTGTATGCCTGGGTTGTTCTCAACCCTGGTCGGAGAGGCTTTTCTTTGTGATGGGCAGCGGTCAGTGGAGAGAGGCAGAGCTGGACAGAGTGCTCAGCCCTTAACGGACCTCTGTATCACCCATCCCCCAACCGAAGCTGGGGCAATGGGAGGCAGACGGATGTAAGAGCTGGAGGATGGGGGGAGGGGAGTGTTGCGAAATGTAGTCTTTGGGACGTGATATGGCCACTATAATCATGAGCTTACTGCAGCTGTGCTTACTGGACTTGCATAAGATCAAGTCAGCAAGTATTCTGGCATAGGCAGGGTCCATGATCTCCAGCCCCCATCTTTACTGAGGAGCCATTGGTAGCTTATTATTTAATAGAGGAGAGGGAATCACTCTTTTTTAAGACTAGCCACTGGTAGGAATTCCATGATCTAGTAGGTGGCCCCACTCTTGCACCCATAGACAGCACTAACCAGACTCAGTAAGTAATCTTATTTAAAACGATTAAATTGCATGGGGGGTCTTTTCAGGGTGATATGGAGGAGTTGGAGGAGGAAATAGGAAGTAGATATGAGCATATCTCATTGTATACATGAATGAAATTCTTTAAGATAAAATGTAAAAACAAAGCTGAATTATAAAATTTAAATATCATCTTAAAGATATGCAGGAAGGATGCACATGAAGAAAACCTGAAAAGACCCAGAGAACCCAAGCCTAGAGAGGCAAGAAGAGGGGACATGGCCAGCAGGCGCTGTAGGTGGATTATGGCTCAAGTTCCTATGTGAGATGGTCGCCTTTGGTCACTGTAGCTATGTTTGCTGGAGGACCCTTGCAGGTGCAATGGCTGGGAAAGGCAACACAGGGCTGGGGCAACCCCACCTCCCTGTGACTAGTGTTCCTACAGGAAGATAGCTACACGAAGAGACTCCACATGAAGGTCAAGACTGCTGTCAGTGACCCTTAGCGAGGAGTGGCCCAGGACAGGGCTCCGGAAGAACACACCCTGCCCACATATCAGGACATCTGCCCCGAGTCTGGCAGGGAACACTTTCTCAGACCAGCCCTTTGGCATCCCCAGGGAAGCTGGTCTCTGTGGCACAGGGTCACCATTTTGTTGTGACCAAGATTTCTATACCTGTATTTCATTTCTATACAAAGGAAAGGAAGAAAAGAAACATCTTTAAAAAGAGAAAAGCTAGCTGTGTTTGGCCAAAGATTCCCTGAAGCTGGGAAGGTGCTGCTCACCCAGCACACCGGGTCTCATGTGGCAGAAACCCTTCAACGCGTAGGATGCAGGTCACCACTTCTTAGTGGAGCCAGGTTATCGTGAGTCACCCTGGCTCATGCAAATGAACAGAGACACTGTACACTGTAGGGGCTGAGGGGACCCACATTATGAAGTTCTGTTTACTTCTACCTCCTAGGCCCAAGGGAAGGCAGCACATGGAGGCCCTGAAACACTGGTGTCTGGAAGCCTTTGGTCATTGTCCGAATCATCTAGGCTCTCACAGGACTGAGGCAGAGACTTACAAGTCTTTACAAGAGAAGGTCACATGGGTGGTTTAAAGTCACTGATGTATTCTTTACCTTGCTTAGGCCCATCAAGGGCTTTATTGCCAGCACCCCCAGACCCTGGGCAGTGAGGTCTACCTGCAACATCACACACCCAAAGGGAAGAATCCAAGACTTGCCCATGAATCCAAGAACTTCCGCTCCAACCCCTTTTTGACAGGGTCTCACTCTGCAATCCAGGCTGACCTGGGGCTATGTAACCCAGGCTAGCCTCACACTTGAAATACTCCTACCTACCAGGGCTCCCAAGTGCTGAGATTCTAGGTGTGAAGCCCCACCTTTGGCTTACCAAGGGGTCTTTGGAGAATATATTTAAAAATGAGAAGTCCCCAGTGGAGTGGCAGCATGACCTCGCTGGGATAGGTTGGCCCCAGCAGCCTGCAGGAATGGAAGGAAGGTGGCAAAGGAGGGCTGTCCCCTGCAGAGGGCACTTCAAGGATGCGCTGTGCCATCACAGCCTTCTGCCAGCCTCTTGCTGCAGTACTGTGAGCTTGGACAGCATTGTTCTCCCACCCCTCTTTGGCCGCCGGCTGCGCGCTGTGCCCAGGTCCTAGTTTTAGTTACAACAGGTGCCAGGGACCTGGGTGAGCCAGGACAGAAAGGGGCATTCATCATTAGATGGCTGCTGTCTCACAGCCTGCTCATCAAAGTGTCCCCGTGGCTCTGCCCAGGCCAATTTGTGTAGAAGTCTCCTGATGGGCACAATGATTTATTCATTCCTCCCCAAAGATGAGTATCAAATGGACCCCATTATATGATGGATTTCAGCTCATTTGCATGATTGCTCGGCCCATGTGGCCCTGATGGAGCTCAGGGCCTGGGAACTGGACACCTAACACCAGAGTCCTCGTGGGAACCTGTCCCCTAAATGAGCCAGCTCCACACTCAGAGTTCAGTATTGTAGACCCAGGTGGGGCAGGGACATCAGCAGCAAGCAAAGGCCCCTTCTTCACACTGCACGGCCTCAAGTTTATGCAGAAGCCACTGTACTTGGAGTCACAGGCAGGGCTGTGGAGAGCAGAATGGGTGTGGCTAGAAGCTGGCCCAGGGTCCCACTCTGAAGCCATCTTTACTTGCCTAAGGCAAGACGTCCTTGAAATGAAAAGGAACTTGGCGAGACCAAGCTGGAAGGAGAGGCTAGTCTGGAGGATGGAAAACAGCCAGGAAATTGTAACTGTCTAGCTTTCAAATTGTTAATCAATAGAAACATTATCTTTTATTTTTTTTAAAAAAATGAACTTCAAGCTGAAGTTCAGTTCTCCGACCTGATGGGTCTAGATGAACTTGCTGCGGACCGCCAGAGATGAGCGCCTGGCTGCCGGAAGCTGGGCACAGTGGGAAATTATGTGGGTGCAGACATCTCTGATCTAAGAACAGGGTTGTGACAGAAGGACTTCCTGGCAGACAGTAGGGTACCAGTTCTGTAATCAGACAGAAGTCGCATTGATTCATTTGACTTATTTGCAAAATGGATCTGGCTATCCCACTTCATGGAGAGGCTCCAAGGCAAAGACAGACCTGGTCCAGGTGGGCTCCAGTAGGGACTGATTTCCTTAAGGCTCCTATGGTTTACATGGGTGGGGCGTACGTCAGAGGAAGCTGTTCGTGTGATAGGTCATGCTTATTGCTCCTTCCTGCCCATTCCTGAAGACACCCCAGGGACCATCGGCAGGCAGGGCAGCAAGCAGCAGTCTAAGCAGACGAGTGGCTTCCAGATCCCGTGCAATCTCCAGAGACCCCAATAGCCTAGACAACCTATGATAATCCCGTTAACCTCAATTTGTATATTTTCCAATATTAATGAGCTGAGGGCTACAAGGCGTCTCTCCGCGGCGGCTGCCTGGGGCTAGCTCCAGCACAGACCGCAGGAACGTCAAGCGTGAAGTACGCAGTCAGCGGGTGCTGGCTTGAAGTATCTGCTTTTGGCAGATCCCTGATGGTTACGATTGCTGGTTTCGCAACCGTAAGCAGATTCCAGTGTATTCTAGAGGAAAATGCCAGGATGACTTTCTAACCCCCTCTTCTATTTGCTCCCAGAGAGCAAATATATAGGATTTTTGTCCTAGTTTTCCCATAGCACATTCACGCCGATTCCCAATCCTACCGGCTCCGCAGGCGCGTAGGAGACAAGTACCTGCAGATGTGGTAAATTGCGTGAAGCAGATGTCCAATTTTGTCCATATTAAATAAACAAGCTCCTGCTGGGAGCCAGAAGGGACCTCTGCCATTGGCTGCTTGGTGGCAGCTCGTCTCTTAAATCAACCTGCTGCTTTCACCACAGCCAGTGATGCATCCTCAAAGTCCAGACAGCGCCTCTCCGCGGTAGCCCAGGTTACTTATGGTAACCGAGCCAATCCTGCCTGGCATTCTGTTTGGCTATAGCAATGCGCTTGTAGGCTGGTGACATCAGTACTGTTGAGGACAGGGCTTCTACAGGAAGACAAGAGGGGGAGGAAAATGCTCTAGAACCTTCTGCATCTTTATTCCCAATTCCTTGCATCACCAGCAGAAAGGGCTCATGCAGGGATGGGGAGACGGTTCTGTGCCTGCTGCTGAACGGGTAGAGACCCGAGTTCAGAGTCCCCAGAGCTCAAGTACTGGATACGATTGGACACACCTGGGATCCCATCGTACCGACAGCAAGATGGGAGGTGGAGTAGTCGAAGCTCAACAAGAAGAGACTGTGCTTCAGAACAAGGTGTAAGGAGAGGGCCCACATCTAGGCTGTCCTCTGACCTCTATGTCACACACGTACACCTGCCCTCACACAAAAGCACTCACGTTCACACTAACTTGCTCAATACACACTACAACACCCTCCTTTTCACCATAGGGTTCCAGCGTGGTCTCCCCAGTGAGATGTGCGGTAGAGATGTGTTTATTTCCAGCATGGGTTCTAGGGGCCCGCGGTGCAGACCTGGGAAGGGGGAGTCCCTGCGAGCTCACCAGGGCACAGAGTTACAAGAAAGGGGCCCCTGGGAAAGCAGGAAACACAAAGAAGAGAGGGGAGTGGCAGACAGAAGAAAGGCACACAGCTCCGGATGTTCCCCGTGAACACAGGACTCTGCAGAACAGACCAGCAGGTCTTGCTCCTGGGTGGCAGAGAGGGAAAGCTGGAAGTACCAAGTCCAGGTTTGTGCTCCTGCTCCCCAAACAGCTGGGTTGTTTCCCGATCACGTCCCCCCAGCATTTATCCTCATCAGACCTTTCTGCCCCCCTCCCCCCGCCATGTCACGTGTCTCTTGGGTTCTCTCTTCTTCCCAGACCCTCAGCACTTCTTCAGGTTACTCTTTCTTTCCGGCATTCTGCCTCTCCCCGGACCCTCGACCCACCCACCTCCAGCCCCAGCTTTGGACTCAGTGTGCTGCTTTGTCAGGCCTGTGATCCGAGGCCACATTAAGTGTCTGACACCTTCGCACAGTAAGGGCACCAGAGCAGTGAGACGGAGCACTAGCAGAGACACAGCCTCTGCCTGAGGCCTGACAGGATGGCTGTGGAGCTGGGAAATCCCGTGTTACGTGCAGAATGTCAGCTCCTGGAGGTTTGAGTGACATGTCTTCATCTCTCACCCATCATTATGGGTCTTGTCACCTTGGCAGCTATCTCATTTTGGTCATTATTCTTTCAGCTTCTTTATATGCCAAGCCTTTCCTTAGAGATACTGACAATGTATGTACACACACACACACGCACACGCACACGCACGCGCACACACACATGCACACACACACACACGCGCACACACACATGCACACACACACACACGCACACGCACGCGCACGCGTACACACACATGCACACACACACACACACACACACAGGTGTATGACCGTTTGGAGTTTGTCTCATTGCCAGTCTTTAACTTAAGAACACATCCTGACCCCTAAGTCCAGTCAGGAAGCCAGAGATGCAGAGAGGAAGCAGAGGCCGCTACCAGGGCCTCTGGGGTTCTCTAACATGGAACCTAGAACTTGGAACTTGGATGTAGATGCTGAGGGCTGAACAGAGGGTGTAATTTAGCATAACGGACCTCAAGCAGGGAGATGGCAGGGTAAAGTTCGGGCTGTGATCTTCAATGAACTCCAAACATAAACAAAGGCCCCGTTTCCAACTCCTCTCTTGAGGTCAGCAGGGGCCCATATCATCCCAGCTGTACCTTGGCATACACAAAGGCAACATCACTTGGGTGGGGTAGGACCGTTAGGCCGCTGCTCCAAGGAGCCCAGTGTCATGATTCCACAGAGGCAGAGAACAGCCATCCTTGGCATTCATGGGAATTGGTTCCAGGACCTGCCACGGGTGTCGACATCCATACAGGGGAGGCTGCAGGGATGGCTCAGTGGTTAACAGCATGCATTACCCTCTCAGGGGCCAGAGGTCAATTTCCAGCACCCATATCAAGTGACTCACAACTGCCTGCAGTTTCAGCTCTAGGGGATCTGACACCTCTGGTTTCTACAGACACCAGTACTTGCACATATGTGCATGTGCGTGTGCACACACACACACACACTTAAAAATAATAATTTAAAAAATACACACATGCTAAGTCCTTGATACAAAATGCTGCATTTGAATATCACCCCCCCCACACACACACACCCTATACACCAAGACCGTCTTCTGACATTGTGTACCCGTACACGAATACTGTGCAAACAGCTGTCTACTGTACTGTTTGGGGCTAACTACGAGAAAAAAAAAACCATTCATATGCGTTTAATACAGAAAGAATTTTGGGGTATGGTTTTAATTCAGGGTTGGTCGACTCTGTGCATGCAGACCCGTGAGTGTGGAGGGAGATGGTTCTGTAGGTAGCTCAGCCCCTGGAAACTGGGGTAAGTGGGCAAAGCACCCTAACGACGGCTGATTCTCCGAGGGCCGAATGTCATGAAGTTTTGGTAAGCACAAAAAGCCAGCGTCAAGAGAGGAGGGGAGATCAGTCCTCCTCAGACTCTGTGCCCAGCATGCTGTCCTCTGACCCCTGGTCTGGTTCCTCAACGGAGAAGAATTCTGCTCATGGTTGATTTCAGGAAGCTGGTGAGCTGTGTGCGCTCAGCTGTGCTGGCTCTGGGTCACGTTTGTGCTGGGAGACTTTCCCAGTGAGCTAGCTCTGCCTGAAACTCGGTGCTATCTCACCCACTCTTCTCCACTCCTGCTGACTCCAGGCACATTTATCACTGTCACTTGGCAGAGTCACATTATTGTCCTGTCCCACTAGAGGGTGGTTCAAGTTTCCAGGTGTTTCTTTGAATTGGCTTTCCTTCAAGAATTAAATGGCTGGAATTACCGACTCTTTCTAATGGCCGTTTCAGTGTGGTGTTTAGAAAGCCTCTACGGGGCCCATTCTGGAGCAGTAAACACCACGGAGTGAGTGATGCCCTGACTGGGGTCCTGAAGGGAGGAGCCCCGCTCAGCGCTCAGCCTGCGTTAACAAGAGGCCAGGAGTTTGAGCATGGTGCCAGAGGGAAAACAGAGTTTGGCTGCATACCTGGAGTCAGAGGAGCAAGGGAGAAGGCTCAGGATACAAGACACTGGAACCAGAACTGGGCAGGAGGATTCCATGCAGGATGCCAAATGGCCATCAATGGGTGCTCCTGTCCGGAATGGTCCCTATGCCATCACTCTTGCACATCATCCAGGCTGTGAAGCCAGCTTCTTCTATGAGTACCACTCTGTCCATTAATACTGCAGGTGCCCCCTGCCAGGAACCACACACCATGGAGACCCCAGTAAGCGGCACAGTCCCACAGTGTATTGTGTGAGAACTGAGAGGACTAGGGGCTCATCCTCAACTGCAGGGCCTGAACCTCCTCCTTGAATGGTAGGTATCTGTTGACATTGGACAGGGATAGCGCAACTGAAGAACTGGAGAAGGTTCAAAGCGAGATGAAGAGCCTGTGATTAGAAACATCCTGAAGCCCACAGTGATGGCACAGATGGAGGTGCCCAGACTTGGCTCTCCCCTCAGCCACAGTTCCTGTGGCTGCAGAGCCAAGGAAGTACCAAGAACCTGCTCTCTGAAGAGCTGGTCACAGACAAGTGCATCCAATGAGTGTCTGCCTCTACCCAGCTGTGGGGGGAAGGGGGAGGGGCACTCTCCTGCTCTGTCCAGTTAACAGATTTCCAGGCCATGCACCAAGTGGCTAGATGCTCCTCCATCTGAAAAGAAACAGGGTTGGCTAACTGCTGGGTGTTCAAGTGCTATTTTGGCAAGATCAGCATACCAAGAGGTCTCTGAGAAGAAATGCTGTATCTCACAGACCTTGGTAGATGGAGAGCCACGCACAGAGGCATGAAGATCAGTCAGGGCCATATGGTGGCCTTTACTGGTTCCCAGGAAGTGATATCTGAGGCAGGTAAGCAGGCTCAATGGGTTCAGGTGTACAGGGCTGTACCTAGGTGTCAGGCACTGACTCTGAGGATTAGGGTAACAGATACTAAGCCAGAGTATAAGAGTCCACAAAGGAGGTGGGGTGTGTGTGTGTGTGTGTGTGTGTGTGTGTGTGTGTGTGTGTGAGTGTGTGTGTGTGTGTGTGTGTGTGTGTGTGTGTGTGTGTGTGTGAAGAGGAAGTGCCCAGGCTCTTAGGACCTCAGAACTGTCAAGGAAGCATTTAGACACTATATTACATGCAGTTACAGAGAGACTAGAAGACCTGAGTCATTTCTCAAAAACAACAGAAGCTTCTATTAGTGCGTAAGAGAGAGGGCTGGAGGGATGGCTCAGCAGTTAGGAGCACTTAGCCGATCTCACAGAGGACCTGGGTGCAGTTCTCAGCAACCCATGGTGGCTCACAACCGTCTGTGACTCCAATTCCAGGAAACCTGATGCTTTGTCTGGCCTCCGTGGGCACCCAGGCTTGTAAAACAGTTATACACATAAAATAAAAATAAACATTCTTAAAAGATACATGGAATGCACACGTTTTATATTTAATGGACTATATTTGCATACTGTATTTTATGCTTGCAAATACGCATAGCCTGCTGCGACAAATACTGCTACTTTGCAAATCCTTTTGGATTTTAAAGAAATCTTTTTCTAGACCACAGATAGGAGGGAAGGTGTACTCAGGTATCTCCTTGAACACCACTTAATGAAAATTATTCATGCCCCTGCTCTGTGGAGGTGGTGGCTAGGAAATAGAGGCAGGCCTTCACACTTGATCCTTCTGAATTAAAAAGAAACTCAACAAGCAGAGGAAGGGAACCAGGATGAGAGGCATTTCTAATTCATTAATTTGGGCTAGAAAAAAAATAGACTTAAAATGTTTTTTCCTTCTTCTTAAACCGGAAGATGACCTTTGACATTCTAAATCTGACCCTATTGCTTTAAAAAAGAAAGTCAGCCCCCCAACCAGACCACCATTTAGCCAGTCAGCTCACTAGCCAGCCAGGCAGCCAGCCCACCAACAAGACAGCTAACTAACCAACCAGCCCACCAGCAAGCCAGGCAGCCAGCCAACTAGCCAAGCAACCAGTTCCAGCAACATAGGCACCCAACCAACCAGTTGATCCAGCCAACTATGAGGTTACGCAGGCAACAAACTAGCCAGCCAACTTGATAACCAGAGTGCCAGTCAACCATCCTGCCAGCTGAGTAGCCAGCCCCACAATCTGGTCTTCACAGGGTGGAGAATAGTCAACAACAGAGGTCCCGCTGGAGTTGGGTCCTTGGAGAAAGGACTGAACTGGCCTGGGCGCTGGCTGCTGCAATGAGTTAACCTGTGTGCAGTCAGAGGTGGAGCCCAGGTGAGGCCGGGTATAGGATAGCAGTGGCCAACAGGACAGGGCTCTCAGGGCCTTCCATGAGCTTCTGGAGGAAACAGGACCACACACTACAGTCTGGATTTTGTTGCCACCTAGATACCAGATACCAGGGAGGCCTGGTCCTCAGTGTGATAGGAAAGTCATGTTGTGGAAGTGAGGGTGAAGTCACGCCAGGGGGAGATGTGGCTCTAAAGATGCCAACTTTTCAGCAATATGTGATGGAGACCTTGAGTCTTGTCCTTAATGTTTTGATAGACTTTTCTGTGATGCTTTCCCCTCCTGTGTTTTACCTGCTGTCAGGGTGCTGGGGGTTGGAGGGTTTCATCTGCTGCTGCACCCCATGCTTCCCTAGCATCTACTTACTGTACCCTCTGCTGCGGCTGTGGCTTGGGCCTCTCCATTCTGGCATTCACATCTGACTGTTCCAATACTGGAAGACCAAGTTTCTTCTAATGTTTGGACGAACCCATTCCAGAACCATCAAGTATTCCAGTTTCCTTTCTGTTGCTATAATACAACACCCAGCCCCAAACTAACATGGTGGAGGAAAGGATTTGCCTGGCTTACCATTCCAGTTCATGATGAACATAATATTACAGTCCATCGATGAGGAGAAATCAAGGCAGGAACTTGAAGCAGCTAGTCACAGCATAAGCAAAGTCAAGAGCAGAGAAAGATAAACACATCCTCATTGCTTGCTTTTGCTCAGACTGCTTCGTTCATTCTTAGACAGTTCAGGGCCAAGCCTAGGGAATAGTGCCACTCACAGTGGGCTGGGCCCTCCTACATCAATCAGTAATTTAGACAACCCCACAGACATGCCCACAGGCAAATACGGTCTTGACAATCCCTCAAGTGACACTCCATGCTCACGTAATTCTAGGTGATGGTTAAAACTGACCAGTGCACCCAGTCATGTCTCAAGGGCCTTCTTGTTCTATGGGTTGGTTGGTAAATCTCAGTATGGTGCAGATTTTGTTTCTCTCCTTGAAGGTCCTGTTATTTCCCTGGTTTTGGTAACTCATTTTAATTTTCCATGAATTGCCATTCATCTAGCATAGGCCTTCTTGAGCTTGGAGACCTTACATATGGACAGTGACCTCTAAACAATCTGTAGGGCTGGCTAAGGCATCTGGGAGACACCAAATTAAGAGACGTAGTGCCAGAGGCTCCTTGGACACCACTGAGTTCAGCCATCTGCAAAGCTCCCAGATCTTGCTAGTTCTCAATGTGCCAACAAGAGGAGAGGGATGTGGGCCAGGTTAGAGTGTAGGTGGTTAGGGAGGCTGAGCAGAGAACATTGCTCAGCATGTAGGTGTGATGGCCACTTTGGTCTCTCATAGAGTCCTAGACACTTTCTTTAACATGCTCCTCACTGCCATCTTGTCACCAAGGATCTTGACAGCTCTGAAGGTGACAGACTGGTTGCCACCAAATGCATCAGTCCATCCCAGGTTCAAAGTCATTAGTGCTGCCATCAGAGCAGCACCACAGCAGGTGCTGAGAACCCTGCCAGGGCCAGCAGATACCTCCCCACTCCACTGTCAGGATGTCATATCTGGGTCTGAAGGGGCCGTCATGATGCAGACCTCTGTCGCCTCCTCGGAGCCAGCTGTAGATGTCCCTCATTGCACACACCACCGACTGAAACTTTTCCTTCCTGATGCAGACACATCATGTGATCACCTCACCGGAAAATCCTAGAATGCAAACCACCCCACAGTTCCCCTTGGCATCCCACGCACACCCCTGGTGTCTCACCAGGCTGCCGTAGTTTCTGAGAGGGCAGAAAAGAGTGACCTCTTTGGCATATGGAAGACAACTGGGCTTCCTCCTGTCCAGGCAGGGCACTTGGCTCTCTGAGTTGCTCACTGCCGTGTGTGTTTCTTCTGAATGTGTGCCTTTTTGTTATAGTCCACAGGCAGTCCCTCCCTTACCAGCTTTAGGAACTCCCATGGTCATGCAGACTTCTAAGCTTCATCGGAATCAGCATTTATTAAAAGCAGAAAATAACACTGGTTTCGAAGCGTCACTGGACATAATACTTCATGCTTGTAAAAACGATTTGAATGTGTTGGTTTCCCTGTTGGTTTACAGGGCTAACTAATCAATCTTCCATAAAACACAGCAGACAATCACACAAAATCCAAAGGTAATGGACAGCGTAAATAAAACCAGTTTAAGATTCTGACAAATGGTTTGTTTTGTTCTGAAAAGCAGCGAGAATTTCAGACTTTGACAAAAATCGGTTGCCATGTGTCTTAGCTCATGCAGAAATGATTATTCCTAGATGGGTTTATAGAGAATTGCCAAATGGACCCTATTCTATCATTTTGCTGGCTCTTAACTGAAGTGCCCTGGGTCTGTATCACTGCGGCAGATGGGACTGTGATTGCTAGCAGTGGCTAGGTGACTTGTCATTTGTGTTGTGCCACACAGCACCATCTTGTATTCCCAGTGCAGTGCGGAGCGTGCCGGTTCCTTATCCCACATCCTCAGGAGGTGACCTCTGAGCTCTTACAATTTCCAGAGAGCAAGGATGCTGGGGTTGTTCACGTAGCCCCTAGAAATCGTAAGCTTAATAGTGGATTGTCACACTGAGAGATCAGCCACATGACCTAGGAAGGCGCTCTGTGGTGTGGAATGTCAGCTGGGCTCTCCACAACAGAATGGGACGGTAGCTTTGTCCCAGCCAGTGGCTTAATGAGGAGTGTCTATCCAGGACGTGCAGTGAGGGTGTCTTGGTAGGCACACACACAGACGAGCTGGGAGGGAGGGGTCCTCTGACTCCAGGGAGAGAAGGGGTTTCAAAGCCCTACTGTAGGACGTTCCACTTTATTTGGTTTGTGCTGAGTTGTGCTCATGAAAGAACACTGTAATTGTGAGTTTAGGGTGTCCCTGAGTGCTGAGAGTTGCCACGGTAAATTATTAAGTGAAGAGGTCATGTGAACTCTGGGTTTATAGGTAGTCATTGGAACTGTGGGCGGGTGACCTGGGACTGTGAACTTGCTGCCATCACCTGAAGCAAGCTCCGGGCTATTGGTGACTCTATTCTTTTTTTTTTTATTCATCATTTTTTAAAAATGTATTTTATATGCCAATCTCAGTTTCCTCTCCCTCCTCTCCTCCTGTTTCCTCTCCCCACTTCCCCCTCCTCCCATCCCTCATCCATTCCTCCTCTATCTCCATTCAGATGGGGTAAGGCCTCCCAAAGCGCAGCATATCGAGTTGAGACAGGGCCAAGCTCCTCCCTCCTGCATCAAGACTGAACAAGGCAACTCACCATAGGGAGTAGGTTCCAAAGAGCCAGCTCTTGCATCAGGGACAGGTACTGGCCCTACTGCTAGGGGCCCCACAAAAGACCAAGCTGCACAACTGTTACCCAGATGCAGAGGGCCCAGGCGGGTCCCATGCTGGCTCCCTAGCTGGGTGCCTCTGACACTGGCCCCAGGTACTAGGCCCACAGTGTGGCCTCCAACACAGTCTCAAGTCTTCTTCTAGTAAGAAGGCAGGGAAAAGGGAAAACCGTATGAAACACCCAGGCAGCTTATGACATGGCTGGTATCAGACTGTCAGCCTTTGGGCCGCCATTGCAGAACCATGCATTCTGGGAAAGGGGTAACCACTCCCTCCAGGGCACACCACGGCAACTGCCCCCAGGAGTGAGATGAAGGTGCCCTCCTTCCTCATGCCCGTGACTTCTTTGTGGGTATTGTACACAGGCAGAGTTAAGTGACATTCCCACCTCACCCACAAATAACGAAAACAAAGAGTCCAAGAAACCCGGGAGAGTTCTGAAAGACACCATGGGAGGTGACAAGAGTCACCTCTGTGACATACACACGCATTCTGAGACATCTGCCCGCTGCCGCCGGCTTCCTCTGCTCAGGCACGCCTGTCTTCCCAGACTGACTGGGTGGCAGTCAGTAGCTTTTCTTGTGCTGCGTGGAAGGCAAGGCATTTGTTTTTGTGTTTATGTTCCCTCTTTCCCATGATCCAAGCAAAGGTGTAAGCTGAGCTTTAACTGCAAAAGGTGCCCGCGGATGCCGCGACGTGTTTGAACCGCGGGCTGCCGAGCGACTGCTGCGGCTGTGTCTGCCCCATCCTGAACCGCTCATTACAGCCCCAAGAACCTGGTATTAAGCCGCTCTTTGAGTCTTATCCAGGCATAATGTGCTGCTCGGCTGAAAGGCTGGCACTGCGAAGAGGATGCAGAGGGTGTAATCACAGCCATTACCGAGGGCCATCAATGCAGCCAAACCTACACTTTCCACAGTCAGTAGCAGGCAGCGCGCTGAAAAGGAACTATTAGAGACCCAGCCTGGCCTTCGGTGTGTGATAAACGACAGAGAGGAGACCTATTAGGGCCCTGTTTCCACGGGGCAGGGGACATGCTGTCACCCTCTCAGGGGACAAGACCTGTGTCTGTTTAGAAAGGTCAACTTTTCAGGGAAGACTGACGGTGCGGGGATTGGAAAGCCGCAGCCCCCTCACTGCCTGCAGCTCCCTGCTGTATTTTTCCTGTGCTGAGCATTTGATCCATCCATCCCTGGGATCATCTAGTCCGTCCGGGTCGCTGGCAATGATGCAGGGGCAGTGAGCAAGGTGTTTGGGTCCTGTCTGCCACCCCAAGGTGGGCCATTGACGTTTTATGGACTCAGTTTGCATCAGTGTGAGTGGGTCAGTGTCTTCCAACTACCTGTCTGTTCTAGCCTAGAGTTCCCAGACTCATTAAAGATGTCCTGACAAGGCTTCAGGTGGTATATCTGAAGCAGAGGCCAGGCCAGAGGGTACCATAAAGGAGGGCTTTCTGCACCCAGGTCAGATGCAGGAGTTCATGTCCTCTGTGACATCCCATCTCTATATTGGAAACTCTGCTCAGGAACCTGTAGGTATCCTGTGCCTTCAGGGAAGTAGCAGGGAGTGGCATCTACACCTGGTTTGAAAGGAGAAATTTTACTGATAAGAACAAGTGCCCTTACAGATATCATATCAAGGACGACTTTGAAGGTTCCATTGCCAGGATGTCAGGTGATGGTGCAGCAATCGTCCCCAGCTCCACCCTAAATGTTGCACAGGATACTTCCTAGTCTTTCTTCATGTTTCCCACAGAACAGGACGTGGCATTCCAGAAGCCTCTAGCTTCCAGGATGTCAGGTGACCACTGGGATGTTTATCCACATAATCCATGGGATCCTTGTGGCTGGGATGCAAAATGAAACCTCTGGCTGAAGGGTGGGATGGGCCTTGGATCTCAGAGTCCCCACCTTACAGTGACAGATCAGGAGCCTACTGAAACTAATACACACACGGGGAGCAGGAGCCCTGGGGCCAACCAGGGGCCAGTCCCATGATGCCTAGGAACAAGGTGGTCTTGCAAGAAGGGCACATGTCTAATCTAGCTGCCTCTACGGGAAACAGGTCTCACCAGTCTCTAACTGTCCAGTTTGGAGACCTAGGGCATTACCTCTTTATATTTCCATTCTGGTTTGGAATGTACCTCTGAAGTCATGGCCAGGGCTGCCTCTAAGAAGACAAACGTCAGTATTTTAGAATGTCCCTTCTGACATAGCCAAGTGACCTTCCCCCAAGCTCTGACAGTCCCTAGACGTGGTGGCCACTACATTTCAGTGGTGGTCTCAGCCCCTCTTGCCCAGAGTGGACAGGTGCCCCTGACACACCCATGGCTGCTGTGGTTGGTCCCGTCACTTCTGCTGCTTATGCATCTGTTCTTAGGACCCCAGCTCCAGCAGATTGCTGCCAGGTCCCTGTTTTATTTTAAAAAGTGGAAATCTACCAGAACTCAAACTGAGATCATACATCGTGAGCACATGGGAAGCGTGTCGGGGTTTTGCAGCTCCCTCTCATCCCTCATGCTTTCACACAACACGCACATACATGTCAGTGTGCATGCTTTCACACAACACACACACACATGTCAGTTTGCATCTTCTTCATTTGGCCCCAGCAGAGGCTCATGATAAGCACATGGCTCTCCCCGTCAGGGACATTCCTTCTAGAACATAGCACTCTCTTGTCTTCCCCTTCTGTCGGTTTTTTTCTGTTTTAAACTTAGGTCCAGGGCATCTGTGTTGAAATGACCACAGGTTGGTCCCCAGGCCTCCTGGAGCTGCAGGACACTGCGCTGCTCTCAGAAGGGGCCTGAAAGCCCAGCTCCTCATTCAGGGTTGGCTCCTTGCCCACTCTCAGCTTCTGAACCTGACTCCTGAGCCTCTTTTCCCTTCGGGAGGCTTCTGAGTTCTCTGTGGCGCTGGCTTCTGATTTGGGATTGAAGGTTCACTGCACACAGAGAGACCAGCCACCTCTATGCCCTGCTTCCTCTTGCTTCAGGAACCTCACCTCTCTAGGGTATTTCCCGCTCCTCAAAGCTGCCTTAAGATTGGGTCTTGACAGGAAAATGGCATAAAGCCAAGCCCAGGACTTATATTTAGAAATATTTCCTGCCTGAGTGCTGCTTGCTTCTCTCTAGCCTCTGAGCTCACAGATGAATTAACACAAGGAAACGGAGGGCTGGAAAGTTCCTGAGGGCCTGACCCAATGGTGCTTTTCAGAGGACAGCCCAAGAGACACCATGGTCCACTTTCTTCTCTCCTAGGACACATCAGAGAAGCGGTTGCAGGCTGTCTCTCCCAAGCACGACACAATTTTTTCTTCTGAGGTATCCAAGACTAGGAAGGAGCAAGCTGATATGTAGGCCCCTCCTACCCCTAATTCCATCTTCCTTGCTCTCCCAGAAGTGAATTGGGACCATTCTTCCAGCTTCCAGACTAACCAAACCTTCGCCCCTCTCTTCCTCTGCCTCCCACTACTTCTCCCTTCAGGACTCAGAAATAACCCACACAGCTTCCTCTGGCCAGCAGAAGCCAAGTCACTTGGCCCCAGAGTGACAACTGCCACGTGGTCTTAGGGTCGTGGTTCCTTAGGAGTCACCCTCTTCCCTCACTGCCTTGGGAACTGACAGCCACACTGAGCATCCTGCCCCCACAATTCCCGTGTGGGCTTGCTGGTCTCCCTCGGTGTCAGGAGCACTGGAGGCAGGCTGGAGTGCTTCCTGGAGCGGCACTTGCTCTTTGGACTTTTCTCCTTCACACATGGAGGCAGCACATTTCCCAGTCCTCCTCTGAGAAGCTCTGTCAGGGCCAGAACCCTACCAGGCTCCCTCGTCCCTCCTGCAAACCACCCACTTCTAACCAGTCATATGCCATGTTAATTTTATCTTCTGAACTGATCTCCCATGTAGCACCCTCTGTATAGCTCCCCTATTACAGGGAGACCGGCCACTTTTAGGGTCCCCTCCGCCCAACCCTTTGCCCCAGGAATGCCCAGGGTCAGCGGGGGCTCATTCCAGGGAAGGCATATTTCTCTGGCTCTCATGAAGGTCGTTAGAAAACAAATCACTTACGCAAGAGGCACAACTGTGCAGGAATTGGATCCTTTTGCTGACATGGCTAAAAATAACGTGCCTCGTTAGCACATTCAAACAGCGCGCAAAATTACATAGGACAAGCTAAAGACCAAGTCGGCGCTCGGCATGGGGTCGCCTTCCCTCCCAGGCGACGGCATGGGAGTGCTTAGCTGCGCTTTCTCCCAGCGCACAGAGGGCCTCCGCAGAGAGCAACTTGTTCTCATCCTAATTGTGCTGGTAATTAGACCTCAGGTCTTTGAACCCCAACCAGCTCAGGAGCCTCCTCCCCCAGACCCTTGCCGAGGATGACAGTGGGACCTGGCGCTGCTGCAGGCTCCAGCCAGGCATGAGCTACCTTGGTAAAGAGCCTTAACAACAACCGACCCTTACAGATTTGTTGACTCGCTTGTTTTCCCTCTTGCCTTGTCATAAGCTGCTTGCGTCCACGGTGCTATTTTGTCTCCGTGTGCGCTGAAGCAGAGTGAAGAATCTTTTCCCCTCTCCACAGTGATTCAATGTGACAACTGCCATCTCTACTAATGCTTGCGATAGGGGCGGCTGATTCCAGGACACAATGCAGGGAGTCCCCCGAGTCTCTTCTGTGAGGCCTTTCACCCACTTGCACATTTCACCAGGGGGGACTCTTTAATGTGGTAGTGAATCCCTCTGTATTAAAATTCTCAGAATATAAACAACCAACCAAGCAGGCTGATCGATAGCCATTTCTGTACAACGAATTACAGCCTTTACTAACTTCAGGGAGAATCCTCTGGAACCTTAGCTATACAACACAAAAGAACAAGTCTTTTCTTCAGATGAACAGCTTGGCTCGGTTCTGACTAAGCCAGGGAAAGATCTGGAACAGGAAGCCTACCCCCTGTCCGGCCCCATTAGGAGCTTTCTGCGGTGTCTTATGAGATGGTGATACAAGTGCCTGTCTTCTGTGGCCACCCTCCAGTGAAGAAGGTGTCCCTACTATCCTGAAAGGGGGGTTCTAGGAAGCCCATGTCAACTGCGGTGGCCATTGTGTAGCCCAGGCTTGGAGGCACAGGGGAAAGACCTGCTCCTAGGCTCAGGAAGTCCTTGCTGACTGCATGACAATCTCACTCCACCCAACTCCCTGTCATTTAAGATAAGGTCATGATGTCCAGTCTCTGAGTGTAAAGGGCTGGCTCATCCTCCCACTCTTTTGAGAGAAACAAAAGCTTCTTGACACAGGAATGAACAGAAAACCTTCAGTTGGAAGAGTTAGCCCTAAAATCAGAACCAATTTGGTATTTCAGCCTCCTGAGTGTGGGTACAGACTGAACCTACAGGGTTAACAAAAACACTGATCCCTGGTCCTCAGTAAAGACAGGGACAGACTGACTTCAAGGACAGGAAGGACAGATTATTTAACCATTCTCTGAGCACTGATGTAACAGAGTAGAGGCTCAACTACCAGCAGCAAAAACAAATGTTACAGGGTTAGTGTAGCATCAAGAAACGGGAGCGTGAGGAAACTCTGAGGGAGTTGGGAGTCTCTGAGTGGTACAGGGTGTTATACAGCACGTCCACTTGATAACACTGCAAGGACCATGAGAAACACACACAGAGACACATATATACATACACAGACACATATGCACATATATGCACACACATACAGACATATACATATACACACAGAGGCACATATACACAAACACACATACACATATAAACACACAGATACATATACACAGAGACATGCATAAACACACTGACATACAGGAACACTCTTACACACATACACACCGAGATACACATAGCACATACACATTCACATGAATACACACAGACACATCCACATCCACACATACACACACACGCAGATTCCCAAACACACAGATATATACACATATATACACATATAAACAGATATATAAACACATAGGTACACATACACACAGACATGCATAAACACACAGACATACAGGCATACTCATACATACATACACAGATAGACATTCACATGGATATACATAAACACATACACATTAACAAGGACAAATATAGACACATATTCACACACACACATACACAAAGACACACACACACACACACACATGGACATGAGAAAGTTGTCATCCCTACACAGAATGGGGAAAGCAGCTAGAGGAACTGTCCCCAAGACAGCTAAGACATGGTTTTGACATAAACCTTATAAGAAATAAGAAGTGTTGTGGAATAATCCCTTCATACACTGTGAAGACGTGTGGCAGTGATTTGTTTAATAAACAACCTGGCTGGCCAATAGCTGAACAGAATAAGGTTAGGTGTGAGGGACAAACTGAATGATAGGAAGGAGAAGGGGAGAGTTGGGAGTCATGGGCCGACTCAGAGAGAGCAAGATGGGCATGCTGTCCTGAGAAAAGGTACCTGGTCACATGGCAAAGCATAGATAGGAATATGAGTTAATTTCAATGTAAGAGTTAGCTAGAAACAAGCCTGAGCTATTGGATGAGCATTTACAATTAATATAAGCCACTGTGTGGTAAGTTGGGAACTGGCAGGCAGGAGAGAAATGTCCACTCACAAGGAAGTGTTTTGATGTGAACAAAAGCAACAACATAGAAACTCATAGGGTAGAATAAGAAATGCTCAGTGGAGTCCCCACTCTGCCAACATCCCCACTTAACAGAGAATAAAGGCCATAGGACGCTGGGAACTGAAGAAAGAGTGAATCAAATGAGCTTAAGGGAAGAGACCTTTAAGGTCAGAGTAGAGCCCTGCATGGAGAGACTGCACCCGTGTCCCAACACCAGGGAGATGGGGAAGAAGGATAGGAGCTCAAGACCAGCCTATGCTCCAGAAAAGTGCTTTTCTCGATAAAACAAAACAAAGAAGAAAAAAGATTCATGTATAAATGAAAGAAATCAAGAGTAAAAAAAATTGAAAAAATTAGCAAAGGAGGAAATTGTTCATTTTAGAAGACGGACGTTACTGATGTCAAACTTTAGTGTGCTTAAACATTAAATAGGAGATTTCAGATGGCTGACACTGGCATGAGAAAGGGGACCAGCACCACTGACAAGTAACCAAGGATTGCTTTGCTGGTCAAATTTCCCACCAAGACTAAATGGTTTTCAGAGTTAATTCTGTAGAAGAGGTGGGGGTATTTAACATTTAGTTTGTTCCATGTGACTAATATGACTCTGGTGCAGTAGCCAGATGAAGGCATTGCGGGAGAAGGACGCGGCAGACACGTGGAAACTGGTTGATTCACAGCGTGACAGCAAGAGGATAAGAAGAAACAGCATATAACCAAGTCAGTGGGTGAAGCATCTAACGAACTCCCACACCTTTCCTGATAACAACACTCAAGACATTAGAGACAGAAAGGGAAGTTCTCAACCCGAGAGGTGGAAATCTCAGAAGCAAAACATTGAATGCTTTTCCCCAGGATCAGGAGCAAGACGAAGGGGAGAGTGCTGTCTGCTTCCCATTCAGCGCCACACTGGAGACACTAGCCTAAGCAAGTCAGCAAGAAATGTTCCTGCTGTAAAGAAAGAAATAAATTACCCTCCATTCACAGATGGTCTGATTGTGCACATATAATCTAAGAAACACACGTACAAATACACACAAGTACTAGAACCAATGTATCTGTGGTACAAGATACAAGGTTAATATACAAGTACTAATTGTGTCAACAACAACCAGCAATGAACAATCTAAATTCTAAATCTGAATTCTAAAACCAATTATGTTTATAATAGCACCAAAATTAAAATAACTAAGAATATATTTTACAAAACAAGTGTCATTTATATGATGAAAACTGCAGGTTACCATCAAAAGGAATTAAACAAAACATAAATAAAATACATCTCATGTTGGCAGATTAGAAGAAGGAACAATATTGAGATTGGAAATGCCACAGGTTCAATGTCATACTTGCAAACAAACATCCCAGCCTGTCTGGGCATGGTGGCATATGCCTGTAATCCCAGGATTTGGGAGGCTAACGCAGGAGAATTGCTCTGAGTAAAGAAACAGCATGGATTACACAGTGTGACACCATCTCAGGTGAAAAAAAAAACCCAGCTGAATTCTTTCTGTAAATGTCAAGGTAAGATACTTCACGTGGAAGAGCAAAGGAACTGGGTAGGCAGGCTGCCTTGAGGGAAAAACATTGATCTCAAAACTTCCAACAGAACAAAAGTAAATAGCATCCTGTATCCGCATGCAAACACAGGTCAAAGGAAGGGAAGTGAGAGCCCAGAAATAGATCATCATTCTTACAGAAAGTTGACCTTCAACCAGAGAGCCAAGACAAGTCAATGGGAGAGGACGATCTTTTAGTAAATAGTTGAAAACAAACTGAAACAGTGCTGGATTGATTGAGGTCGCATGCTAACAAGCACAGTGACTTTATCTCGCAGCACAGAGGAGCTTGATAAAAAACAACAACTCAGTGAGAGATGGGTCATCCCTGGGAAAGCTTGGGCAGCCGCACTCCTCACTCTCAGCTGTCAGTCTCTTAGATGTGGCACGGAAAACGGAAAGAACAGAAAGAAAGAGTAAATGAGGTGGAAAGGACGTCAACAGAAAACCCGATACAGCTTATAGGACAGGAGAGATTTTCAAATTATATATCCAATAAAGGCCTAGCACCCTGAATATATAAAGTGTTCTTGCCTTTCAATAATTAAAGGACAATAAACCAGTTTTAAAATGATCAAAGGATTTGAGTCGTAATTTTTCAAAAATAAACTCAAAGAATAAGTACATGGAGATGTGACGACATGGGGAACATCATCGTTCATGGGGAAATTCAAATCAAATCCACAGTGAGGTGAGACTTCAAATCCACTGGGTCTTTACCAAAGCAGAGTTAATATAAGTCCTGGCTTGGGTAGGGGGAAAAAAACTGCAACCGGATTCTTGAAATTCTTGGAATTCTTGAAATTCCAGAGAGGTCAGTGACTATGGGAAGCAGCTTAGTAGATTTTCTAAAATATAAATATAGAATTATATGACCCATGAAATTTACTCTGATGTGATAATTAAGAGAATTGGGATAATGTATACATACAAGAGAACTATGTACATTTATTTATATCAAAGTTATGAACAATAACCCGAAGTGGAAGCAACCCAAAGGCCTATGAATTAATGACTAGACAAGCCGACCCCACCGTGGTATGTCCACACAAGTGCTGCTACAAAAGGAGATAATATGGCGATAATCCCTACATGTGGTGAACTTTATAATATGAAAACTGAAAGAAACCAGCTGAAAGGATCGTGTTGGACTGTAGGTGTTCATTTAGATGATATGCCCCAAATAAGCCAATCTGCACAACAGAAACTGTATTTGTTGGAGTGAAGTTAGGAGAGGGGGTGGAAGGGATTAACCTCCAGTGACTATGTGTTTCCTTGAGGGGGACACCGGAAGACATGGTGGGGAGAAAAGCTCAGAACATTGTAACTTGAAAGGGTTAATTGTATAATCTATGAATTGTATCGACAACAATCATTGCAGTGAAGACAGTAGCTAGAATGTGGAGCACTGTGTGTGTTATAAATAACAATGTAACACATATGTATGGATCGTGGTCCAACAATGTGTGCACGCCAAATGAGCTGTCACATTTCTAGTCATTGGTTTAGAGAGACAGAGTAGAGTGCTTTGAAGGAAACATTACAGCATGGTTTGATCATTCTCCATCCAAACACCTAATAGACACAATCACAAACCAGTTTCTCTCTCTCTTGCACGTGCTTCTGCCTCTCCTGAACGCTAGGATTAAACGCATGTACCCTAACACCCAACCTATTTACCAATCATTTTAAAAAGGCATTTTCATTTTACTTTAAGTATATATTGTTTGGGTGGAAGCTCCACCCCAAGCCCTCTTTCCCATCTTTCTCCAAACCCTCATGTATCTCAGAAAGCCCGACAAACAATGACCCCTCCCCTAGAGTTGCTCAAGATCACTCGCACAGGATACTTAAACCGCCCCCCAGGAAACAGACATGTGGTTTTCTGGTCTTCCTTTCCCGTCTCCTCTCTGGAGAGATGGAAAATCATCTGGGAGTGTTTTATCCATTAAACCGGGGCTTTCTCTAATTCGGTTTGATTTGGTCTGATTGAGATTGCTGTGTCAGCAGAGAGGCTTATCAGGGTATAGGAACTTCTAATCTGGAACCGTACGTCCAAATTTAACTTATCTCTAATTTAGATATACCTAGCAGGTAATGATACCCTGATCCTCAAGTACCTTTACAGATCTGAGAATATGACATTTAACAAAAACTTCCTATGACCAAGAGGCATGCCAGCTCTTGTAGCATCCTGTAGCTCCTCTAAGAAGGTGGATAACTGCAGAAGAACTGCTACCTGGAGGTTTGCTTTAATGTAGTAAAGCCAGACACACAGCAGAAAGCTGCCTTTCACCTCATCAGCTGCCTGGACGGGACGACAGGACACTAGGGGAATCGACTGTTCCATCTTGCCAAGACAGGTAAACCGATCCCTACCCCCACAGGAAAATCTGTCAGGCCTCCTGGATTTAGCAGCTAAAGTCAAGTACTGCTTCTGGGCTTGTGTGTCCCAAAGACTTGGGATTGAGTAGGTAGCTGAAACAGAACTGTCTCGCTTCTGCGCATTACTTATCCCTCTCAGATCTCTCTGACGGAGTCTGAGGACTAGGGTACTGATAGCTCCTTCGTCCATTAGTTAAATTTCCTGCTAAGTACAGACAGGTGTGGCTCTTCCACGGTCTTCCTAGTCCAAGACTAACAGGTGTCAGACATAACTACAGAGTTTTAACGTTCCTCTAATTGTCTTTTAAAATGTTCATACCTTTAAACCTAAAGCCACAGCATTTTGCTATGACACCAAGCGTAAATCTGTTCCAGTTGTTTTACAGACATCTACAGGTCCCTGCACAGGCCTACCCCTCCTGCCAGCCTCGTGCCAAGGCAGAGGGCCCTCCAGATAATGCCAGCACCTGCGTCAACTCCTGGGCCTTCACCACTGGTACCACTCCTCCAGGCTCAAGTGGGCTCCTACCCAGCGACTGAAATCTTGTTTTAAAGGGCATCTATGCTCTCGTGTCTTGCTGGTTCACCCCTGCCTCTTCGGTACAACCAAGACACTTCTTTAGACCTTTCATTCTGGCAATTGCCACCCTTCCCACAGCTAGCCCCATTCATAGGGCCGATGGTAACAATCTATTTTTTTTTCCTAGCAATTTACCTTTTCTGCTTCCTCATTGTTCTGGTCCAAGGTTTCTGGTTTCTGAAGCACTATATATGTTGGACCATCGCTGAGACTCAGTCTCAGATATCCTGCTGTTGCCCAGAGTTAAGGTGCTCTTGTGGCTGGGCAGGGCATCAGGGGGAAGGATCCAAGGAAGCTCCGGAGTCCTGCACACCTCTCTGCCCTAGGTGCCAGCTGCCCCCCTCCCAGCTCACCAGGTACGACATTGTGCTTGTAGTCCATGGGCAATGCTGCACTTCCATTCTCTCCTCCCTGCAGCAGGGCAAGCAGCATGGACTGCAGTAGCTGTGTCCCCATGCTAGAGGCTGGCCATGCTGGCCGAGGGCCAGCTCTACTCAGCAATGACACATTCTTTGTCCCATACTGCTCCTGTACCCACTGCCACCATGTCTCTTATTCTTTGTCCCATACTGCTTGCTCCTGTACCCACTGCTACCATGTCTCTTATTCTTCCACTGCTCCTGTACCCACTGCCACCATTCTCCACCGCGTGCTTACTCCACCGCCTTTCCTTCCATTCTCACGAGTCCACTTTTTGAAAGCATCTTCCTAGAAGACCTGCCTTTTCCCAGTGGTTCCAGAGATCCCTCGGGCTCTCTGCCAATTCTGCCAACGAGTCTCCCCTTTGCTCATTAACACGTAGGAGAGAGAGGTGTGCTTGGATGCCCAAGGCTAGCCCTCCCACATTCTGATTTTACTCACTAGCAGAGCATGAACTCTACCTAAAATAATGGGGAACAGGCACAGACATAGGCTCAGCCTGCAATGCAGAGCCTAACATAGTTGAACTCAAACGTATCCGACAGTTCCCCTGAGTGGAGGCTGTCAGGGACACAGCCAAGCGCAGGCAAGCAGAGCTCCTGCAGAGGCTGTGGGGTAAGTTCCTTCTCCTCTAGGAAAGCCCACTTTTTGCTATGGCGGACAGAAGTCCTGGACTCATCCACATCAGCCAGAGTACACACGTATGTTGACATTAGCATGTGTAACCTGTTTTTACAGCAGCATGGTGCATCACTAATAATTAAATGACCGAGTGCCCCTGCTTATACTTCATGACACAGACCAACTATCCCAGCCACAATGCCCAGTGGCTGTCCGTCAAGTAGCCCAAAGGTCCCATGCAACCACGGGTCACAGTGAGGATGGAGCTGTTCCCACTTTGGAGTTCCATGCTGGCTTTTTATCCAGCCTGAAGGACCACCGGCTAACAGAGCCAGAGGGCAGACCCTCCTGTCAGAAGCTCCGTCCCATCTGCTCTGTGCACACAAAGCCAGATACAATAAGCAGAGTGTTGTGAAGCAGAACAAATGGTGTGAGACCCGTCATTCACCAGCGCAGTGACAAACAGCCCTTCATAACAATTATCTAGTTAAAACACCATTAACAATTAATGACATACATCACAGAACTTATTGAACCCATTAAAGACTAATTTACTGGCTATAAAAATATGGCATTAAGAATTTATGGATCATTACCTTTTATTCTGGAATGAAATATTGGGGAGAAAAACTCTTAGAAACCGTGGAAAACAATTACTCATTAAAGCCGTGTGAAATGAGACAGTGGGGCTCGGTGCCGACGGAAGAGAGAAAGCCAGGCAAAGTTGGAAGGTGTTTTCTCAAGTAGAGGCACTAACTTTTGTCTGACTTTGAATTGGATGAAGGCTTTATTTTCAAACAAGATTAAGATCTACAATTAAAGCACTCAAACAAAGTTATTTTAATGTGCAACAAAATCTTCTTTTGGGAAAAATGTATTAGATTGTGACTGATAAAAAAAATTCCAATCATGATTAACCATAGTGAGGTATTTTGGGACACTATTAAGGAGAGTGTGACAATGTGGAAATTAATTAACTAGTCCCTCTTACGGGGTTTAAAATATAATACCATGTAACAGCTGTTTCAGCTTTAAAAATGATTTTTTTTCTTTTCCACTCTGCAACCCAAATTTGACAGCTAGAAATCAGCTTAACTTCATTGTGATTTTCAGTCTATTTCTTTGTAATGGACCAGCCGTGTGGCGAGAAGGTCCTCATCGTGTAAGAGCAAGTCTACAGCAGTGACCTCCAGGTCCCTGTGCATCGCTGTGTCGTCTGTCAGTGTGTGTGTGTGTGTGTGTGTGTGTGTGTGTGTGTGTGACGGAGGGGGGCACAGACAGTCCTGAGCCCTGTGCAGGAGGAGTTCCTGCACCCTGGGAGAAGAGACACTGCATTTGTTCTGAGTTGGAAAGTCTCATTGTACAGAGGGGTTGGTCTGAACCAGCAACAGTGTTTCAGAAATGTTTTGATCTTAGAAGCTTTGCATCTATGAAACTCAGAATTTGGAAGAGTAAGCCATCAAAAGGATGGCCTTCCAGCCACTTGATACAGGGGTCAGCCAGCCTACTCACTGGTCATGCTGTTGCCGTGATCCAATGCTTGGGAAAAACACCTCAGAGGAGAAAGGGTATTTTTGTTTGTTTTGTTTTTTGGCTTATAGTTTCAGAGGATCCAGTCCATAGTCCTTGGCTCCAGGAAGGGAGAACATCATGATAGCAGGAGTACAGAAGGAGAGAGAGAGAGAGAGAGAGAGAGAGAGAGAGAGAGAGAGAGAGAGAGAGAGAGAGAGAGAGAGAGAGAGAGAGAGAGAGAGAGGGAGAGGGAGAGGGAGGAGAGAGACAGAGAGAGATAGAGACAGAGACAGAGAGAGACAGAGAGAGACAGAGACAGAGAGACATAAGAAAGGAGAAGGGGAGAAGAGGAGGGGAGGAGAGGAGGAAGGCCCCTGGGATTATGTATAACTTTTAAAAGCATGCCCCAATGATGTACTTCCTGCAGCTAGACACCACCTCCTAAGTTCCTACCACCTCTTCAAACAGTGCCACCGACTTGGGGATCCAGCATTTAACACCCAAGCTGTGGGGCACACTACATAGTCAGACCCTAACAGAAAAGACACTGTAGCACAGAGCAGGTGGGTGATCACCTGGGGTGACACAGCCATCAACAAGCACAGCAGAACTGAAGCCACATCCTGAGTCTCTATCCAGCGTCTTCCAGATTGTGCATGGGTGGCCACTGACCAGCTCTGTCTTGTCTGCTTGTCCCAGGGTGGCCTCCCAGTGCCCTGTTCAGAGGAGCATTTGCATATCATTTAGATTTCTAGCGAGTGAAAAGCCTGTCTGATGAAACACTGCATCCTCTCCCATGAGTTTCCAGGGTTTGGTACCATCGCCACCACAGGCACTCCAAACCCTGACGATTTCATAAAAAGAAAACAAAACCTTTAACTCTGGCAATAACAACATGGGTTTTTTGGGCACCGAAGCTTCCACCCCATCTCAGTAGGACCACAGTTCCCCCCGAAGTCTCTATGGGGACCTCTGTGAAGCAGTTGTTATGTCCCACAACACTGACGCCTCCTGAGGCAGACAATTATCTCCCAAAGCAGGGAGATTGCAAGGATTTTGGGGTCTTGCCTGTCTTCCCCAGGACAACCACTCCTCCTTAAACACACAGCTGCTATTTTAGCCTGCTCCCGAGGGCCCCAGTAAGACTGTGTTGTCAATGTGGTGACAGGAAACAGTGTCATAAAGCTGCGGCATGCCAGCTCTGGTTTCTCACCAACTGGCTGGAGCACTCGGTGTTTTCAGACATTAGACATTAGGTAGGAAACAAACATTCAGTGTGTGGATGGTGCCCGGGCGTTCTCACCCTATTCTTCCCCCTCATGTTTGCGACCACACGAGGACAGCGTGTTGAGGGCTGCGAACAATCTATAATTCTTAATGACTCCACGCCAACTCAACAACAAAGAAGTAAATTTTCTTCCAAAGCCATAGCCATTTATTTTCACTTGGCTTTAATTTTTCCTAAACGTAATTATAATTATTAATATATACTCTTGCCTTGAAGTTTATATTCTAATTGCTAAACAGAATAGGTGCCAGATAATAATAATAAAAAACAATCCAGTAAATAAAAGACAGATAAATTCATAGTTATTCCAAGCTGAATTCTTATATACATGCTATAAATTATAATCTCCTTACAAACTAATTAATATTTGGAAGATTGCTAGCTATGCTTTTAGTAAAGTAGAGTTCTGAGGTTCAAATCCATCGTCAAGAAACGAGACGTTCCCTGTCCTGGGGCACTTGAGCAAGTGCATGCTTGGAAACTGGTCAGCATGACTGGTGACTTGGGGACCAGTGTTGGGGATGTGAATCAGAAACACATGTACAAGGGTACGGGACCATTGGTGACCACAGTAGACAGGAAGAAGGCTGCTCCTTGGCCCACTGACTGGCATGCCAGCTTAGTGGGTATGTTACAGTCACGTTATGAGGTTCTGCCAGTTGATCTGGATGCTTGGGGTGGACACCTCCCAAGATGCCGAATCCAGGCTCTTAAATGCTGTGGTCCCAATCACATGCTTCATCCATGGGTTCTACCATCCATGCCTTGAACACCCAGAGGTGTGGGGATCACAACCACTCAGGAAGGTATTCTCCCTACCCCTCCTCCTTCATCTCCATCAGTAGCAGGTAAAACTCTAGCAGCCCAGGTTTAGTCTGCTCAAAAGAGGGGACTGTTAAAGGTCAGGTTAGGGTGGCTACGGGGCAGGATATGGTCCATGAGGCTTATTATAGGGCTCTGCCTCACAGTCAGA
Organism: Arvicola amphibius; assembly: GCF_903992535.2. NCBI lineage: Eukaryota > Metazoa > Chordata > Mammalia > Rodentia > Cricetidae > Arvicola > Arvicola amphibius. Next base: position 155,046,913 of record NC_052050.1, read on the forward strand.
AGATTCAAACCTATGCTTGATTAAAATATAGCAATGGTCTTTTCCGTCTCTCAGTACCACCACGCAGGACCTCCAAGATGTCCCATCCTGCCTTACAGGCTTCTCCCTCTCTCCCTACAACTGTAGGATGAATCCTTCATTCTTATGCATGCTCAGGCCCATCTCATGGCTCCAGACTTCTGCAACCATCCCTCTCTCGGTCTGTTTTCCATCCTTTCCTCTGGCAAGCCGGCTTTACTGGGTCAGTATCTCAGAAACAGAACCTCCTGTGCCTGCCCCACCCCTTCCCTAAATCCCTGCTGCAAAGAGAGGTCCAGAGCCCCAGTGCTGAGATTTTCACAAAGGAAGGACGGAAGGAACAGGATATCCGGTAAGCATGGGAGGCCACTGCAGCATGCTGGACAGACACGTCACGGTGAAGCCATACGAAGTTCTGAGAACGAGCGCCTTTATCTTCAGAACTCTTTCTCTTTTCTTAGCCCCGCGCCATTGTTGAGAAGCCTGGCAGAGTTTAATCACCTTTGAAGCGTTTGCCCACAAAGATATTTACAGGCATTCATCTCTGTCATTAGCCTTTGAACAATTAGTCATTGTACAATTAACACACATCAGACTATCTCGCTCTTCAAATCTCTGTGCACAAACCATAAATCAAACAGTCTTGGGCACTTTAATCATCTCCTTCCCCTCCTATGTCCCACACCCACCCTGAATCTTTCCATTCTGAGGTTTTTCAGAGGAATTTAGGAAGCTCTGAAGCCAAAGACACACAAGTTTTCTGGGCTTTTAGCAGGGCCGCTGAAGGGAGAGGTATCTGGTCGCTACGTCTGACCTCCTTCCCCGGGCTCCCAGGGACCCCGAGCTTCTCTCATGGGACACAGGACAGTTCCTTCTGATGGAGCCTTGGTGTTCCAGGTTGTTAGGGCATGAAAAGAGTGGCCATGCCCCCCTCAGGACAGGCTTGCACTAGAAAGACTCACGGCTTATCAGAAATCCGAACTTCACCTGATGCCCTATACATCACCTCACAGCCATGAGAACTCACACTATGATGTGTGATAGGATCCACGCTCTCTGAGGCAGTTGTGTTTGTGTACTGGGGGCCAGGGGAACTCCACTGTGCCATGAAGCCTCCTATAGTCACTTTGGTGTGACTGTACCACTCTCCAAGAGGCGGAAGTTGGGCCCCAGAGCAGTCTCTTACCCTCACCACTGACTTTTTAAGGACACTCTTTGGAGGATGCTCCTCCTTCTCGGGAATGCCACCCAAGGAAGAGGAGACAGTGTAAGCATAGGGCAGCTCCCCTGGCACCAGTGACAAGTAGATGGCCTCCCACACACTTGGGTCCCTTCCACACATGCTTATCCTCTATGCTCCCTCTTATCTTAGAGCAGGCCCATTGTGTCTAATACTCTGGATGGTTGGGCATCCGCCACCCGAGTGAGACAGGCAGGGTCCAGCCTCTGCTGCTCTATTCACATGCATGGCATTTTTACTCTTGAGGAATCCCAACTGTGTTTTTCCCAGTGGCCGGCACAAAGAAAGAGTAGCCCAGTGCAGAGAGATCCAAGTCATCCCAGATCAGGCCCCATGTCTCAAATATCCAGGGGAGGGCATGAGAGAGTTTCGCAGCCCACCCATGTGTGAGATGCTGAAAGCCGGGTGACCACTCTGCATGTCTGTGATGGCTCAGGAGCATCAGGGAGAACACTGTAAGGTTGAAGCTCAGGATGAGGCTCCCTCAGGGCACACAGGATGATGTATTTGGGACCACAGGACAGCCGTCATATTGGTCACATCTGTCCCACGTGTCCAGGAACTTGGTCTTTTCCGTTATTCCAAGGCAACTCAACCTCCCTCCTCCCCCAATATAAATACCAGTGCTGCCTCAGGAACTTGCCTGACTGTGGCATCTGTTTGGAGGAACACAGATATTCCTGTCCATTGCATGTCACAGCTCATGCAAGTCCTAATTTACCTTAAAAAATATTGTATTGTGAGTGGCTGGGGAGATGGCTCAGTCAGGAAATTACTTAATGCAGAAGCCCGAAGACCCGAGTTCAGTCCCTAAAACACTGGGACTGTGTAGAAAGTCTGGGGGTGGCAGCATATGCTTGTAATTCCAGTGTTGGGGAGGCAGACACAGGTGGATCCCTGGGCCTCACTGGCCAGCTTCCTCAAGCTGGAAACTCTCGGGCCAATATGAGGTCTCGTCTCAAAAATCCAGATGGTTCCTGAGAAACAACAGTCAAGGTTGTCCTCTGGCACACACACAGACACACACACACACACACACACACACACACACACACACACACCTACCTTGTACACATCAGTCAAAATGTACAAGGACACGTGGTGACCTTCGTGATGGAGGTTGGGTGGCTGAGGCTCCTTCATTTTCCCAGAGGGAGTTTCCTCTAAGGCTTGCTACCTCGGTCCTTTTGGAACCATCACGTCTGCCCTCCAGTGTCTGGACCTTCCAGACTCCGGGTTCTTTGTTATGAAATGACCTGCAATCCATTAGCTGTGCTTATTTGCATCATAATGGAACGGCCCCACTCTCCTTGATTGGATTCCAGTGAGCCCCTCCTCCTGAGAAGATTTTATTTGAAGATACCCTGAGGAGTGGACTGAGTTGGGAGCCCTGTTGACTCCAAGGGTGGGGAAGGACCACTGCCTTCCCACATGAGAAAACGGAGAGACAGGATAATAACGCAGACCAATAAACAATGACTGCATCTTGACGAAAGGAATGGGATCCTTCACCTGCCATTGAAACCTGCCCACTCTCTTCTGATCGGTGTCACTCGGAGGAAGCCAAGCTTCCATCAATAACAACATGGAGTCAAACATGATCTCTTAACTCCATATGATCAAAACCCCACATCCCAGCAGCCTCTGTAACTTCTGTCCCTCTTTCTGTCCCAGAAACAATCACAGACACACACCCTCACCATCACATAGGACCATTGCTTCTTGTCACTGACTCCAGTGTGCACAGGCCAATAACAAACAACCCAGGGACTTTCCTTTTCCATCCTCTGACTGCCTTGGAGTCTCTGCCAAACCATGGGGACCGTGGGGACAGGAGCTTTGCTTTCTTCATCTGTGCAGTCTTTGTTTGTGTTAATAGAACTTCCCACTGGAATTTTCAAGTCCTTAAGAGACTGTGGGACCCAAGGCCAACAGCTGCTTTGCTCCTTGCTCTCTGTGGTATCTACAGGAACTTTCACACATCCGACCCTCAGTGCAGTCGCTGGATACAAAGCACCTCACTCACTGAAGGGCCACATCCTGGGCTGTGGTCCTGCCATGCTCAAAGTTAGAGCCATTCTTCCACTGACTTCACCACACGGACTTTCATTTCCTTCTACTGGATAGAACTTTATAGGAATTTGAAGATTCAAGAAAACACCCCCCCCCCACACACACACACACATAAAACCTTATGAGCTTGACCACCATGCGGCTCTCTACTATGCATGACAAGTAGATGGGACCATGACACTGCAGGCTCACAACTGCCACGTGCACAATTTTGACATCTCAGATCCCCAGGAAAACAGTAGTCAAACATGCATATTCAAATCACCACATCTGGCTAGCTTTTCTACCAGCTGAACTCCTTAAGCGTTCAGCCCCCATGTCAGCTCTAATGACTGCGACACTCTCTGTGCATAGCAACGAAGGCCCTAGCCACAGAATGATTCTGTCAGTCAGGAACCTTCTAGAAATCATCCCACCCCGCCTACTCACTCACACACAAAAGCTGAAATGCTGGGGCATAGGTTACAAGCTAGCAGAGCGGTGACTGGACCAATCTAGGGATCGTTCCCTAGCACAAAACTTTTTCCATGGTGTAGTCTATGTATTTATCTGGCAACCCATCCATTCTTGTTCCTCTCATCCACACCCCCATCCATTGTTCCTCTCATCCACACCCCCATCCTTTCTTCCTCTCATCCCCCCCCCATTCTCTCGTCAGCTCACACACACTTCCTACCATCCACATACTTTCTTCCATCCTCATGCACTTTGTCCTGGAAGGATACTAAAGGGTCTGATTGGTCTATTTCCTTGTCTCTTTGTAAATACCTTCCAAATGCTCATGTTGAGAGCTGCGCCCCAGCTTGAGGCTCCTGATTTCTGATCTGCTATAGATTTAAGATGAATTGGAGAAGACCCGCCTGCGGGGAATCTTAGTAGGAGGTGTGCAGAACCCTTTCGGAGATGTCCTGTTGCAGCCCTCAGACACGTGACTGGGCTCCTCTGCAAACGTTACGTGTTTGGAAAAGTGTGCCCATCCGTTGGCACTCATCCTCTGATCGTGTCTGTGAGTGGACAGTGGTGATCAGCCAGATGGGCCCCGGCACTGCTGGGAAAGCAGTCCTGCTTCGGCCTTGAGGTTCCCGCAGTCAACTGCTCCTTCCCCAGCTGTCCCAGCTTGTGTGTGTCCCAAAGGGGATAGCACTCACCATCCCTGGAGTGTGCATCTCAGCCCCATTAACTTCAGAGGTCCCCTTACAAAGGAGGTCTCGTCTGGGTCCCCAGTCAGTCTCACAGCGGAACATAGACTGTGAGTGTGTGTCTTCATTCCTCTCCCATAGACCATGGGCTCTAAACTTCCCTGTGGGCTCTCTAAGACCAGCTATACCGGTTAGGAATCAGCAAACACCACAAGAGGAAAAGCCCATGCCCTGCAAAAGCCTTCCTCCTCCATAGCCCCTCCTGCTGCAATGTTTGCAACACAGGGTGACAGAGTCTCTGAAGCCCCAAGCTGCCTACTGGAGTAGTCCTTGCTAGCCTAACTCTTGTATGTGCAGAGAATTCCCATTTTCTGGTCTTGGTGCCTCCATATTGGCAAAGGCCTGAAGGCATAGCCCAGAACCCATTCTGCTCAAGTTTCTTTGCTCGACCTGCCAGAGCATGGCCCCCAGCTCTGGGTACCAGGAAGTAGACAGCACATAATCTCATGGCATCTTTTCATGTGGTCCCAATGGGAAGCTGGCTACTGGGAGCTGGCATCACCTGCAGCTGCTACCCAGTAGAGCAAACTTTGGTTTTGTTTAAAAGGAAAGTACCATCTTGTGCAATGTGCAGAACAGTTGTGGGGCGGAAGTCACGTGACACCAGACAGTCTGACGGACAGACTTGACATTCCTGTTCAGAACTGATCACTGTTACACATCAGGATTGTTGGGCAACATGACTGAAGACCCAAGGACCAGGTTTGGGGACCAGGTTTGGGGACCACGGTGCAGAGATGGTCCCAGAAATGCAAGCATCCCATTGGAGGCTAGTGATGGGAATACCATAGGTTTCTGGCATAGTACACTGGGTGTATAGAAGGGAGGCTTGGTGTCCCAAACCATACTGAAGAAAAGAGGTCGTGGGTTCATATCCTCCCAATTCCCCTTGCCACATAGCCAGGTTTCCAAATAACACACACTTTTAAAACAAGCTGTGGGAAAGTGTGATTTTATGAGTGTCTCGAAAACATTTGAGGCAATTACTAGGCAATTTATCCAGAGAAAATGCCATTGTGCTGTACCCATGGGGCAGGTACAGTGTTCTGAAGTCCACAGACACTACCATGGAAGCATAGATCCCTTCTGGAAAATGGTGCCGGGAACCTATAACCCAGCACATCTTCTCTTACGCCTTTGTTCATGTGTACATGACTCGTGGAGCCTAACACCATGAGGTGCCCTGTGAACACTGGTAAGTTGCGGTGTGTAGGGAATGAACACAGGGAACATGTCTAGTTGGGTTCAGAATCGGCATTATTTTTTTTTCCAGAATATTTCCTCTCATTGGGTGGTTAAATGATTGTGTGCTAACCTGCAGATGTGGACGACTGGCTATGTACAGAAGAAGAAAAGCACCAGAGCAAAATCATCATGTGACATCTATGGAAATATTTTTCTATACAAAAGGGATAAATAGAATATTCCAGGGAGATTAGCATAGTTTTGAAAAGAGCTTAACTGTAGGACGGAGGGGAAATAGTGCTTCTGCTTTGAAGCGTCCGTGAGACGTGAGCCCACGTGAGGCCTGTGATCTGAAGCTGAAAGCCACGGCGATAAGACGAAAGGCAAGATATGCGAACTTTTCAATCCCGCTGGACAGAAAAGGCAGAGCCGTGGAGCACTGAATGCAAGGTAGGAACACGGGAGGAACATCTGTCTGGAGGAGATGTCTCAGAAGACAGAGAGTAAGCAGCAGAGGTGAATGTGAGAGTCACAGACTCAAACACAGGGAGAGACAGACTCAACGGCCCTCTCCAGTAAGTGTCTCTAGTCGGAACCCGAGTCTGTCATTTAAAATATTTAAAATGCTTTTTTTTTTATTTTGACACAGGATTTCTCTGTGTAGTTTTGGAGTCTTTCCTGTTACTCAGTCTGTAGACCGGTCTGGCCTTGCACACACAGATATCTGACTGCCTGCCTCTGCTTCCTGAATGCTGGGATTAAAGGTATGCACCACCACTGCCTGGCTCCGCATTTCTTTTTTTCTTTTCTTTTCTAAGGAAAACAAGATGCTTCTTGCTTAAAAGACATTTTTAGGGAACTCATAATAGACCTTGTTCTAATAAGGAGGGAGCATGTCAAACCAGCAGCCAATCATATCTCACATTGTTAGAGGTGGAGACACTGAGGGACATCTGGAGAAGTCCAGAGGGACACCAGAGTGCCTCTTGTTGGTTAAAGGTCATGGTGGCACCGTGGCTTGAGAAACTGTGACCATGGCAGGAGCATCAGTGACCCCAGCAACCATCAGGTGTTTAGTTCATGGGAAGAATGCAGACCACTTTGCTTTTACTGATGTGTAGGACGAACACATGGCAAGAGCGGCTGTCTCCACTGTTGGAAAGTGTCCGCAATGCATGCTTTAAGTGCAAGGAGAATCCCAACCTCACCATAAGCAGAGGCAAACAAATTACAGCTAGCCAAACCATGTTTACACCACAGAGCTCAGGGCAGATGATGGGGGTGTGTAGGTGAGAACTGGGGAGCTCAGGGCAGATGATGGGGGTGTGTAGGTGAAAACTGGGAGCTCAGGTGGGTGGTGAGAACCGGCATAAGCGTTCCCTCTGTAGCCTTCACAGAGGACGGCATGATGACATCACCTTCAGAACCAGACTGAACTGGTCACTCTTTACCCTCACCTTGATTCAGCCTAGAGTCACCTATGAATAGCAAGTTTTGGCGGAGGATCTGCCCAGATCAGATTAGCCTGCAGTCATGCCCATGAGAGAAAATGCCAGGAGGAAATCCACTCAGTTCAGGATGGACACTGAAGGCCTGAGGCCGAAAAGAAAGCAGGTGTTGCCAAAAGCTTCTCCCTCTAGCACAGAAAGAGGAGTCCAGGTGGGGGCACACCGAGTGTAACCATAGCAACAACATACCCTGAACTCAGCTCATCCTGTCTCCTGACCCTTCACCAGTCAACCAGAGGCTGTGCCCTTCTTGAGAACCACTATCATTAATTCAGCCACTTCACCCACTTGAATATCCCCATCTGTTCTGATGTTGCTGATGTATGGTTCAGAGTTGGTTTAAGCCTGTTTGTTTGTTTTCCTTTTTGCGGTGGGGTGGAGCCCAGGGTGACCTTGAACTCCTGATCTCTCTGCCTTTACCTCCCAAGTGCCACATTATAGGCATGAGTCATCATACCTGGTTCCTGTCTCATGGTCAACAGAAAACAGGTAAGTCATAGGGAGGAAGGGAGAGAGAGAGAGAGGAAGAAAGGGAGGGAAGGATAGAGGAAGGGAGGGAGGAGACAAGATTGTTAAAACTGGAACTGATACTTTAAAAGCACAATGGCAAAGATGATCAACATTGAGGAGCAGACAAGAATTCCAGTCGAGAGATGAAGACAGGAAACCAGAATCAAGAGGGAGGGATGCTATGTTAGCAAAGGTGAAGCTATACAACATGGATAATGACGTCATCTTATTATGCCTAAGCAAACACAATACATAAAAGATGAATATGAGGGCAGGTGCAACAAAGATGGGAAGCAGCCAAATAGAACTTCTGAAATAGATCTAATAATTAAAGTTAAAAACTTTGCCGATGGGTTGGACAGCAGGTGAGGTCAGTGGAAGCAGGGGTCACAGAATCAGAAGAGAGAGGCCATGGGAAGATATGTGGCATGAAGAATAGGGGGAGGGTGCTTTAAGGGAGAGACCACAGCAGGATCCTCTGCCACAGGGACACCAGAGATGGGGACTTGTCTCTAGCGTGCTGACAAAGCATCGCTGCCCACTGAAGATGCTGTGCCCAGTCAGACGATCTCCAAATGCCCAGGGACACAAAGAGAACTCAAGTCAGCACATAAGCTCATCTGTGTTCATTGCGGTTCTCATCATAATAGCTGAGGTATGGAATTCATCAACAGAGGGACTGATAAAAAGCGCACGCCCACACACATACACGTACACAGAGAGAGAGAGAGAGAGAGAGAGAGAGAGAGAGAGAGAGAGAGAGAGAGAGAGAGAGAGAGAGAAGAGAAGAGAAGAGAGAGAGAAAGAAGAGAGAGAAAGAAGAGAGAGAAAGAGGAAGGGAGGGAGGGAGGGAGGGAGGGGAGGAGGAGGTTTGGGAAAGGAAGAGAGGAGAGGGAGAAGAACAGTGGGGCATCTTTATAAACCCACTGACTTGTCCCGTGTATGCCAATTAAAGAAAAATACAATAGGATGTTTGCTATCAAGGAAGGAAGGCCATGCAAGCGAGGTGGTGAGAAACAGGAGATGGGATGGATACAGGGCAGGGACCTAGGAAGGAAAGAACCAGAACAAGGGTAAGAGAAATGGCCTGGCGGGTACCAGCTAGATGGGTCAGAGGTCAGGGGTCGAGTTCTGAAGGCACAATGGGAGTAGGGGAAGGGTTCTGCCTGCAGAGCAACAAGTTCATATTCCTGTGCTAATGGCTGCATTAACCACCCAAAGGATGAAAATAGATGAAGGGAGCTAGCTTGGTGGAAGGAGAGAAAGGAAATGAGGAAACACCATTGGTCCAGATCATTCAAGGGAGGGAGAGAGAGAAAACACACGAAGCAGGTGAGCTGTGTCTAGAGGTGCCCCTGTGCTCGGCATCACCAGCCGAGTCACGGTAGCTCCTTGAGATATAGCTGGATGGCAGCTATGGAATGGGCATGGCTGCTGTCCCACTGAAGCCCTGAGTCTGTCCCCAAGCTTGCTAGTTGTTGGAGAAGGCTCTATCCTGAACCGCCATTTTCCCAGGATTTGGATAGGTGGGTTCCTCAGACCCACAATGGGCTGTTCATGTCCAAGACCAACAGGTGTCTCCCAAAGCTTCCCCTGCCCTGCCATGTTGGCCATCCTGCCTCTGTACACATGGTCGGAGGGCCACATGGGCTGCACCTATGGGTCTGGAGACCCTAAGGGGAGCTGGAATCTTGTCTTCCACAGGCAGGACACACAAGATGCCCCCAGCCAGAGCTCAGACCCAAGTTCAAAACACCCTCAAGTATCATGACACCTGCTTATTGGATGAAGAACATTTTCCCCTTTCCTGAGTTCATCTTCATAATCAGGCACTATGCCATCCATGTATGCTACATTGGCCCCTTACATGTGGCCCCACAGGGTTTCCATATTGCTAAAATCCTGAGACATACATCCTGTGCCTCATCCCCCTCCACAGTTGTCCACTTTCTTTTTCTTTATTACAAGGGTTTTACCATACATGTGTATAATATTTTTCCCTTAGAAGAAATTCCTGAGCATGAAATCAGAGGGTCAAAGGTCACGGTATTCAAAAAGTCAGATGTCCTTGATTGGGGGATAACACCAGAAGTGCTATATCCTCCAGTGTAGCATGTGTTATTATGACTACCTCCCCAATAAACTGCTTCCTATGTTTCAGAAGTGTGTCAACCATTGACCTGGTACTCAGAAGGTGAAGGTCTCATGAGATGCCCCGGTTTAACTTCCCACCTGCACTCTGGAAAAGCTGCCCCAGTGATAGCTTCCCCCAGCCCACCCCACCCCCTTGATGCCTGGCCACCACCCTGGGGCTCACATCCTTCGATTCCCCACTTTAACATGTGGTGTGGAGAACTTAGGGGTTCACGGGCCAGTACGGGTGAGGGAGGAGCCCAGAGCAATGCTGAAGACGGCATCTCCTTAGTGTTCCGTCAATACACCCTTTCCCACTCGCTCAAACAATGGCTTCCACGTCGTCACACATCCCAGACTGTCTCATCCACCTCAGACCAACAAAACCGAGCTTCACACCAGATCTTCATTCTACTGCAAACACTAAACACAACACAATCCTGAACTTTTCTGTCTTAGAGGACCCAGCTCTGCCAGCACTCGCTCTTTCTCTCGTTTATTTTCTAGTCTGTCAGGAAACACAAAGGTGAGCCTGCCCTCTCCCCCTGTGAATTAGATCTTCTAGAACATGGGCAAGCCCCCCTGAGTCCAGTCCTCTCATCTGGAGAGCTCGACACAGCGGTGGCACTCTGAATCCAACTTCCTGTGAGTCCCGAGAACACAACAATGATCCGTACAGAAACCGGCATCTTCCAGAACATTCAATGGCCTGCACATCCCATGACCCACTTTCCCAGAGATCACACGAGCACAAAGGCCTTACCTGTCAGAAAATGGTTGCTTCCAGCATGCGGTCCTCTACGGATTCCCTGAGGTAGACCACGCCTTCCTCTTCAGCTGTGGAAATTTGTAATCCAAATAGGCTCTGGAGGACATAGTGACCCATGACACTGTCCCTGGGCTCCATCTCCAAGAGGGAAGCAGCCAAAGTGCTGTGTGTGGCCACTGGGTGTGGAGACAAGGGCTTCCCTCCCTGGGGCTCTTCTGTCTGGGGTTTCCTTCTGATAGTCTGGATTTTAGCAGGAAAGAAAAAGGCAACTTGGAGGTCTGGATGTTTGAGGATAAGATCCCGACATCTTGGGATGCTCAGAGTTCCGACACCAGAAAACCCCCAATCTTAATCTGAGGTATGAGCCTGGGATATGGAGGAAAACAGGTTTTCCCAGGGAGAATATCTCTTCTCTCATAGACAGGAGTGTGTGGGGAGCAGCAACATGAAGGAGGCGATTCAGCTGTGGCTGAAGCTGAAGACACGAGAATCCTTCTCCCCATGTCTCCTGTTCCACTCCTGATGCTCACCTGGCCCAGGCTAGGCCCTCCCCACACCCGAAGCATCACCTCCTCCAGGTACACGATCATGAAGTGGTGGCTTCATGCCCTAGTGTCACTGGCTCCCAGAAACAGTCACCAGTCAGCTCAGACAAGCTTTGGATGTCTCCAAGGAGAGGTCTACTCCATATTGTTGGATTTCCATTTCCGTTCACCCTCTGTGGCCAGTCTGGGTTCTGGAAATTGTCCTCCATGGCTGCGGTGATTCCCCAGCTGCCTCCTGGGTGCACTTTTCAGGGTAGCTCCCTGTGTCCGGCTGTCCAGCTGTGTCTGGCTGTCCTCAGGGCTGCCCATGCCTAAGCTCCAGAACTCCTTGCTCTTAGTCCTCCAGGGACTTGGCTTCCTTCCGTCTGAGGCTTCCACGCTGCCAGGAGACTCAAGCATGACAACTAGTTTTAATCTTCAACATCACTCAACCTAGAATCCTCTGGGAAGAGATTTTTCATGAGGAACTGTGTAGACCAGGTTAGCCAGTGGGCATGTTTATGGGGGATTGTCTTGATTGTCTTACCGATGTGAGCAGACCCTGCCTCCACCTGGGGGGGGCATCATTCTTGAGGTTTGAGCCCTCGATAATATAAGAGCAATGAAGTTAGCTCTATGTATGTGTTTATTGTGTCTCTGCTCTCGAATGTGATGTGACTAGCAGTTTCCAATTCCTGCCTGGGGAGGCCTTTCAAGAGTGTCTTGACAGTCTTCAGAGAACAGTGATGGAAACCCAAACCAGCAAAAGCCAACAAACCTCTCCTGGATGTGTGCAGAGCCGTTTGTATTACATGATTCCATCAGGAAATTGGACGTGATCCATGTGGTATGATGCCCATTCTGAGACTCCCAACCTCAGTAGCAGAAGATGGAGCCAATGTGGATCAGGAATCAAACCTGGAAACCCACACGAAGCAAATGCTATGCCTTCAAGTGGGAACACAAAAGTCTCGAGAGTCTGACTCCCTTCCTCATCTGCATCACACGTGTTGAGGACCAAAGTAAGATGTGGAGAGGATCCCACCAGTTCTTGGTGACGTGAGCCTGACAGTTAGTGCCAGGCTCCCCGCACTGTGTAGGGTCATGTTAGTAGCTGGGAACAGTTGAGCTGTGGCCAGCTCGGGTCCATTTCCCCGACCAGGTGGTCCTGGTAGCTGCACAGGGGCGACAGTTGGGCCTGCAGAGCAGAAAAATTGTGTCATAAGTCAGGAAGTAGATTTTGGTGAGCAAACAGTATTTGTTTAAAAAAGAAAACAGCAACACATCACCCCTTCACACCATCCCTTCACACCACCCCCTTCCCACACACAAAGAAGAGATCCCTCGGTTGTGGAGCAACACCTCATTCTTTAGGTATAATCTGCTATTGCCAGTCACACCATCAGAAATAATGAATGAGCAGACCTCCCTGAATTTCTTAGGACAGGCATGGCAAGACACCTGTCTTCTCTAGGCCATATTGCCATCGACAAAGCTCATACTCAAGATCCACATAAACAGACAAACAAATAAATACATAACATAGAGACGATCTATAATGCTTCAAGTAAATTCATGACTTAGTGTTGGGCCATATGCAGTCTTCATGCCATGGTTTGGATGTGCCAGAGAGGCTCCCATTGGACCTTGAGGAAGCCAAGGGGTGGCCAGCAAAAGTATGGAATTTACAGCCACTACCAGGGAGGCAGGGTCTTGCTCAGGCAGGAACAAGATCTTCACTCTATGCAGAACTTAGGAAATGCAAGGATGTAGAAGATGGAAGAGAACTGCCATCTGTCTAAGACCTAATCACATCCTAGGGCAGGGGCTTGGAAGTAAAGCCTTCAAACAACAGGCAGAGGAAACACAAGAGTGATCAGGTGATCAAGAGTGACACACGCAGAGTGACCAGGTCTGTCCCAGGCAGGCTCCCTGGTTGTTGGTTCAGTCTCTGCGATCCCCTAGGAGCCCAGACGAGTTGATTCTGAGGGTTTTCTTGTGGGGACCCTTGGTCCCTCTAGCTCCTATAATCCTTCCTCCCTTTATTAAGCTCTGCCTAGTGTTTGGCCATGAGTCTCTGCATCTGTTTCCATCAGTTGCTGGGTGAAGTCTCTCTGAAGGAAACTGGCTCAAGTTGAGACACTTGCCCGAAAGCTGTCCCCATGCCAATTTACATTTGATCCATACACCATGACCTATAACATGCAGTAACCCATAGCCAGAAAGGGAAGTCGAGTCTCAGCCAATCACAAGCTAGCACACCTTGCTTCAGACGACAGATGGGTGTTTGTGAAACTAGCCAGGCTGTGCCTCTCCCTCAATTCCCTTGCTGTTGCTTTGTTTTCCGTTTTGGGGGTTTTGTCTTTGTAAGGCAGGATCTCCCTATGTAGCCCCAGCTGGGTAGAACTTTCTCTGTAGACCAGGCTAGCCTCAACTTGAGCAGATCATGATGCCCCTGCCTCCCGGTGCTGGGATCACAGGCATTGGCCACCATACCTTCCCTTCCTTTCACAGATGTCTCTTCCTTCCCAGTCAGGTGAGCTCCAGGTGCTTGAACTTGGCCCTGTGTGTAAGGGAACATCTGAAATACTGTGCGAGGCCATCTTGTTCCTCTAGAAAGGACCGGCTGTTAAAATGCTAGCACTTTTAGGGCCTGCTCACCCCACTGGGCCATCACTAAAACCCACGTTCGTAAACTTCTGATAAAATAAACTGCATTGAAAGCGAAGGCCATGTGTGCTGTCTTCCTAACTTGGAGGTCCACTCACTGTCATCCCGGGTACTTTGGGGGTCATGTCTTCCAGGCAGGGCTGTTTCTACCCAGTGACATGCTGGCAGCCTCGTGCCCACTGGTAGGAACACTTATTCCATGGAAAATGGCAGGCGCTCATTCCCTTAGCTCAGGCTTCTGTCCTGCTTTGATGGGTGGAGAACCAGGGTCTCGAGCATGACAGTCAAGGCAGAAGTCAGGAGACGGAGGATGGGGCAAACCGTGAACTTAGCGCGCCATCTCTAGGTCCCTCAGTTGTGCAGCCTTGTGCTTCCCTCTTTCTCGCTTGCAGGATACTAAAATCGTGAGCGGTCAGGGTTTTTCCATAATGAGCATGTTATTACTTCCTGCCCCAACGCTATTGGTTGACTTGGAGCTATTGATTCAGTTACGAATATTTCTATTTCTTTCCAGAGTAAATCAACATTCCTGGACCATGTTGTCTCTTCTTGAAATACGCACGATTATGTCAGATTCCCGTTGTGGTTCATGGCACAGGACAGCACATGGGAGGGGTATTCTGTCTTCCTTCCCTCCGCGCAGTACCAGCCTCTAGTTCCAGGAAGGCTCAGCAGCTCACATCCAAGGTCTGATCATTAAATCTCAGTGGGGTGCTGGGGGTTGGCAGTGGAAAGACTGGAGATGAATAGAGAGATTCATTCGTGGTACTAAATTTAGACAGGCTCTCTATATTTAGTTTAGATATCAGTTAGGAAAAGCGTTCAGCCTAGAGATGTGCAGATCAAGGGAGAAGCAGGGCATTTGCTCAAGCCATGGGCTAACTGGCTGAATTCTGGCTTCCAGACATTCTTATATAATGTCTGCTTGATGGTCCATTGGCAGAGTGGATCCCGAGGCCCTCTCCCGTGGGTGGACACCAGGGGCTACGGTGGTTGGCAGTGTTCGCATCGGCAGCGCCAATATCTGTGCTCTGAGGGTCTGCCTCTCTAGGACCTCACAGGGCACTGTCTGGGGATGGAGAGGTGATTCCATGTTACATCAGAGATAGCAGGGCAGCTTGCTCAGGACTAGCCTGACATGGCCATACCTGTCTTCCCATTCCACCTTCACACTGAGCAGGCCGGGTATGGGATGGGGGACTTCCCGCTATGTCTTGGAACTGTGGCTCCCCAGGAGACAGTAGGGTGTCCTTGGGCCTTCTGGGTTTGTGTGGGACTGCTGGGGTAGCCAAGAGGGTCATCCAGGTTGGCCCTGACATGGCCCACCAGGGATACATAAACCTCACTTTTCAGGCCTCCATGTGCTGTGTTATGTTAGATTTAAATTCCCTCAGAGACCATATGTTGGGAGACTTGCTTGGTCCTCAGCCTCTGTGGTCCCTATGCCTGGCCGTGACCTCTTCTTTTCTGCTTAGAAAGCAGAAGATATGGGGGCTGGAGATATGACTCAGTCGTTACGAGCACTGACTGCTCTTGCAGAGGACCCAGGTTCAATTCCTAGGACTCACATGGCGATTCACAACTGTCTGTAACTCCAGGGGATCTGACACCCTCACACAGACAAAGCAACAATGAACAGGAAAAAAAAAATCATTTTTAAAAATGATAGTAATAATAATAAAAGAAAGTGAAAACATGGATGTGGAGGTCACACAGCAACCATCTTATGCCAACATCAGGGCTGATGTGAACCACGTGGGCTGCCAGACCAGCATCAGGGCTGATGTGTGAACACCACATGCTCTCCTCCATTTGCATTTGATGCTCTTTGTGGTGAACTCAGTCTGGCTAGCGGGTGTTCATCGCTGCTAACAGGGTGAAGGGGAACGAGATCGGTAAAACCCTTGCTATTCACAAGGGCAGCCAGATTGTACATTGCTTTTTAAATTTATATTTGGTGCAAAATTTACCCACAGTCTCCCGGGAAGCTTCTGGTGGGTTTGGGAGACCATGGCCTTAGTTTGGGAACAAGCCGGGGCTGGGGCAAAAGAGAGTAGATGAAACCCTATGGAGGCCCAGCTTCCCTTCAAAAAAGGCACAGCAGATCTGAGTCAGGAAAAGGTGCTTCTAGACTCCTGGATGGAAGGCCCTATGATGTGGGCTACCTCTTCAAGACTGTTCCCCTATCAGTATGGGTTGGTCCAGCCCCCTAAGGCAGTGTGTAAAAGAGGCCTTTGATATGGGGTCCATGTGCAGGAATGTGGGAACCACTGTCTCTTCTGGGTCTTCCTGGTTTTCCTCTGACCTCCTACTGGGGAATCCCTCTCCACCTCAGATCCTAGCTTCTCACACAAAGAGGCAAGGCTGAGCCAGAGTCCCCAGCTGGCACTGAGCAGGAATGACCTGGGTCATGGGACATCCTGCATCCTACTCTACTCTGCCTGAAACTGCCCAACACACTCTAAATTGTCCCTCTAGAAGCAGGTCATCCAGGCTGGGAATCTTATGGCTAATTCATTTACCATAAGGTTCCCAGCCGGGGGAACCTATTGGGTGACCGCCCCCAGGCTGGCCCTGCTAGAAGGAGTGGAGTCCAGGTTGGCCCTGCTAGAAGGAGTGGAGGAAGCCTGGCTGTCCTGCTTCACAACAGAGGTGATTTTGGAATATTATGTGGTCAAAGCCTCCCAGGCCTGGTGGCAGCCCTTCTATAGAAGGGCTATAGCCACAAAAAGATGGGCACAGCCAATGACAGAAGAGCCCTGGTGGACAAGGCTCTTCTTCAAACATCCATTAACTTTTCAGGGTTGCTCTGTCACCTTGCCACACCATGTATAGAAACAAATAAACCCTCTCTGATAACACCCTGGCTCTGGAGATCTATGCTGACACTGCGTCACCTTAGAGGTCACTAGGGCCATCTCAGAAGGAGCTAGAGGTAGGGGGTGTGGTCAGGAGAGAGACCTATAGAAGGCTACAGAACAAGATAGGGTCCCCAAGCATCTTACATAGCCCAGTCCCCCACACAAACAGGAGCTCGCCTTGCTTCCCGAATCCCTCCCTGCCCCCAGGGCTGTCACCTACCCCCAGGACTGACCTGGACACCATCTGCTGCTCCCTCCTAATGGAGAGTGGAGTGGGGAAGCAGAGATGGGCTTTCACGGCCAGGGGACTGCCATTGATTGACCACTCTTTATGTCCCTGGCTTTCTGCTTTGGTCCTGAGTCGTGTGACTAATACCTGGCCGCATTGTGTGCAAAGGCTGGAGTGTAGCGTGTGTTAGCATCCCACGCTCCTGCAAGGGTGGCAGTGGGCATTCGCTGGCCTATTTATAAAGATAATTGTTGCCTGCAAGGGTTCTAGACAACCACTTGTCACGCTCCAGGGAGGAGCGGGGCTCTTTATCACGTCTGAACTTAATAAAGAAGGAATAATGTGGCTGGAGAGCGGGGACAATGCGCTCGTCCTACCGTCCCCCTGACGGTTTTCTGCTTGGCATTGTGTGCCGAGCAAACAGCTCGGATGCTCATCGCCGCTCTACTTTCCTTCAGGGGACACGAGGAGAAACTGATTGGTTTGTGACACCCCCCCACCCTCAGCAGTCTCAGCATGGGGGCTTTCTGTCTTCACCCCCAAATGTCTGGCCTGGTGGGGAGGGCAGACTGTCACTGTCAACACTGAGGCCACAAGACAGAGGTGGTCTCAGAGGGAGCTGACAAAGCCTTAGGGGAGACCTGCTGGGGTCAGGAAACGAGAGACCCATCTTCCCCAAAGGCTCGTCTGTCCTTGTTGGAATTTAGTGGGGGTTAGCCATATGAACCCACTGAACATGGGAACCACCCAACTATACACAGGCCCGTCTTAGCAAAAGTGGAGAAACCACCAGTTTCCCTTGCAATAAAACAGTATCTTCTTCCTCCACAGTGGCTGCCCCGTCCCCGGCACCAGCCTTGAGGGTTGCTATACTTGGATGGATAAGGAGAGGACAGCTGGTTGATGAGCTCCCGGGCATCAGCTGACTCTTAACCTGGCAATCTGAAGTGGTCCGGCTTCCATGGCTCTGTGTGTGCCTCTTATATAGACCGAGGCTGCTAAAATGGGAACCTCCTGTCCTGGCATACACTAAGGAATAATAGGAGGAGGTATTCAAGATATGTCATTTTAAAAAGAGCTCATTTCTGAAGAACATGTCAAACCACCAGGATCTCAGAAGTCGGAATCAATTGGTAGCATTCCCATGCAGCTAAACATACTGTGTCTGCTACAGATGAACATATGTTCTATGTGTCCAGTCTATTTCTACATTCCTTTAGGCAGTGAACGACCGTCTTTTTGGTTGGGTGTTTTCCTGGAGTCAGTAACAGAGGTATCTGTCTCTGGAGACACTAGTAGGCCAGATCAGTAGGGGGGAGGCAAAGGCAGCCTAGTGACACATTATAGAACTGTGTGCCTCTTGAGCCTTTGGCTGGGCTGTCAGATGTGTGTCACAGCACATGTACTAGTGGAGCATGTGCTATGTGTGTACATATATGTCAGCACGCCCATTGGTTTCCTGACTATGAGTCCTTGCTTCTAACATAGAAGGCACACGTCCTTCTATTCTGTACCCAGAGAGACATCTAATAAGAGCCTAGTAATGGGAATAGATAAGAATCAAAGCAGCTCAACAGCAAGAAATTAAATAACTCAGTTTAACATGATCACACTGGGTATGGTGGCTCATGCCTTGTAATCCCAGCACTCAGGAGGTTGAGGCAGGAGGATTGCCAGAAGTTTGAGGCCATCTTGAATGTAATATACAATTGGCCTGGGAGTACCAAGCCAACCAAATCTGCAAAGTGAGACCCCTGTTTCAAAAATACCAAAGGCGGGGGGAGTCAGAAGATTCACACAAACATTTTTCAAAAGAGGAAATAGAAATTGTCAACAAGTATGGAAAAATGCTCCAAGTGACCAACCACTAGAAAAAAAATCACATTAAAACCAGAACAAGCTACGGCATCACACTGTTAGAAGAATTGTCAAGCAAGAGACAGAAGACGGCCGGGTGGTGATGGCCAGCCCGGTCTACAGAGCTAGTTCCAGGACAGCTAGGGCTGTTACACAGAGAAACCCTATCTCAAAAAACAAGAAGGTGGGGGGAGGGAGAGAGGGAGGGAGGGCAGGATGGAGGGAGGGAGGAAGGGAAGGAGGGGGAGAGAGAGAGAGAGAGAGAGAGAGAGAGAGAGAGAGAGAATCTGGTCTGCAAACAAGAAACCTGACCCCTCATGTTTTTTTGCTAAAGGGGATGGGACTTCATACAGTCTTCAGGGCAATCGTAGGAAGAACCCCCCCCCCCAAAAGTCAAAGAGAAAACTACATGTGAACCAGCGGCTCTACTCCTGGGTTTGCCTGTGGAAAAGCTGAAGTCCGGATGTCCAAGAGATCCCTGCACACACATGTTCATTGACAACCAACTGTGGTGGTTTTAATGAAAACGTTCTCCACAGACTGAGGTGTTTGAACACTTGGTCTCCAGCTTGCGGCACTGTCTGGGACCACAGACTGAGGTGTTTGAACGCTTGCTCTCCAGCATGCGGCACTGTCTGGGAGGTTATTGAACCTTTAGTGGGTATGGCCTTGCTGAAGGAAGTGCACCACTAGGAACAGGTTTTGAGGATTTACAGGTCTACCTGTGCCACTTCCTCTTCTCTTTGCTTTCTTTTTTTAATTATTATTTCTATGTGTATGGATGTTCTGCCTGCCTGTAGTAGTATGTGTATGCACTATGTCCATGTAGTATCCACAGAGGAGGCCCTCAGATCCCTAGGACTGGAATTGCAAATGGTTGTGAGCTACCAGGTGGTTACTGGGAATTGAACTCAGGTCCTTTGAAAGAGCAGTCCACGCTCTTAACCACTGAGCCATCTCTCCAGCTCTCTCTTTGCTTCCTATGTACTGATGAAATATGATCAGTCAGCTTCCAGCTCCTGCCACTAGGTCATGCCTCTCTCAATATAACAGACTCTCTCCCTCTGGAACCGGAAGACAAAACAAACCCCTCCTCTCGTTGCTTTTGTTCACACTGATTTATTACATCAGCAGAAAAGTCACCAAAATACCAGGTGTCCCTCAGCCAGCGAATGGAGGTCTGGAAGGAAATGTACAAACATAACCAAGTAGGAGTCAGCGGCGGAAAGAAGGCCTGCTGTTTGTGACAGCACTCATGAGACAGGAGAAAGCCACACAAAGTCGGAAAGAAAACATTGCACTGTCTCCCTGCTCCATGGAATGCAAAAAGGCAAAAGAGTGAATGAACTCAGAGGAGAGGAGAGGGTGATGGTGTTGCTGGGGCGGGCTTCGGCTGGAGGTGGGCTGCTGCTGAGATGTTGGTTATTCCCAGTAGAGACTTGAGACTGGGGGCAGGGTCGGTGAGAGGGTTGTTCACCATGGTGAGTGCAGTCATTAGCAGTGCACTGGAGTCCGGAAAGCTGCCCGAGAGTGGACCTCACAAGTTCATACTCTAGAAACAAGTTGAGCGGGTGATGTCACGTCTGTGGAGAGCAGCTCTAAGCTCTAGCAATCCCTCAAAGGGTGCACATGTTCCCAGACACGACAGTCATGATAAACACACCCAGTTTCTAAAGCAAGAAGGAAAATGTTAAATGAGTCAAGAGCCAGATTTCAGGGATAAATATTGATCCCTTCCCTCAGATGCTGCTTCAAATAGGAAGAGAAACGCGAATGGGCTGCTCCTAACGCAGCCGTCCCCTGTGGTCAGAGGCGTGGACATGTGAGTCTCAGAGCTGGCTGGGGTCTGACCAAGGCTCTGATTCTTGCAGTGATGAGGCTGACCCGCCTGCTGCACCTGTTCTCTCGGGCCTTGGGGTCTCCGTGAGCCAGGAAAAAGAATGATGTTCACCCTGAGGAGCAGGCTAGGAACTAGGTATTTATAAAAGTGTGAAGCTGGTGTAGAGGCTCCTGCCTGTAATCCGAGCACGAGGAAGGCCGAGGAAGGAGGATTGCCACAGCTTGAGAACAGTCTAGGATACACAGTGAATTCCAGAGTTGGCGGAGCTCCAGAGTAAGAAAAAAAGAAGCACCAACAGCTGAAGCCATCTAGCAGGTGACCCCAAAGGACAGATTCTTTGGGGGACTTATCCAGAACTCCTCTTGACAGTGAATCTACTTCTGTGATTGTTCAACATTGTCACCCTAAAACGCACCCGTACGTCCCTGTCAGGCATGTTCCTCAGGCAGCAACCTGCCAACCACCAAGCATCACCAAGAATTATGCATCAGACACTGAAATAAATGATAAGCAACCTGATAGGCCAAGCCATAGCGCTCACTACTCACGCTTGGCCAAAGTTAAGACCTCCGCGTGTGTGGAGAAAGAGGAAGCCTCCAGGCATCTCCATAGGATGGCCCAGAAGATTGCAGAGATGCACTTGGCACTCATTTGATGTTAAAAGGGTAAAGACTCACGTCAGAGCAACAAGAGACCCGTAGGATGCCTAAAGTACAGGGGTCTCTGCCCTTGCCCGCTCCTCCGGCACTCGGGGGGTTGGTCGCACTGGCTGAGGACTTCAGGGACCGCACCCACCTCACCCCTGCAGCATCAGGCTTGGAGGCTGTGTCTGTGGAAGTGCCTCCCCTGGCATCTGCATGTTTTGCATTTGTTTGAGCCTTGCATCTGCTTCACACAATGAGCAGTAATTTTAAACCTGTTTAGCACGCATTTAACCCAGATACTTCTTTTGTGACCCATTCACTTGCATCTGGGCCCCAGTGCAAAGAGGTTGCGAGCAACAAAATGAGCACAGAATGGCACCAGCCAGCAGCTGTATGGGTGCACAGGCCCAGGGGAGGGCGGCAACCCGCCCTGAAAGACCGTGCCACTGGCCTGCAGCTTCCTGGGTTATTCTCACAGTCAGGGTTATGGATCCCACTTGGGGAGCAGAGCTCTCTGATGGGCTGAATAAGATCAGTACCAGAAAGGAAGCGCCTTCTTCCTGACCCTGTAGAGATGGTGGGTACTTCTCATCCACTGTTCACAGGAGGCAACACAAATAAATGCCCCCAGGGTGACTAAAGTTTACCATCCGCTGAAGGGCTGGTAACTAAACAAAGCACACTGAGGTTCACAGGGGTGATTGCCAGTATGTCCCATGGTGGCTCTGTGTGCTGCTCCAGGGAGGTCACATTGTGCAATCTTTGGAGCGGTCCCTAGGGCTCTGGCTCCTCATTGTGACCATGGCTGTGGTATCTCAGTCTGTTGTCATGCCAGAGTTAAAAGTGAAGACACTCCTTATGAGCAAGCCCCCCACCTTCCTGGTGCTAGGGTCTATTCTGACCCGGACATAGGTATAACCCGGGATATAGTTGGGGGCCTGGGGACCTCCAAACAGCTGGTAGGTCTCAAAGTCAGTGGGCTTTAGAGTCAAACTGAAACCACGTCCATTCATGTAAGTCTAAACCTGCTCTCAAGGCATCAAAAATAGTATTTTCCCCTTCTACGAAAGTTAGATACATGCTCCTTTCATACGTGCAAAGATAGGCAGCCTGCTGAAACCACACATGTGTGCCACACCATCATCTGCGGGGTGACATCACACATGTGTGCTACCCCATGATCTGCGGGGTGACATCACACATGTGTGCCACCCCATGATCTGCGGGGTGACACCACACATGTGTGCCACACCATGATCTGCGGGGTGACCTCCACTAGAAGCCTGAGTTCTCTCAGGACAGTGGCATCTACAAACCCTTGTGTTGAAAATATGTATCACAAGTGCCATGCGGTGGCCCCAAGCCACTCAGGGTGATGGGGGCACCACAGACGTGGCTTGTGGGGAGAACTGAGCTTCTAATTTTATTTGATTTTGAATGTATCAAATTCATATTTAACTCTGAAGAGGTACACGCGGCTGACAGCCACCGTGTTGGACAGGGACTCATGGCATCTGGTCCATACCACTTCCCACCACCCAAAAGGAAATTCACACAGCGGGGAACCACACACAGTTACAGCGCTGACTCGGAAATAATCGATTTTTATAACTTGAAGATTTACTTTTCTTTCATATGATTTGCTTGCCCTTCCCCTGATGCACACTGAAAACATCTCCAGAAACTTGAGAGGAAGGGGGCAGAGTCTGATCACTACCATTTCTGCCTCTGCTGCAATCCCCGGGGACAGATTTTAATTTAGATCCCTTCCATTTCTCTTAAAACACGGTCTTATGCGTCCATTACATATGCACATTTTTTTTGGAGGCCACAAATCGATATAAAGGCGATTAGTGATGTTTTTAACCTTTAAAAATAGGCCAATAAGTCGGGTCCTTGAAGACAAAAGATTTAAAAATTTGTCTATTACAAAATAAAATTTATCCGGGCCCCGGCGTATGTTAAATCAGTGGCCACAGCGGTTTTTATGGAAGCTTGACGAAGAGCACTTGGCACGAGTGGAGTGTTTGCTGTTGCCCCACGGCCTTGTTTGCTTGCTGATAAAGACACTTAGATCGACTGATTTCTGCAGCCACAAAGTAGACAGAGCGACAGGATCTTCTTGTGGGCGCCGATAAAATTAGATAAGGTGACAGAGCTAGAGACGGCGGTGCAAACTTATAATCCCAGGGCAAGGCCAGCTTCAGCTCCATGGTGAGCTCAGAGCCAGCCTGGGTGACGTGAGATCCTGCCACAATCACTCAACTCCCCGTAAAGCTGTATTTAAAAAATATTTAAGCAGCCTATAAAAAGCACTACGTTTATTAGCCAGACCACATGGAGAAATGGCTTCTTGGCTTTTGGGCCCAATCCCTTGGAGTATCTCCTCGGGCCTCATACTTTAGGATCACAGAGATGTCATTACAGAATGACAGTAATAAGACACCGGCATCAAAATACTCAGCAAGAAGGTGTATCCCCTCTGCCTGACATAATGCATGTTCCCTGGGCCCCTTACCTTGTAGGCCATGTCCCCGCTCGGGCTAAAATGTCCTCCAAGGCCGATGGCCTTTCCCCACAATCCAGGGAGCCTTTCAACCACTTTTTAAAAAATAGGGCTGTGGAATGAATGCGTAATTTTGCCAGGTGCTGGAGCACAGCAAAAGCGAACTGGCTTCTGTGTAGGGTCACCCTGTGCTCCTTTCAGTGTTAGCAGGTACTTATTAGTATGCAACTCAAGGCCTGGCCTTGGAGCACAGCGGCGTTAGCTGCCAAAAAGCTTGACGGTGACCAAGCCAGCGTTCCCTGGAATGTTCCATGGAGCTTGTGAGAAAGGGGGCTCATGGAGTTTGTGCCTTCTCCTGTATTTTGTAGGGTTCACCGGTTTAGTTAAAGGACCCTTGGATGAAGCTGCCCAATATCACGATGCCAGGGCCTCAGGAAAGAGCTGAGGGAAAGCTAAATCAGACCAGGCAGGAGCCAGCATTTAGAAGGTCTCCTTCAGATCGACCCATAAGCTACAAGATTCTATTTTTCCCCTTGTGTTCTTAGACAACAATTATTCCTTAAAACTGAAGAATAGGTTTCACGGAGAGGCACACGAGACAAAGAGGCTCTTGTCGGCGATGCTGTTCAATAATAAGCTAATAAAATGTTTGAATGCTGGTGTCATCGAAGGCGGGTAATAACACATCTCCTGCTTCTCTTTATTTTATTTTTATAGGCCAGATAAATTAAATTAAAGCGGCTCTCCCGTTCAACAGCTTGAGATGCGCCATTAATAACAGCTCTCTCTGCTCCCTCCACGAAGGATGGGCTGCAGGGCATGGAGGTCATCTTCCATAAGGAGGCTGTGCATGGTGTGGGAAGCTACGATGGAGAGAGATAAGAGAGAAGTTGCTTGTGTTTGCACGAACAGTGACGGTGCCCTCCTAGCAAATAGTGAACTAGCTTGCTCTCTAGAGCCCGGGACCTGGGACATCTCCCAAGCAGCTAAAGTAAGCGGCAGAGTCTTCAGCACATTCATTACCAGTTCGAGTACAGCTAGAGCACATTTCTCTTGCAGCCCAGCCAAGACTTCAAGTTAACAAACTGCTTAAAGATCTTCACCTCTCATTGGTAAACAGCGCGTCTACCAATATAGATTGAGAAAATTAGTGTTTTCATGCCATGTTTTCTGGTACATTACCTAAACTCAATGTGTAACCTACACATGGCGTCTCACCACTTGCTAGCATTGGATCATAATGTTTCGCTACCAACTCTGGGCGTCTCAGCAATAATTTGACAGGCGATTAAAAAAAAAAGGAACAAGCTTGTGGTGCAATTTTTATAGTCTGTTCTTCACCATCTCTGTCATTGGAGTGGAAGGAATGAAGACATACAATTTAACCAGTATGTTTACATGCACCTAACAGATACTTTTCTCTGGAAAATTAATTGAATTACGCCTATAAAATACGTACATTGTATGCTTATCAAGCTGAGGTGATTTCAAACAATTAGAGGAAGATGTTTACATTACCAATAAAAAGATTATTACCTCAGCAGAGCAGCAGGGAAAGCTGTCTCCCACCCGAAACCTTCCCACTGGCTTTGTGACAGCCCACAGGGAGTGTGGAGGAAGCCCTGCAGGGTGAAGTCCGGCTGAATGTGTGCTGTGGACGGAGTAGGCATGACCGTGGTCAGGGACTCTTCCTGACCGAATGTGGATGCTGAGATATGCAAAAATAATGTATCGGGGTTGGATCGCTCAGTGGTTAGGAGCACCAGCTATTACGCAGATATGAAGACCTGGACTTGATCTTATATGGTCACTCACAGGAGTCAATTAACAAACTACAGCCCAGAACTCTATTTCTACTGGCTCTGTGTCCTCCCATTAGCGCATGGCATATTCTGGGTAACAGTTCCGTAGTGGGCCTATGGTAGAAGACCAAGCCTTCAGGATGCTTCCAGTCCTCCATTCCACTCTCCAGAGGATCCCGACATGACCGCATCCCCAACTGTGATCTAAGCTGTTACCAGTTTTCTAATCAAGCTGCCGCTGGACCAGCTGGAACAATTGCACAGATAGGCGAGTACACCTGGAAGAAACCTGGTCAGCAAGAGTAAAGACGCTTTTCCTGACTGTTCTCATCAGCACAGACCCAAGTTCCTACGTCCCACAGGACTGTGGGTAAGGGGTGGGAGCAGGGCCCAGGCTCTCTGTCTGCCTGGTTCAGTACCCACCGATAGGGCAGGTCCTAATGTCCTCACCATTGCGGGGCCATATCCTGGGCTGCAGACATCTGCAGTGAACCTCTAGGGGAAGTGTGTGCCCCTGAGAGGCACATCTGTATGAGGGCCATGTCTGCACAAGGGTGCTTCAGGGAGCCTCGAGTGCTGCCTCTTGGGCGGCCCTGAGTGAGCACCAAGCACACGGCTAGAGCAGCTTAATTGAAAACACATTCTTTACAAAGGTCCCCATGACCCAGCTGGATGGCTCTGAGCTACATTGCAGCAGGAATGAAGAGCCAGATCTTAACAGGGTAGAGACAAAGGCTCACATTCCCAAGTGAGCAGGGGACCGCGGGGATGCTCCCTCTATTTCCCAGGTGCCGAGATAATCAAAGCCAAGATGCTGCCTCTATTTGGGCTATTTCTAGACAAATGTGACTCTCTGACCCACTACCTTCTGGCCCTACTTCTGCCTAGAAAGGTCCAGGCATGGATTTTCAAAGTGGCTTCTGAGATCCTCAGTGTGAGGGGGCCTCCTGAGCCCTGCTGGGTCCAAACCCGTATTGACTGAGCCTGAAGGGACTAGTAGGCTGTGTTTGAGGGTAATATGTAGCCATGTTCTTCAAACTGGAAATCCCTCCTGGAAGGAGGAGGAATCCTCACAAGCCTTAGGAAGCCAAGGAAACTTCCAAGCCTCTCGAGAATCCCCCAATTTAGAGGACACACAAGGTCCCCTGCTAAGGTTATAAA
The DNA here is from genome assembly GCF_903992535.2 of Arvicola amphibius. Lineage (NCBI taxonomy): Eukaryota > Metazoa > Chordata > Mammalia > Rodentia > Cricetidae > Arvicola > Arvicola amphibius. The sequence goes on from NC_052050.1 coordinate 155,073,642, forward strand.
AGCAATACTAATGCTGAGAAGGTAAGACTCTCGGAACAGGCCCCTACTACCTGCAAGTCCGGCAGGGAGCTCCAGGGAGCTTTCCTGTCACCCAGTTCATACGTAAGTCACCCCTGAGTAACCCCAGTAAGCTCACTGCCTTACCAAGCTAGACTTGGGCAGAGTCCTTTCTCTGCTCTGTCATCAGTGTGACCTATTTGGGGTGAAGAGACACGTGTTCTCGTCTCCCTAGGAAATGCCACACAACAGAGGCCCTGGTCTGTGAGTAGGCACAGGGCAGGGAAGGCTCAGCTCCAGGGGAATCGGTGCAATGTTTCCTAAACAAGAGAATAGTCCACACCCCTGGGATCCCAAGGGTAGGGTGCGTGTGTCTTTGGAGTGACCCAAATGGAACTACAGCCATCTTGTGTGTATTTCCCTTTGTTCTGGGAGGAGCCTCAGAGAAAAACCCCCTGGAGGACAAACCTTTCCATGTGGGTTACTCTCGGGAGTGAGAGCACTCCATAAACCCCACCAGGAACCAGTGCCAGGAGGCAAGGACCCCAACACCAGGAGAGTGTCCTAGGCTCAGACTGACCCCTCTAGGCTCTGGTCTTCATCATTACACTTGGGGGACTCATGGATGCTCTGAGATCCCAGGACCTGACACCTGGAATGGGATGAAGTTGTGACTCGCCCCACCCTGCGGCTTCAGCTGTGTGGCAGTTTGAACAAGAAGGCTCATGTTTGACTGATTGGTTCCCAGTTACTGGAATTGTTTGGGAAGGATTAGAAGGTGTGGCCTTACTGGAGTAGGTGTGCCACTAGGGGTGGACTTTGAGGTTGCAAATGCTTTCAAGCCAGACCCAGCGTCAGTCTCTCTTCCTGCTGCCTGGGATCCCGGAGTAGAACTCTCAGCTCCATCTCCAGCACCATGTCTGCCTGCACGCCTCCCCACTCCCCGCTATGACAATAATGGACTGAGCCTCCGAACCTGTAAGCCACCCCGGGGTCCACATAGTCACCCAACCCTGCAAAGAAGGCTGGGGCAAGGGTCCCTCGCCTTGAGAGAACACTTGCTGACTGCTGCATCCTACCTCTAGAGCTGAAACTCCTGATTCTAGGGCTCCTGCTGACCCCAGGCTGAACCTGCTCTAGGATGTCTGCAGGTGTTTCCCCAGAGCTGTGCCCACATGGTTTGTGGGTACACAGAAAGGGAGTCCTTACTTGATGTTGATCCCAGCACACATGACAACTTGGGACTCTTCAACTTAGTGTGGTGGGCATCTCACTGTTACCATCTGGGGAAATCCAGAGCAAAGGGCTCCCTTAGTATCGCATGCTCCACTTCCTTCCTCTCTCTCCCATCCTGACTGCCTCTTCCTTTTCCTTCCCCAGGTATTTCGCAGTAGCAGCCAATTCCTCTAGAATATGCGGCTTCCAGTCAGGTCGAATGCTAGGCTTCTCTCAGAGGACAGGAAACCAGGAGTGTGTAGCCTCGTGGCTTTCCTATGACTCACTGCTCTCAGTGACTCCTTCTTGAACTAGCCAGCTGAATGTCTCTGCAGCTTTGGGTGCATGAGGGACTGGGGGACAGGGACACAGCCAGGCCACTTGCCGAGGGCCATATAGTGACAGTCCTCAGGCTACAGGACCCAGGTTCCATAACTGTTACCTAGCATTAGCTGTGTAGCTTTGAATAAGCTACTTCACTTCTCTGAGTGTCCGTCTGTCAAGTGGCGGAGTTGGAGGGCGGAAGCCACTGTTCTGGGCTGTGAGGAGATGACACCGGGCCCAGCCAGGTCTTGCTATAGGCTCAGTGATATTGAGAACCTGGCTTCCTGTTGCTGCACAAGAATCCCGGCTCTGAGGTGTAGGCCTCAACCCCTCCATTGTCTCCTCAGGGAGGAGAGACCAACTTTCTGGTTAAATATATATTCAGAGAGCATTAAATTGAGCGTGAATGCCTTAGAATCATCCAAGTGGAAGTTTCACCAGCCCTGTAGCACAGAGGAGTGAGTGCCCGCTGAGACAGTTCTCCCAGCTAACGCTTTAAAGCTAAGAAACGAAAGCCAGCACTGCCAGTAAAATCTGGCCTCTTCTCCCTCATTTGTTACCAAGTCCACAGTCAGTGCAAAGCCCACACAGGTAATTAGGGAATAAAGAATAATTAGATAACGAGGTGAAAATCTGTTAATTATTTTTAGCTAATTGCAAATGAAAAACAACCGTTTATGGCTCAGAATTTTTCAATCTGGTCAACCATGTGCCAGGGAATGCTGGGAAGGACCTGGGACCCTGCATAGATGGTCACTGTGCTTTTCTATGATCATTGAAGCCAACACAAAACCCTGGCATGTTTTTATTCCCCTTTTTTCCCCATAAGCTTAAAAAATGGTTTTTACCAGTTCCCATTTGCATAATATAAAAACTCAGACAGGCCTGTAAGACTTAGGGCAGAGAGGGCTGTGTTCTGCCCAGCATGCCAGAGACACAGCTAGGCTACAGCTCATCCTTCGCCTCCTTCTGCTGCCTCTATTTACCTCCACGGTTCTAAGCAAGGCGCACACACTTCTGGGCCTTTTAAATGTCCTTCTGTTTGCTGCTGTCATGCACAAGAAACTACGGAGGCCGCACCGACCCTCACACAGGCGTTTCCTCCCCCAGCATCTGCTATGGTGTATAACACTTTGGTTTAGTGGGGGCTTTTGTTTGTTTGTTTGTTTGTTTGTTTGGTCAGGTTTGTCTATCCCTCAATCCTGTCTCCTTTTGTAAGGCAGAGGCTGGAAGCCCATGGGTATTTCACCATCCTGTCCTGGGAGGATGCCCTCCTCTGGCACCTCCTCTCCTACAATTTTTCCTGCCACCCTGGCTCTCTCTATTCTTCTCTGGGATGTGTTTATTGACTATTATGGGGAGACTTCTGTCCTAAGTGATTAGGTTAAAGTTTGGAACGTAAAGCCATCTTTTCTGTGCCATCTTGGAAGTGAGTCTCCAGGTTCTTAGCTTTGCGTGCCCAGAGGGGAAGTCTGGAGAGCTCTCTTTAATTCTGATTTGTGCTTGCTTTCAACACTCTAAAAACATTCAGGATCTTAATTCGTGGAACCCCAGTCTCCCCAGAAAGGAATCCTCCAACCTCCTGCTAGGGTCTAAGGTGCCCGGACTATAACCTCAGAGACAGACGTCCTTCCTGGAGCTCTGGGACCATTCTTCCCCAGATCAGGGTCCTTCCTCGTTGCTCAGTGTCCTGCTAGAGTTGTCATGGCTGTCTTCACAGGAAATGAGCATTGAGGACCAAACTTCTTCCACAGCCCACTGCAAGCCAGCATATCATGTCTACTCAAGCCCAAGCCTCAACCTTCCATCAGGACCCTCCCAGGAACCCATGAGATGGCTGTTTCTTGTCACTCAATGCCGACCCAACTCCTGTCACCTTCCTTGCTCCCTGTGCTTTCCAGCTCCCCAGGTTATCACCACTTCCTCAGTTTCCCATCTGGCTTATCCATTTTTAAACAATCAGCACGTCACCAGTGTTTTGCAGGGGCCAAAGAGAGGCTAAGCCTGGCTATGAGCCCCTTTGTGCTTGACCTGCATGGAAAACCTAAGAGAAAACATGGCCATCCAACGGTCCATAGGCAGGGAGGTGGGAGGAGCAGACCACAGCAGTGCCTAGCAGGGCTCTTGCTTCTGGTACTCCAGGGTCATGGGCAGGCACAACACAGAGGATGGGCCCTCCAGAACACATGGCCCTGGTCTTCTGTCTGCTACCTTCCCGCAGACCCATGGCCTGTGAGGACACACCCCGCAGTCCATTCCTGGGATCTTCTGTGTAACACTTCCCTAGGATCCCCAGGCCCAGCCTTCAGGGAGAGTCCCACGAACGAGCACAGTCACAGGCCAAGCTATGGCTTGGGCTTCCTTTAGTTCTATCCTTTGAGTCCCTGCAGAAGCTGGGCCTGACTATGGGATTCCGGAAGTCCAGAAGTACACAGTCAACAGGAAAGAGGCACTTTGTTGGGCCTGGAGGTGGGGGAGAGGCAGGAACACGGAGGTATGAGTGGGGACACAGTCCCAGAGCGGGGACCAGGGAACCCCCCAGGTTTGATCCCTTTCCCAACCAGAAGGTGCTGAATGGCCAGTGTGAGGCCACAGGACAGGGCTCCTGGCGAGGAGACTATGGGTCTGCTGAATTGGCATAGTCATATGACGGGCTCAGAGTGAGATGCTGATCACAAAGCCAGAGAGAAGTTATGATGATGGCTGCAGATACAAAAGGTCCAGCCCACACCAGCAAGAGAAGGCTAACTGTGCAGTGTGCTGTGACCCAGGGAGACCCATGGAGAAGGTACCAAGGGCACTCCAGAGAGTCATCAAATCAGGCAGAGGGGTGGGATTTGCTAATTCAAAATGGGATCATGGCAGAACTTTTTGTGAATCTATCCACAAGGCCTGGATACTACCTCATCCTCATGACTCTACTAAGCTTGCAAGGCCCCAGCCACAGGACCAAGCAAGGGTGGGAACAAAAGGACAGACTGTTGATCACAATGAAACTGTTTAAAGACGCTGTATAGGCTGATATGAAAAGATTGACAAACAGTTCTCACATCCCAAGCCCGGGATTGCTTCCTCCCGGAGCACAGCTGAACCTTACGCTAATTCACTGAACATCTTTCCATTTCAAACTTCAGGGCTTAATGACCCGAGGAATAGAAATTGATGAGGAAGAACATGCCACCCCTAATCTTAAAATATATTTATCATCATGATCATTAATCTAAGACTTTCTCCCTTGGGAAGAAATGCGCAATCAAGAACAGAGAGGCTCTGTATTTCTGGCTGTCATTCTTAAGTTCCTTGGTGTAGAAATCAACTTCATAGGCAGGCGTGGGGATGAGCAGAGGATGGGAAAGGCCCCTGGTTGGGAGTCAGGTAGGGTGTGCATGAAGCCATCTTGAAAAAAGATATGTGGCTAAGAAGGGAGGGTTGAGCCCTTGATCTGTCTCTTCAAAGGGGCACTGCTGGTGCAGTCAGCAGGGTGGGGCCCAGGCTGAGGTCCCGTGCTTGGCCTTACTGTCATGGACTCAGGATTGTTTGGTTCTAGGCTGCTGTTGAATTCCTTCTCCCCACTTCCGTGCCTGCTGGCTCCATTCACCCCAACCTGCTTCCAGTAGGTCTGCAGTGTCAAGTTTAACCTGCTAAGCTCTCAGGGCTTTGCCTATCCTATCTCCTCTGCTTCATGGTGCCCATGGAGCCATGCTGCCCAACTCAGCATTATTGCAGGGTGTTGGACCAATCCCCTAATATCTACTCATTTCCTTCTGTGTGATGTTCCCGTAGCTTGGGAATTGGGTGAGTTGCTTGTGACCCCACCTCTAGGACTGATGGTGGGTTGGGGGTTGTCTTGTTGACCCCCCCTTTAGACCTAAGGTGCATGTGTTTGTAGAAGTTGTCCCAACTCCATTTTTGCTGGCTCATGGGAAAAAGTAGATATTTGGTTTTTTTAGGGTGAATTCTTTTCCCCCAAAGAAAAACATAAACTTCTGAGTTACCTGGGATTTGGGATTCAAAACAGCCTTATGCAGAAGACAAACACATATGAAGAGGTGTTGCTCTCAGCTAGAGCGCTATCAAGGGCCTGGAAGATCCAAGGAAAACTTGGAAGAGAGCAACAGGGGCAGGGAAGCAGGGAGAGGCTGGCTTCCACACGAGAAAGCAGGGTCTGCTCCCTTAGATGCAGGCTGATGGAAACTTTCTGGGGGTCCAGTGACACCCCATCCCCCACTGAATCCAAGGGCTCTTGACTGGGGTTGAGCTGCAGGCTCTCTGGCCAAGTCAGGGCCACTGGGAAGAAAGAGCAGGAGCTTTCTGAGCCTGCTGGACCTTGTAATGGGGCAGGCAGGTCTTTATGGAGAGAGAGGGGGTGGAAGAAGGAGAAGCTGGGGGAGCAGGAGTCTATTTGGTCTCGGGTAGTTCTGGCCCATCCTGCCTTCAGCAGTTAGCTGAAGCACCACTCTAAAATGGCCCCAGCACCTGCCACTCCTAGTACCCCTAAACAGCATAGTGGTCTTGATTTCTTCTCTGGAGGAAACAGCTTGCTAGGAAGACTCAGTTTCTAGGCAGAAATATCCACCTTTTCTGTGTAAGTGACTACCAGCACGGCTCTCAGGAGACCTTCAATTCCTCCCAATACTACATTAGCAGAAAGATTAGCAGAAAGGCGTATGAAAAGCAGAGCTAGGCTGGGAGGGTGTGTGTGGTGTGTGTGTGTGTGTGTGTGTGTGTGTGTGAGAGAGAGAGAGAGAGAGAGAGAGAGAGAGAGAGAGAGAGAGAGAGAGAGAGGAGAGACCAGTACGTAGGAAGGTGGAAACTGCCGCGCACCGCGGCCCCTGTCTGCGCTCTATGCTCTAGACCCCAGTTCGCGAGCTTCAGGCAAGGGGCTGGAGGTTGAGAATACACACCCAGAGACAGACCGACACACATACCTTCAAACACTGATACCCAAAGTCCCTTTTTAATAGCACCTTGTAGGCTTAAATACACAGCAGTCAATGGCCAACAGGTGAAAATCCCATCCTCTGATCCTCTAAGCTAGGCACAGCTTCTAGTAACTTCAATTAGAAGGTTCTAGCAGGGAAGAGCAGCTAAAGGCCAGGACTCATTAGTCCTAACAGGATAGTTTATAGCCTGAGCTACATAGTGAGATACTGTCTCAGTAAAAACCAAAATGAGACACAAACAAAAACCAAACCAAAGCATACAGAAACAATGCACAGGATGCTAGTCCTCACATGGCTCTGGCGGATCCCTATGTAGATTTCTCAGAAGGCATCCCTGCCCCATCCAGCAGCCATTTTTAAACAATTACTCAGAGGCTTACAAACTGCTTGGCCTATAGTTCAAGCTTATTATTAACTAGCTCTTACATTTAAATTAACCAGTTTCTATTAACTATGTAATGCCACATGGCCATGGCTTTTACTGGTCTGCTGGCATCTTGTTTCTTGAGTGGCTTGCTTGCATCTCTCTTGGCTCAGCCCTTCTTTCTCCCTGTTTTCAGTTTGGCTTTCCTGCCTAGCTATATTCTGCCTCGCTATAGGCCAAAGCAGCTTTTATTATCAATTGATGAGAACAACATATATTCACAGCATAGAGAAGGCTCATTCTACAGAACATCCCCATCCCCCAGAGGTCACAGCGCAAATAAGGGCCACCTCACAGGGCCAGCGAGGTGGCTACCTTTGCAGGTATCTCTTCTGGTGGGACAGCTCCCTTCCTTGGCCCTTCTGACCTCGGCTCTTTCTCCCTTCACCTTCAAAGCAAGACCAGATCCAGCAACTCCATCTCCAAAAGAACAAAGGAGGCAAACAAACAAACAAACAAAATAATCAATGGTTTGGCAGCTGAGACAGAGGTGCCTGGAGGCCAGTGCTGTTGGATGGGTCACCCAGCCAGGCCACAAGCAAGTTCTAAGGACAGCTACTCTCCTGAGAAAGAAGGGTCTTTTCAGAAATAACAAGCCAGCTCCAGTCCCCGGAGGCTCTCACCATGTACTAGGAAACATTTGAGCCTCAGACTGGGCTGCTGGCCTTTGGGAGAACCATGGAGTGTGAGCTTATTAGAGAGCAGGTAGCTGCAGATACAATTAGATAGGTATAACATTGTTACAGGGAGTGTCTGGGCATGAGTACCGTATGAGTTCCCATGGGAAGAGGGACAGAAGAGGGCTGTGGGAGCCCTGTGAAGCCTGGAATGCAGCTCTCAACTAGAAGTGTGGCTAGGGTTAGTACTGGTTGTGGAATCATTGATCCAAGACCCAAACAAAATAAAGGAAGAGATACTGAAAACTCAGCTGCCCTGCTGAGACTAGGGGGAGGTGCAGCTTGGGCCCCCAAAGTTCTCCCACCCAGGCAGCAAGCCCACATCTTGGAGCTCAGAACCCTGACCTGTGAAAGCCGCAGGACAGAAGCAAAGGTCGCTGGGCAGGTGTCCAGCCCGATCTCCGCAGGGACAACCCAGAGGTGGCATTTCAAGGAGCTCTGCTGCCGCTCGAGGCCCAGACTTCAAACAGCAGAGTCAAGTTGGGCCCCTGCTTTCAGAAGCTTCTGGGGCGCAGTAAAAAATTCTCAAATGTCAGCCACCCAGCATGCAGTATGCAGCGCGCTCCAGCCAGGCCAAGCATTTACCCCAGCTCTGCGCTACAGATGAAACGCCTGAGGTACTGTCTCACCGAGGCCCAATCAGAGCGGGAAGCACACTCTCTGAATTAGCCATCTTGTGTATTATCCTAATAGAGTATTATTTTTAAACCACCACAATATTTTAATTACATTCTCAGCATGAGTCATTATGTACCTGAGTGAGAAAGCTCTTCTGACTGTAATTGCACACTGGAGTCCCACGATATAGTCAGTGAACTTAACCCGGGGATAGATTGACAGAGAGATGGCAGCTCTCCCAATGAACCAGCCTTTCTTTCCTCCCACCTCTCTTCTCTTCCCTGCATCCTTGCCACTCCCTTCCTCTGTCCCTTCCTTATGCCTCCTTCCCTCTCTTAATTTTATTCAATTATCTTTGCTGAGGACCCTCATGGTGGTTCTTCTTGCCTCCGGGTCCCCAGTAGAACTCCAGGCCCAGCTTGGCACTTGGCACGAAGGCCAAGTCTGGCTTGCTGTATGGTGGATACAGGAAAACGTGCCAGATGCTGGTGGAGGAACCTGGGTCAAGGAGGAAGGGTATCCCAGATACCCTTTGGACTTTGTGGGAGCTGCAGCGCTACCAAGTCTGCTTCATTGAGAGGCCCTTGAGGGGGTTTTGAATCATGTAAGACAGAGCACAGCATGACAGTGGCCCTCACTCATCTCCTGCATCAGCTCACATCTGGCTGCTCCAGCAGCACAGAACAGCAGGAAGCAGCACAGTACTGGAGAACATTCTCGGGGCCTAGATGTCGGAGATGGCTGAGTAAGCAAAGTCCTTGTTCTGTAAGACTGGGGGTGGGAATTCGGACGCCCAGCAGGCACGTTGGAAGCTGGGAGCAGCAGTGAGCCCCTGCAACCACACAAAGGAAGAAAGCTGGAGGTGACACACATGCCTGTCACACTAGCCTGTGAGGTGGAGAGAGGGGGACCCTGGGAGCCCGCTGGCCAGCTAGCGCAGCCAGCTCTGTAAGCTCCAGGTTCAGTAAAAGAGCACCTCAGAAGAAAAGCTGGAGAGTGACAGAGGAAGATACCAGGAGTCGGCCTCTGCCCTGCACACACACACTGATACATATTAGCATGCATGTGTGCTTGTGTGCACGCACACATGCGCGTGTGTGTGTGCGCGCACACATACACATGAATAAGAGAACAACACATGAAGAAATGATTTCTTGATGGACAACATAGATTTTTAACCAATAAACAGTTCCTAAGACACTAAGGGCCCCTAGTTAACTCCCAGAATTCCCAAGCAGAGACCATCAGCAATCTGGAATGTGCGTTTGGGGATCACAGGACTAGGCGTGCAAGGCAAAGGTGGATGCTGGTTATGACAGCCGTACCGTGGATGGAGCCCCAGTATGTCATACCTCATCTATAGCTCTTAAAACAGGCATGGCCGGAAGTGTGAGAAATGATTGAGAGTAGGCACATAAATAACCAAGTTCAGGGAGGAGCACTGGCTTTGTGCGTGGTGACTATTGGGGTCCCAGGGCCTGAGCTTTTCACCCCTTCTTCTTCCTCCCCTCTGAGTACTCTCTGTGACGGGTCGTCCTGTGGGGATGAGGTCAGCGCAGTGCCTAGCAAGCTGCATGGGTGCATCATGCCTTACTAATTAGGACCCTGCCTTTGGGGAGACTCCTGAGCAGTTTAACTATTCTAAGTATAGGGAACAAGCTTCGTTTCTATCTTTTCTTCCCCTGTCTTTCTTCCCTGTTCTCCGTATTCAAGAGGACTACCTCCTACAGTTCAAATGTGCTGACATGCTGGAGAGGGGCTCTTTTGTTCTCCGTGTTTTGTGCCTCAGCGCCCACCCCAGGCTGGGCTGCACAGGGGAGGGAAGAAATTGCCCCACCCCTGCACGGTCTTTGCTTTTCTGCCTGCTCTGTGAAATCCCTGTGTTAGGATTAAGGGCTAGGGAGACCAACTCACGCTCCACCACTGAATTAGACTTACTTCTCGTGTCTGTACTGAGATACCGGGGAAACAGGTGTCACACAGATGAACCTGGGATACCTTGGCCCTGAAACACCTGGTAACTCTGCCAGGGCAATCTTGGCTCTCCATGGCTACTGCCCCTGTTCTCCCCTCCCCCGCCTAGTTATGAAAGATGGGTCTTTTGCGCTTAAGAAGATGGGAACAGGCAGATCCCAGGACTCACTGGCTAGCAACCTAGTCTAATTTTTCAACTGTAGGTCAACGAGAACCCTTATTTAAAGATAGACAGATAGACAGACAGACAGAGTAGACTCTTGAGGAATGCCACCTAAGGTTGTAAGCTGGTCTCCCAGTAACGTGTGCACACATGTACTTCCCCACTGCCCCGACACAAAAGATCAACCCCCAAATGTTTTAGTTCAAGGGTCTCCCCTCAGAAAAAAAGATTTTGATCCATCTTCAACTACTTGAAGCAAGGGAGCTCAGGGGTCTGAGGCGGAGGGAGGAGGGTTTACACCACATTTAGGGGATGTGAAGTACAGCCCCGTAGACAGGATGGAATTGTCTGAACCTGAGCATCTTGACTCTAAACTCCTTACGGAAGAGAAAGTTAAAGCAATTAAGAAATGACTGAACATCCCTCAAAGCCACAGTGAGGATGCTGGGGCATTGATATAAGAAGAAAGAGAGAGAAAGGCAGGCAGACAGGCAGACAGACAGACAGACAGACAGACAAATCAAAATAGAGAGTTGAGGAATGGTACAGAAACTTTCTATCTGGTAAATAGTATTTCAGAAACCTGTAGAAAAGACTTTTTTTTTTTTCAAGATATGTTGGCACAACTGGGGAGGGGGAATCTAAACTTCCATGGTATGCTGTATATAGAAATGAATTCCAGGTAGATCAATTATACACAAAAGAAAATACATCTTAATTGTCATGGCTTAGGAGTCTTTGTCAAGACTTACAAAAAATACTAGAGAAGAAAATGTAGAGATATTTTTCGTAACCAGAGTGAGAAAAAAAAGATACGATCTAGAACTTGCAAAATGAAAGCTTGCTAAGGGCCAGTGAGATGGTCCAGTGGCTGAAGGAGCTTGTTGCCAAGGCCGAGGCCCTGAGTTTGATCCCTGGAACTCACGTGGTAGAAGGAGAGAAACAGCTCTCTCAAGTTGCCCCACACAAAACAAGTAAAAAATGTAAAAATGCATCAATTGAAAGACTGCTATTACACACGGCTTCGTGGGGGTATATAAGGTATACAGTAACTCCACATATAGCAAATGATTGACAGTCCTAAAAGTCTGCACACATGCGATAGCATGACAATCAAGGTGACAACCTGCCTGTCAAACTCAAAGTGCGATCACACCGTGTCTGTTACTGGGGACCAGAATGGCTTTCTTGTAAATGATTATAAACAGACATGCGGTGTGCTTTGTTCGTGTTCTTTTTTATTGCTGAGAACGCTTGAAGGATTAGTCATGATACTGCATGCATCATCCCTTGTTCCTTTTCTTCCAGAACATGACTCCACACTGCAGACTTTCCGTACTTCCTATATCCATCCACCTGCAGACAGACACCTGAGCCCTTCCCAGCTAGAGCTCCGCACACCGAGCTCATGATGTTGGCCACAAGTCTACACTCCTGTTTTCTCCAGGTCCCCCTAGCCCCAGGATTCAGCATCCCTGAGCTACGTGGTCAGTTTGCTCGACCCTTATAGAGAGTATCAGGTCAAGTTTTCTTCCATCCCCACCCAAAGTTTGGAAGGCGCTTATTGTCTGGATTTTATTTTTAATAGTGTTGCGATCCAACTGGGCATGCATATCTCCCTGTGGTTTTTTATGCCATTTTCCTGTCGATTAATAATGGTGAATGTCATTACAGGTCCATTAGCTGCTATTGGAATTTATTTGGTGAGGTGTCTATTGAAACCTTTTGCCTATTTTTAATTGGGTCATTTGTCTTTTTGTTATTGAGCTTAAGGATTCTTCATGTATTCTAGATGCAAACCTTTTTCTTTTTTTTCTCTGGGGCCGCGCCTTTCTTCCACCTCTGAACCGTACACTTTGCAGGACAGAACTTCATAATTCTGGTGACATTTAATTCGTCACTTTTTTTGTCTTTTATGGACCATGCTGTCTGTGCCATACTCAAGAAATCTTTGCCTAATCTTACATAAAAAATAGAAATTTTCGGATTACGAGAAGATACGAGAACAAAGAGAGAAGACAAATGACTAACCGGATCAAAATATTTGAATTCGTACTGGGAAGTGATAATTTGTCTAGGATATGAGGACCTGCAGATCCATGAGCAAAAGACCAGCCGCCCAAGAGCAGAAGTCACCAAGGGATGCTCATAGACAGTCATGGAAAGTGAAAATCAAACGTGCCTCTCACAGAAGCCCCCCACTTCAACCACAAAAAGAGAAATGTAAATTTAAATCGGACTGACACGTTACTGCTCTCCAGCTCAGCAGAGAGAAAAGTGGGGAGACAGACTGATCTGGTGGGGGGGAAGTGGGGAGACAGACTGAGCTGGTGGGGGGAGTGGGGAGACAGACTGATCTGGTGGGGGGAGTGGGGAGACAGACTGAGCTGGTGGGGGGAGTGGGGAGACAGACTGAGCTGGTGGGGGGAGTGGGGAGACAGACTGAGCTGGTGGGGGGAGTGGGGAGACAGACTGAGCTGGTGGGGGGAGTGGGGAGACAGACTGATCTGGTGGGGGGAGTGGGGAGACAGACTGATCTGGTGGGGGGGAGTGGGGAGACAGACTGAGCTGGTGGGGGGAGTGGGGAGACAGACTGATCTGGTGGGGGGAGTGGGGAGACAGACTGAGCTGGTGGGGGGAGTGGGGAGACAGACTGATCTGGTGGGGGGAGTGGGGAGACAGACTGAGCTGGTGGGGGGGAGTGGGGAGACAGACTGAGCTGGTGGGGGGGAGTGGGGAGACAGACTGAGCTGGTGGGGGGAGTGGGGAGACAGACTGAGCTGGTGGGGGGGAGTGGGGAGACAGACTGAGCTGGTGGGGGGAGTGGGGAGACAGACTGAGCTGGTGGGGGGAGTGGGGAGACAGACTGAGCTGGTAGGGGGAGTGGGGAGATAGACTGAGCTGGTGGGGGGAGTGGGGAGATAGACTGAGCTGATGGAGGGATAGGGAGGCAGACTGAGCTGTTGGGGGGAGTGGGGAGACAGACTGAGCTGTTGGGGGGAGTGGGGAGACAGACTGAGCTGGTATGGGGGTGGGAGTGGGGAGACAGACTGAGCTGGTGGGGGGAGTGGGGAGACAGACTGAGCTGGTGGGGGGAGTGGGGAGACAGACTGAGCTGGTGGGGGGGAGTGGGGAGACAGACTGAGCTGGTGGGGGGGAGTGGGGAGACAGACTGAGCTGGTAGGGGGAGTAGGGAGACAGACTGAGCTGGTGGGGGGAGTGGGGAGACAGACTGAGCTGGTGGGGGGAGTGGGGAGATAGACTGAGCTGGTGGGGGGATAGGGAGGCAGACTGAGCTGTTGGGGGGAGTGGGGAGACAGACTGAGCTGTTGGGGGAAGTGGGGAGACAGACTGAGCTGGTATGGGGGTGGGAGTGGGGAGGTCACACTCTCATGGGGTCCCTGGTACAGAGAACAAGTGGTCAGTCACTGGGGTCTGGGTGACAGGTGTCAAAAGAGTCACCTGGAAGGACTTGAGGGCAGCAGGGTGGTTTGAGGTTACAAATCACTTTGCATTTTATAAAGAACTGGGAAAGGAGCTTGGAGGCTAGAAACACACAGACATAAATGGCTCTGGAGACCACAGTGTTACTGCCATTACAGACGTATCCACGTATGGAATCACCACATTAAACCCTATAAATGCATAATCAGGATGTGTCAGCGAAATCTTTGAAAAATATAAATGCACAGAATCTTGACCTAGAAATACTTCAGGAAATTTATCTTTTACAACTACCGACACACGTGAGAAACGTGTGTGTGTTCACAGGCACCCATTGCAGCACCGCGTTAATGAAGAAAGAGGCCACAAAGGCAACCCAAGGCTCGTCCACAAGTCAGACAAAGGCTGCTCCCAGGGGAGGTCTTCCTCCACAGCCTAGAGCTCACGCTGGGCTGAGTCCGAAAGGAGAAAACAGGAAGGGCTGAGATCAGCAACGGGAAAGGGGAGCCCCGACGGGTCAGGAGGTTTGCTACTATCTTGTCTACCGGAATCCGTGCCCTCATCGCTCAAGAGAGAAAATGTGTGAAATGAACATGAGGAAGGACTTCCCAACCCTGAGCTGGCTCGCTAAAGGCAGTTCATAGAGTACCTGCTGCCTTCTGGTAGACCTACTGCGTTCTGGGCTCGCTTCTTCTAACCAAATGTGTCCACCCTGCAGTCCTGCAGCTGCGTGAGGCCCAGGAGAGCTATCAGCGGATCCCAGTTCAAAATTACAAACTAATCTAATGAGCCTGAAATTTGTAAATATCGAAAGGTGGGACATGTCCCGTGGCCTTCCAGCCCCACAATGTCGGTCTGCTCTTCCCTGCCGTGAGAGGCACCTGTTGCAGCCTCACAGGTGCAAGGGGTCACCTTGGTGCTCATGCATACTACTGCCTACCTGGAACCTTCCCGGGAAGTCTGATTTCTTGGTAACAAAGAGCACGTGTATTCATGCTTGCTTCCCTGATGTCTTCTGCAGCTTTCCCCGAGCAGCGGCTCTGCGGATCCACAGAGGGTCAGACTGCTGTGGGAATGGTGCTACTGGGTCTTGCTACCTTGTCTCTGCCACAGAGACAGAGGCCCACACAGACTCAGGGCTGTCCTGACACCTCTCACCCCACCTGTCAGGAGGATGGGGCCCTTCTGCCTCTGTAGTTCTCAGCTCAGCTCTCCACCGTCTCCTTCTTCCAGTCTGAGTCCAGGCCCTCTGGCTTCTGCAGGCCTCCCTCCTTGACCCCAGTTATCTGGAGAAGTACAAATAACCGGGACTCTCGGTGCAATCAGGCCACCCAGTTTTCTTCCATAATTGTTCCAGAATGTTCTATACCTACTCCCGGCTCTAGTCAATGTCATATGTGCAAAGAGCTGTCCTGACTCAGAATGCTGCAGAAGGCTGGTGTGCAATGGACGTACGTGACCGTGGATGTTGCCGCCTTGGACTCCCAGCAACACAATTGCCTGCAGTAGACTTGTACAATGTTGCATGGAGAGAAGGGGCATGAGGCCCTGAGCATCCCCTCCCCCCACACCACCACCACACACATACACTCCAGAATACAAAAACAGTTACCAGTTCCTGAGATATTTTCCTCAGGGCTCCAGCTGCCTGTAAGTTGCCCATGCTCCTGTATGCAGCCCTAATTAAACTCACTGTTCACCAAGCTGTACTACAAAGCCTGCCCTTGGTACCCTATCCACATTCTCCCTGTCCTTCAACCCGCTCCTGCTGGTGGAGTGAGGGGGGGGGGCGAGCATTGCATCTGGGGTTTGATGGTCTGAGGTTCTTCCCCTTTCAGGGTGGAGTGAAGGAAAGCCTACCACAAAGAGCCAATGTGCTGGGATGTTGTGTAGCCTCAGCTAGGCTGCTTCCCACCTCCGCATCTGACCTGCATCGTTCTGCAACCGCATTCCACGGCTACGCAAAAGCTGCATGCTTGCGTAGAATTGCAATCTTCACCTCCACCCCCCCCCTTCCCTGCTTAACTCCCAGGCTCCTGAGCACCCCATGGGGTACCCCTTCCTTCCAACCCCCACAAAGGCCTGCGTGCCTCCTCCCTCCTGATTACACTATACATGAATCACTTTTTAATGTTTGCTTTAATACATAGATTCTTTAGACAATAATAATATAAAAAAATCAGCAAACAGCATCAGAAACTGGAAATCTCTTCCTTAACATAGAAGCGGGTTTCTTAACGTCACGGGGGAGAACTGAACAGCAAGCCTGACAACATAATTAGAAGATTGTTACTGGGAAGGGAACGGCATTCTTTATACAGCTCTTGCTCTCTCAATAAGATTATTCTCCCTGAATAGCTAATCAGCTTTCTCCCAGTTCCCCAAATCCGGGGCTCGAGCTGCTCTCCCGGTTCCTCCTACTTACTAAATGGCAAACAGTGACACCTCGGAGGGGAAATTTCAATGTGAGCAAACAGCACGATGGAGGGGTGCAGAGAGAGGGGGCTCTGGAAGATTAGCAGCAATTTAGGAAGACGGCACTGTCACACCTGGGTTGACAGCGGCTGACAGGGGCTGATGATCTCTGCTCCCATCTCAAATTTGAGTGTCACGCTTCAACAGAAAGGAGTGGCGTGAAATGAGGCTTCCAGGAGTCACTGTGGAAGGCACAGCCCATGTTCAAGGTGACTTACAGAGAGCCAGGGATGGGCAGAACAAGGGTTGGCCCACCCACGCCCACCCATGCCACCAGCTCCGCTCCGGAGGACAAAGCAAGAGCTAAGGGTCAGACAGTTATGTTTCCCAGAGTGAATATGCTCTTCCAGCACCAAATTGCTTCCAGAAAAGCACGCACGCGGGGGAGGGGAGGGTCTCTTCGCAACAGTTCCCACCCTGGTACATCTCACTGAAACTACTCTTCAAAACTCTTAACTGCTGAGCCACCTGTCCAGTCTGCCTCCACCAAGTCTGATCTTAAATATGTAGCTTTTCCAGGGTTCTTCTGGGTGACTGAGGTCACGCTGGAAGACTACAGCACTGGGCAAGAGACACTGAGGCATGCTAAGGGCTCCACTGTTTGAGCTGCTGAAGACAGGCCTTGGCATCTCTCACCCCAGTTACGTTTAGGGGGATAAGTTTGTTCCCAGGGCCACCCCTGACCAGCTCCATGGCTGGGCTGCATTGTGGAGGCCAGAGACTATGGGAGCCGTCTCACTCCTGAAGTAGTTTCCACCCACACTGGCCCTCCCCACTCATAAAAGGTCACAGATGTCATCACTCTCCAGCCCTTGGTGGCTGAGGAGCACCCATCCCAATTTCAGAGCTGAAGAAACAGCTCAGGGTCTGAGCTGTAGATGTAAGCCTTGAGCTGAGAGGATGAAAAAGTCAGCTCTCAGGGTTCGTCTGCGAGCACACCTTACTTCCCCAACAGGATCTCCCCAGTCACTCAGAGGAGCCCCAGGGGAAAAGTCACATATTTAAGATAGGGACCAGAGAGATGGTCAGTGGGTGAAACCTGCATCTCTCTTGCAGAGAAACTGACTTGGGTTCCCAGCGCTCACATCAGGCAGCTCTCAACTTCCTGTAACTCTAGCTCTGGGGGAGCTGATGCTTCTGACCTGCTTGGGGAACTGCACACAAGTGTACATAACACGCATGCACACACACAAACACACACACCACACACGCACACGTCTAAACATAATTTTTATAAACAAACGAAAAAGCAGATGTGGGAAGAGATGACGTGGAAGGCCAGCACAAGGTAGGGGACAGAAGTGACCCTGCCCACTCCATCCTCTCTGATCACCTCAGAGCTCTGAGCAGAGACAGCTCTGATTCTTCCTCTTGATGCAACAACAAAGGAAGCTTCTTGGAAGAGTCTATTTCATCTTTGCTTGTGGTGAGTGACAGGGAGCTTGTGCCTCGACCTTCCGCACTCTCAGCCCAGGTTCCCGGAGGAGGAGAAAGTGTCTGAAAGTACCAAGGTGGGCTGGACCCCACCTGGGTGCCTCCTCCCTCCTGCATCACCTGGTGATGCCAAGGTGCTGAGCCTGCATCTTCCAGGAGCAGAACACATAGGTATGCCATCGCTCCAAAGAGCAGGTGCACACTCACCCGCCCTCAAAGCAGCAGCTGCCTGTCCTGCTTTGGGCCACAGAGACCTGGTCTCCTTGGAAACCCTTCTGGTCTTAAGGAGTCTCCGGGTGTTTCTCTAACTGAGCTGGCTGGTGTGGTGGAGTGGACAGGAATGGGTCTTCTGATTCCGTTTCACTTCTGCCCAGAAGGCAACTTAGAATCACCAGAAAAAAAAAACCATCTTACAAAAAGGATGGTAAGAACAATTATTTATTCTTCAGTCAGAATAGGTCCATTACTGACCCTGGTAGTCAATGCTGTGTGGCTCTGGTCTCCATAGGCCACTACAATGCAGAGGTTTTGCTATAGGACCACGGAGATAGGGCTTGGGGCATGAAGAGACCACTAGCTTCTGTTGGTGTATGTATCCCACTGGATTAGCCAAGCACCCAGCACAAATTATTTTTATTATTGCTGAATAGAACCTGGCGAGAAGCAGCTAAGGAAGGCAGGGTTTATCTGGGCTCATGATTTGAGGTACGGGCCAACACAAAGAGGAAGGCTCCAGGGGAAAGAGGGTGCTGTGCTGTAAGGACCCCTTACCACACAACTGGGTGGAACAGGAAACGGAGAGCAGACAGGAAGCAAGTCTCAAGGTCCACCCCTAACAATCAACTTCCTCTAACAAGGCTCCACCTCCTAAAGGTTCCAGAACCTTCCAAAACAACACCACCAACTACAGACAAAGAAATCAAACTCCAGAGCCTGCCAGGACATTTCTTATTCAAACCATGATCCAAGCCAAGCAAAGCTATAAGGCACTTTGGTGTCTGTGTCCAGAGGACAAGGGCCAGCTATGCTCTGGCATTGTTGGGCACACACTGATTCATACCAGCCGAAAGCTCTAGAGGTACCTGCACTTGGATCACAGCTACTGATGGGGAAGCTTGAGGCTCATAAATGTCTCCTGACTCGTGAGCTCATCAATCATCCAATGAATGGCATGGGTGCCTGTGTTCCTAGAGCTAAGCCACACTGGCCATCTTCAGCCCTTTGCCCTATGTGGATACAGAGGGGAATACCGCTAACACATGGTACCGAAGGACTGTTGCTAAGTGTGGCAAGAGGGGAGTTTTCCAAGAAGGGTTAAATCGATGACAGCTAAATACGTTTATAGTTCAACCTCTAGACAGAGTCCTTATAGATCCTGTTCCCCAAGGACATCTGGTGTCCTGAAAGAAAAACAGAGGAAGGGACATCCATCATCCATTCACTCACTGGTATGCACACAGTGAATGGACCCTCTTCTTCATGGTTTGCCGATTGGTGTTTGATCCTATTGCACCTTGCTCGTGTCTGATTGTGAACACTCACTTCCCAATGCTTCTGGTGTGCCCACTACTTCCTGACAAGACTGTCCTATCTACTGCCACTCTCTCCTGACACTCCAGGCTTTTCTGTTCCTCTGCATGGCTTCCTTCTCCCACAGAGCAGCTGTAAGCTCACAGCTGGCCTGGCCTCAGGCTGGAGGGAGCATCTTTCCCCTGGTTGCTCTGCTTGCTTTTTCTCCTTGGGGAGAACTGATGGTAAAGGCTTGGCTGACACCATATCTACACTATTGAATCTACACCACATGAGACAGCCCTACCCATGGTCTTGACATGGCTGCTGTAATCAACTCTCTCCCTGCCATGTGTCCGCAAGAAGTTCATATTATTCAGGCTCCTAATTTACCTTGTACCTTTCCTAGACCTCAATCTCCATGCTTATCCCAGTGGTCCAAAGAAGTCTCTGCTGGCATATCCTCTGTAGCTCAGCGGTGGCTCTTAAACCCAGTCCCTCTGAAGACTACACTACATCCCAGATGGCAGGGACACCTTCACCCATGAGGCAGTAACTTCGAAGCCTGAGGAAATGCCTCACGTCCTTTCTCAATTTACCTCCTTCCACCAGCTCTGATTGAGGTCAACACTCCAGGATCAGGATGCAAAATTCAGGCAGAAGTTTGTTATGCTCTATAAAGTGGGCTTACCCCTTCCCAGCATGCCTCTGGAGAGTCTTTGTCTCAGAATTCTCCTCTGGAATGGCTAAAATCAGCTTCCTTGCCCAAAGTGGAATTCATCCAATTATGGAACTGTATAAGAATACACTTCTGAAGGTTGGCCTTGTTTTATGTGCTCATGCAAGTCAGTACCATGGTGTACCCAAAAAGTCTCCCTAAGTTTGACCACATCACAGAAGTATAAACCTCAACTGAGAACAGCCAAACTGCACAAATGAAGCCACACTCTGGTAAGTCAGCCACTGCCACAAGATGACTTTGTCAGCTGCATCAGTGGACAGAGGAAATAGTGGCCCCTCAACTGCTTGCTCAGGCTGGGGGTCTCAATGGGTTTCGGTTTACCTATGAGGGTGCACAGCAAAATACACACTGCACATGCAGAAGTTGGGGCTACTTCTGAGCTCCTGTGTGCGAGGATTTACCTAGGCTGACCCTTGATGGTACAAAGACCCCATGGTCTGTGACCCCAGTCTGAACCCTCAGTGTCCCCAGTAGCTGCTGAAGGGAGTCTGGCCACAATCTTCCTTGGAAAAGACCTAGAAAGATACAAACACTTTGGCTTATCCTCAACCTGCAGGGTTTCCTGTACATGTGGTGTCCTCTGTTCCTCCTTCCACATGTCGGAAACTAGTTAAACTTCAGCCAAAGGTAAGGAAACAGCCACACGTAGCAGGTGTATATGGAATGGGCTCTCGGGACCCCTGAATGGGGGATGGCGAGGATGGGGTACAGCTGGATTCCTGACTCCTCCATGGTTAGCTATTGGCTAATCTGTAAATTAATTGTTAGGTATGGAGATGTTTTTTCCACCATGAGAGCCCCTCAGTTACCATACAGAGGATGCCCTGATTTTCACACACTTAACACGAGTCACCCAGGAACATCTTCTCATCAACTGGCTCCTCAATTTTAATCAATGGCTTATTATTTCCCCACACTGACTTATTTCCATGATTCCACCATGTGGAGCAATCACGAGATGCTCCACCGAGTGTTCCAGGCAGGATAGGAAGCCCCATCATTGACCTGAGATGGCAGCCTGTTAAGAGCCCACAGTGTCTACCCTAGACCCAAACCCACACCTGCCAGCAGCTGCAGACGTAGTCACCACATCAGGCTGCTTACGAGAATTACTAGCCAAGGAAGGGAGGTTAAACTCTGGGGTTCTGCTCATCATCACGGAGATAGGTGGTCTCCAACTATAGGTGGGATAAATATTGGCTTGGTCTGTGACAATGTCCCTGTTCCCTACCTCCCTGGCTGATACCTGCCAAGGAGTTCTAGCCAACATCACACAGGACAAAAGCTGTGATTTTGCGATCTAATTCCCAGGCCATTCCATTGTTTTGTGCCAAAGGCTTCTATCCAGGGAGCCCCTTATTATGGGCTGAATCAGAGGCTGTGAAGGCTGATGGTTTACAGGACCATTCTGAATAGCTGGAGGCACGAGAACCCGTCATTGGTGGCAGTGTGATCTTGGTGCAGGGGCAGGTTCCATCTCAGGCCAAGCAAATGCATCCGCCCCCTCCTCCAGCAGAGACAAACACTCCACTCGGGCTGACAAGGGAACCTTTTCTCCCCATTGCCAACTCAATTATCTTGGAAAGACTCACTAACAAACTCATTGGTAGAGACACTCAGCATCTTGCCTGGAGGCAACTTTCTCAGAAGAAAGAAAGGAACAGCGGTGAAATTCTAGGCACCAAGGCTAATGGAGCCATGGGGTGAGGACACAATATTTGCAAATTTCAGCAAGTAAAATAGAGAAGCTGAGCCACTTCTGAAGCCGTGCACCTCCACAAGAGTCTATGCCATTCTACAACATCACACCCTGAAGGGAAAAGTGTGAGGAATAACCACAGTCCTCTCCTTCCTTCCTTCGTTCCTTCGTTCCTTCGTTCGTTCGTTCCTTCCTTCCTTGCTTGCTTGCTTGCTTGCTTGCTTGCTTGCTTGCTTTTTTTTGGTTTTGGTTTTTTGAGACAGGGTTTCTCTGTGTAACAGCCCTAACTGTCCTGGAACTAGCTCTTGTAGACCAGGCTGATCTCGATCAAACTCACAGAGATCCACCTGCCTCTGCCTCTTGAGTTCTGGGACTAAAGGCATGTGTCACCACCACCCAGCATCAACCTGCTTTCTCATACAGGACCACTATCCAGAGGTGACACCACCCACAGTGGTCTGGGCCTCACCACATAATCATTAACCAAGAAAACACCCCACCCCAAAGAAATGTCCACAGACCAATCTAATAGAGGCAATTCCTCAGGTGATGTCTCCTCTTCCCAAGTGACTCTGGTTTCTATCAAGTTATCAAAAACTATTGAGCATTTTGTGTGTGTGTGTGTGTGTGTGTGTGTGTGTGTGTGTGTGTGGTGTGTTTGAAATTCTGTGCATATGTGTTTATGTGTGTGCACGCAGGTGGAGATCAAAAGTGATTGCCATGTATCTTCCTCAATTATTCCCCATCGAGAGAGAGAGAAAGAGAGAGAGAGAGAGGAGAGAGAGAGAGAGAGAGAGAGAGAGAGAGAGAGAGAGAGAGAGAGACCATAGTGCTGGTGTAGTCGGTCTCCCACCTTGGCTGAGTCAGGCTCCCCTGTTTCTGATGTATTGTATACTCCAGGCTAGTTGGCCTGTAGGCTTTTGGGCAGTTCTCCCATGTCTGCCTCCCATCTCGTAGGCATGCTGGAGTGCAGGTGTACACCGTAGCATCTGGCTTTTTATCTGGGTTCTGGGGGTCTGAACTTAGACTGCCTGGCTTTTAACACAGTGGTGCTGGAGATCTGAAATCAGATCATGATACTTCACAGTAAGTACCTCATGGATTGAACTACTTCCCCAGCCTCCTCTAGCAAGGATTTTTAAAAGTTGTTTGGGGGTAGCTGCCTGATCTTGTAGCACAATTAATAAAATAAAAAACAGAGACAGAAATTGGGGTTCAACCTGAAGATCAGAAAAGTAAAACAGTCAGCCACTGACTCTTACCTCTACTTCAGTCAGAAAAGAAGATCCTGCCTCCAGGGATCTCAGAACGAGACTGTCTCCAAGAGCTGCCCTATATTCCTCTCCAGTGCTGGGGTTAAAGGCGTGCACCCCCACCATCTGGTTTCTATGGCAACTAGTGTAGCTACTGGGATTAAAGGTGTGTGTAACTACTGCCTGGTCTGTAAGGCTGACCAGTGCCACTGTTTTACCCTCTGAACTTCAGGAAAGCTTTATTTATTAAAATACAAATGAAATACCACCTCATGAACTTCCCTAGAAAGAGCCCAAGTGAATAGGTACCACAGAAACAACGTTCAGTGAGCACATGGCAGCCTCCTCTTCAGATTCTGTACTCGGCAGTGAAATCTCACACCGGCCAAGTCATGAAGACACGAGGAAGACATGCGCCCTGAGGAAGATATTCCATGCAACTGCATGGGGGAAGGTCTTGGATGCAGCTCTGTGTAGATGGAACGGTGGGGCTGTGTCCCACCACCTGGCTAGCTTTACCCAAAATAATTACACGGAAACTGTATTCATTTAAAACACTGCCTGGCCCATTATTTTCAGCCTCTTACTCACATCTTGACTAACCCATATCTAATAATCTATGTAACACCACGAGCTGTGTCTTACCGGGAAAGATTCAGCATGTCTGACCTGGTGGCTAGCTTCATCGCATCTGTCTCACTGAGGAGAGGCACTGCGGTCAGTCTTACTTAGGAGAGGCGTGGCATCTGACTGAGCCATCTACCTCACTTCCTTCTTCCTGTTCTGTCTACTCCACCCACCTAAGGGCTGGCCAAGGCAGTTTCTTTATTAAAACAGAAGACTCTCCCACATCATTTCTCCTTTTTCTGTTTAAACAAAAAAAGAAGGCTTTAACTTTAACATAGCAAGATTACATATAACAAAACAGTTATCAAGTAAGAATTACAGTTACAGTATTTATATCTATTTTATCTTTTATCACAACTAAGGAAAATTATAACTATCTATTCTTCAACTCCATCAAAGATTCCAGAAGGATATAATATTACCTAGGTGAACAAGAAGTAAGCTACTTCCAAATCTCTAGTAATCACAGAGACATCTTGCTACCTGGACAGTCACCCAAAGTTCTTTTGTACTGTTGGGGCATCCATCTTCGGCCTTCGGGCCCATAGTTTCCAGTAGACATTTCCATGATGCAGGAAATTTCAAAGGCAGTTCAGTCAGTATCTGCTGTGTCCTGCAGAATGTCTTGCAGACTCTTTCATGAATCAGGAACCCCAAAGAATCATCTCACATTTAGGCAAGTTCAGCAGTCCTCTCTCTGTGGGTTCTTTGTGTCCAGTTTCTGCAACAGTCCAGGCAAGAGCAGTTTTTTGCCCAAATTGCTATCAAACTCCATAAGGAGCCTCTTTGATGCCCATCTTCCTTTTGAAGTAGATTGGTGCTGCCAGGAGCAGATGTGTCTCATTGTCATGAAAAGCCCTAAGTTATTAAAACATTTAAGTGGAATATTCTGTAGTCTTTGAAAGATATTAGGAATGCCTATCTAACTGAAATATATCTCTATATATCTAGAAAATCTAACTAACATGACTATAAGCTTTACTATTATCGATGATTATCCATTAACAACCTATATTTCTTAATTATACATTACATTTTTAAAATGAACTACACAATCACAATACCTTAATCAAGATCAGACATACATAAACATATAACAAAATTGACCTTAAAATCCATACCAATGCAAATTATTCATATCTATATCAGTTCTGCTGCTCATGCAACTGGCCCCAGTTTGAGAGCTTTCTGGGAATTTTGAGTCACCACACTATATGCAGACTCATGGATAAAGGGGTTAAGTGCACCTGTTTCCCCCATGTGCTGGACCCTACACATTAACATGCAGGCCAGGAACAGCTTAAAATTAGAGACCATGAGGGCTCACCGATAGCTCAGCGGGAGGCAGAGGGTAAGTACCTGCCAGTCACCCGAAATGGGCCTTTGTGTGCCCACCCTGGTGGGGGCCACATCACTCTCCCTCTCTGCAGGCCCAGAGCAGGGGCAAGAAGGGAGGAACACAGACCCAGGCATAGAGCAGGCTGTGGCAACAAGGCCCAGGGCCCAGCATCCTTTATTGTCCTCAGGGCAGTCTTCCTGACAGGCAGCCTCCTGCACTGTGGTGCTCCAGGCAGGTGTGAGTCGAGGAGCAGAGACTGAGGTCCCCTCCCTGCTCAGCCTGGACAGGACTTCCAGCCAGCTTTCCTGGCTGACTGATTTCATTTCAAACTTATGGACACCCAATGGTGCTTTTAAAATGACCTGGCAGAGGCAAGCACACAGCCCATAATCCCACCCAGGTGTCGGCTAAACATGTTGCTTTAAGAGAAGAAAGTAGAATGGTGGCCATGGCACAGAGCGAGCACACAGATGTGGGACTCTGGGAAAGCAGTTAGCCAAGAAGAGTAAACCTTTGGGCTGAGAGTCAGAGAGGTTGCTGTGTGTTTATAAACACACGATGGGAGAGGGAAGGCTTGGAACACAAAGGCAGGTAAATGTTTTAGGAGACATGAGTGCCTATTGCCTCATCCACTCACCT
This sequence comes from Arvicola amphibius, assembly GCF_903992535.2. Taxonomy (NCBI): domain Eukaryota; kingdom Metazoa; phylum Chordata; class Mammalia; order Rodentia; family Cricetidae; genus Arvicola; species Arvicola amphibius. The sequence goes on from NC_052050.1 coordinate 155,099,138, forward strand.
AATCTGCAAATACATAGGAACGTTTACACTGTCCCCTAATTATCACACGGACCAGGCATGGCAGCCTGCATCCAACTGAGCAGAGGCTTCAGGATTTCACCGTAGACTCCATTTCATCATAAGACCACAGCTATATTCTTTTGGAAGAATGCTGCAGGCAGATGCGGTTAGGAAGGAGCAGCAGAATGGCCGCAAACTGTCCAGCACAGAGATGTTCCAGACCAGAAAGACACCTCTTCTGGACATGCACCCCCACTTCCCTTCAGTTGTGAAACGCCCGACTGTGGCCTAGAGTTGTGGTCCTTGGGGCATCTCACTGTGGTGGCTGTGTTTGGTTCACAGTGAGAGCAACCCATTAGAGAGTTTCCATGGGGTAACATGGGACAAGGACTCATGGGAGAGGCATGGAGTAAGCCAAAAGAGCTGCTCCGTTTCCACCTCCTGTGGCCCCAACTGACGCAAGCAGATGACCTGTGTCCACTCCCATGACCCTCAGGATAATCTTGGGTCAAGGTTACTCCCCTTGCCATCTCTCCAGGCTCCTTTCCCTTCCTTGCCCCCAATCTCTCTGCAGTGATGGGGTGTACAGTTGGCACTCTCTTGTAAAAGGAGCCTCCCTCTGTGCTGTAGTCTGAACTGGCTCCAGTACCATCAGCATCTTTTTCTCCCTGTTTCAGTACAGTGGCCCTCAGGGCTCCTCAAGGTCATGCATGGTCCACTCGGTGGTCCCTGCCCTGGACCACCTGGAGAGCCTGTCGGCTCACAGCTGACTATTGATGCCCTGCTTCCCGCAGGGCGTGTTGGCCACAGCAGCATCCCATGTGTGACACTGATGATGTATGAGTGTTCTTGGAAGGCTTAGGAGTTTTGAGAAAATTGAGTAGGTTGTTGGAGAGCAGCTATTTCATACAATTTGTCCTTAACAATCTTAGTGACGCGGAGCAGTACTCGGTAATTTGCCAACTGATAACGTGTGGATTGCTTTAGTATATTCATTATAGTTATTTTATCTCAAATATATAAATAAACACACTGGCTTTGTGGCTCTAACCTGTGTGGTGGATAGAAGACCTGGCTGCAGGTCGGTCACTCCTGCTATTACTGTCATTAGCTCCTTCTCAGTGTTGCCAGGAGGACGCATGGCACTCTCTTAAGCTTTCAGACAACACTGGAAAAATCCCTAGGTCAGAGGAGGAAGAAAGACCCTGACATACAGGCTGGTGTCAATCTTGGTTCTGCTGTTCAAAATCCTTGTTTATGAGCATGCTACGCAGTCATGGAGGTGCTCTTCCTGAACACACAAGGACAGGATGTGTGGCCCACCTGCACAAGCCACCAGTTGTGCCGCCCCTCCCTGTCGGAAATCACTGAGCTGCAGTGATGTGGTATCAGCATTGCACTGTAGCCCTTCTTACCTTGATGCTGGGGAAATGCTCCCCGGGTACACCATCTTTCTCCAGTAAGAGCATCTACAAGAGGCTGATCAAACAAACACGGGAAGGTTCAGAGCCTCTTTACCAGCCTCACGCGTGTGACTTACACTCCTTCCTGGCCCCTCCCCAGTACTGCTGCACGTCAGCCATCACCACATGATTTCCTCTCCCCATTCAGGTCCAGTTACGTGCTGACCCTCAAAATGCCCCTGCAGCATGCTCCATGGAGAGAACCCTACATATCCTTCCCTAGCTACTCCATATTGCAACCCTATTGCTTCATCCATCGCACGAACTTCATCTAAATATCCTTGCACATTCGTCAGTACATGGAGGGCAGGGACTTTGTGTTGACCTGGGGACCTGGTACCACCTATGTGGAGAACAAGGCTGACACACAGGGGCTCCCTGATAGGTGCTTCCAGAGTGGAATGGATGGACTAGCGACCTGGAGCTCTTCCCCACCAACTGACAATAACATGTCTAACTGAAGACTAGGACATAGGAGGCTGAGGGTGGACAGGAAATTGTTGGCATTGCCCTGCTGGACAGACCCTGGCCTGGGAGCTCCAGCCTCTGGTTTGCTGGGATGACACAGCAGAAGGTACATCTCACTTTTCTAGCTCAGGAACTCTGCTTGCTTATGGTCCTCACGGTTATTATGCCCTTGGCTAATAAAGAAGCTATTTCAGCCAGCACTTAGCAGAATAAAGCCAGGTAGGGAATCTGAACAGAGATATAGCGAAAGAGCAGGTGGAGTCAAGGAGACATCATGTAGCTACCAAAGGAGAAAGATGCCAGAACCTTACTAGTAGGCCACAGCTTCGTAATGATACACAGATTAATATAAATGGGTTAATTTAAGATATAAGAGCTAGCTAGGAATATGCCACCTCAACCATTGGCCAAACAGTATTGTAATTTGTATAGTTTCTGTGTGATTATTCAGGTCTGGGCAGCCGGGAATGAAAGAGCAGTCTCCACATACAAGAGCATTTGGAGATGCTACAATACAGTGGGTGCTATGTAGGGTACCAAAATGGGCACAGTCACATTTCCCAGAGTGGATGCAGACACTGAGACATTGGTAAATGTGGGCAAGTTGTTGTGTAGACATGCCACTGAAGTGACACTAGCCACCTGGGTTTGTTTAACTACAGTGTGGTCAGGTCCACAGGTCCACCTGTGCTGTCAGGTGTTTTACAAACTCTCCATGGCAACGAGTGCACCAACCCAGTAACAGCCCCTCTTCCCAGACTCTGCATGCCTGACACCCTGGGAAAGGCTGTTAGCGTGTCCGTGGGGGACATATGTACAGGTTCCTATGGTCAAGTCACACAACACATTATCCTGGAGCTGATACAACACCCGTGTACATTCAGAGGCAAGGTGTTGGCTCCAGGGCAGAAAGCCAAGCTAGACCCAGCTATGCAAGGAGATGACAGATACCTCCCCGAAGACCACCCTGTATAATCTGGCTCCAACAGCAAAGATCCTGAATTCTAGAGACTGGAAACCAGAATCTATGGCTGGAATTGTTCCCATCAAAGGCCGTGTTGAAGTCTTACTCTCCCTATCAAGAGAATGTGCCCTTCTCTAGGAGTGGCAGATATGATTAGCTAAGGTGTGACCCCTTGAACAGAGTAGGTTTTAAGCCAGTATGGCTGTGTCCTCACTGGAAGCAGGGAAGCAGATACCTGACAGCAGAGGTGGGGGACACCAAGAGGTGTGGGAGTCTCCCCCAGCCTCTGAAGGATTCCAGAATCATGACATAACATATTCCTGCTGCCTTCAGCTGCCCACACACAGCACACACCAGCTCAGGGGGTCTCCGAGCCTCCACAGTGACAGGGTAATGTGTGTCTCAGAGACACAGCAGTGCTGGGATAATACATGCCACCAAGTTGCAGGGGCATCTTCCATCCTTCCTAGCAACTATCCTCACCCTTGTGAAAGCTTCTGGTCCTTATCTACCTGTCCTTTTGGGAGACCACTGCTTTTGGAGTGGAGAGAGGGCAGCTAGAAGCAACTAGAACACCCCACACAGTCATGAGAGAGGCAATTAGAGGATCAGGTGCCAGGAAACCACACATCAAAGCAGAGGACCTGTCCCTCAGTTGTCAGCTGAGGTCCTGGGGCCAGCTCACCTCGGAGACCTGGAAATGCAGAACGTGGTACAGCTAACTATGCAGACACTGAACTCAGAAAGCCTAAACACAAACAGGTTGCCACTGTCAGCAGCCCTGACCTACCAACTCTGTTCTTGCTGATACCAGCTTGAACTAGATAAATCCAAGTCAGATGTGCTGACTATACACAGAAGATTCTGAAGCTCCAGCACTTTCCCACAAAACCTCTGTACACAGCCAGGGAGTCTTGCCTACTATGGTGCACCCACAGCCAGCCCATGTCTAACCAGTGACTCACCGGCAGCTGGCTGGGTACTCTCCCTCCCTCTCCTTTTGACTCTGATGGCCCTGACCTGTAGGGCTGGAAATAGAGCGATATTATCACCAGAGCCCTTGTGCCTGCTTAATCTTCAGCTGGTACCCTGCCTCACTTGCTGCATGTCCCATGCCCAACACACACAGGTGGGTACACACACACACCACACACACATAAATAACCTAACAAAGACACACATGAGAAATGCATCACACCTAGCACTAACAAACATGTGCAAGAGTAGATGGTTATATATGCACTGGTACACACACACACACACACACACATATACACACATACACACTCAAATGCATGGGTGTGTTTCCTGCATCCCCACACACGGAGATCCAACTACTTTCCTGTGGGGTCCCAGATGAAGCTCTTCATATCTGAGAGCCAGCCACCCTGCTTCAACCTCTGGTCCAGCTCACAAGGCTCTTACACGTCCCCTCAAAGGACTCAGCTCTACGGCGAGGACTGAGTCACTGGCGGGATTACCCAATGTTCTCTCTAACAAAGACAGTGTGGGGGTAGGCCTGCATTTATAATGAAACTATACTTCATCTTCCTTTTCCTCAGCCCGGATTATGTGCCTACCTTTCTCACCTCCACTCACACCGATAGCAACACACACATCCACACCGGGTACCCATGCTCACACGTGTGGACACACATAGCCACAGGCAGATATAAGAAGCCCCATTCAACAGGACAGGGTGACTTGTTCAGTTTGCCTCATAGGATTCACCTCAATGTCTGGCGCTCAGTGCATCATCTCTGAAAGTCTGAATGACATGAGGTCTTGAGGCTATCTAGTGTCAAGCTCCCAGTCCTAGGGACGAGTCCATAGAGGAAGATAACCTGATTCCAATTAAGAGTAATTGAGAAAGAGCATCTCAGCACTGGAAGTAATGGGGTCAGTCATGATCCCTGCACTGAAGTTTGAGCACATTCATGAGGGAAGGAAGCCCATTTGCTTCTCGCATTGTTCCTGCTGGGAAGAACTATTTAATCGCATTTGAACAGCCACAAGGTCAAGACAATGATTATTTTCTGGGAAATCAATAAACTCCTCAATGCACTTACAGCCTCTGCAAGCAATCCAATCACCAGCCATATGCAGTGATTCATCTGGTGGTTGTGTCCTAAACGACGAGGCTTTCGGGAGCACAAAGCCACAGTGAGATGCAGACACGATTGTCTTGACATCCAAGTTAATTCTGGAGCTGTTGTTGCAGCCCTTCTGTTCCAGCTTACAGACGGAAACATTCAAGGTGGAGAAGCACTGCTCTCCTCTGCCTGCCCCACTTCACACTCTGAATGCACACAGTGTGTCCTCCTCTGCCTGCCCCACTTCACACCGTGAATACACACAGTATGCTCTCTTCTGCCTGCCCTGCTTCACACCGTGAATGCACACAGTATGCTTTCTTCTGCCTGCCCCACTTCACACCATGGATACACACAGTATGCTCTCCTCTGCCTGCCCTGCTTCACACCGTGAATGTACACAGTATGCTCTCCTCTGCATGCCCCACTTCACACCGTGAATGCACACAGTATGTTCTCCTCAGCCTCGCCTGCTTCATACCATGAATACACACAGTGTGTCCTCCTCTGCCTGCCCTGCTTCACACAGTGAATGCACACAGTATGCCGTGTATGAGGATCTCTTGCTAATGATCTGTTATGGGTGTACTGTCCCAGAAACACTCACCTCTGTGTTGCTGGGAAAGAGACATAGTCAGATGCCAGTCACAAACCAGTTGTGCATGTGTGTGCATGCATGCAAACAGGCAGATATGAAATCAGGGGCCCAAGGCTGTTGATGCTGAATATCTTTCTCAGTCATTTTCACCTTATTTTTTTTTTTGTTTCAAGCTGGGCTCTCTAACCAAATCTGCGCTCACCGATTCTGCTAGACTGCCAGGCATTTCCTTGTCTCCTGCTCTGCGGCAGTAGGTAAATGCACAGGGCTGCTTGCTTGGGTGCTGGGGATCTAAACTCACGTTTTCACTCTTGCACAGCAAGCACTGAATCAGCTGAGCCAGATCCCCAGCCTGGGGCCCAACTTCTAACTCAGTTCAGAAAGAATGCACAGCCCAAGACACCGGATATCGTTTTCTGGAATCCTGGCCATAGAGATTCATATTCATTTCCAAGACTTAAAATATAAAAGAGGAGAAAGAACTACAACAATTATGGCCTTAGGGGCAGACAGACTTCAGGTAGGAAAGCACAGGAACCACGTGCTGTTTATCTAGATGAAGAGGCTCCAGGGCCTGAGCACTTAGAAGCAGCCTCCTCCTCCTCCACTTCTGACCGCTGTCCTGTTTCCCATCTCCGTCAACGGTTGTGAAATGGCTCTCAGTCTGCATCTTCTCCTAGCCCAGGAGGCCTACCAGAGTCACAAGAGCTTTGGAGATGGCCGACTCATGGTGTTCAGCTTAAGGGCTGCTTTTAATGAAATGTTACCCAGGTCTTCATAGCATAGCATAGCATCCTGCGCACCGCCGTTTATTGCTGAGAATTTCCAAAAAGTTCATTTTCCCAGTAACGGGATTGTTCGGAAGATTAGGGCTGGATATTTAAATGTGCAACCCCTGTTTGCCATCTTCTCCTTTGGTAAAATGCCTGGCTTCCCACAAATGGCCCCACGATGTAGGTTTTAGAAATCCATTACAGTTTTAATGGGGTGCCATGTGTAAGCAGGCTCAGCAAGCAGCCACCAGCAGACAGGCTCTTCTCATCCTAGCCCAGAGAGACCCCCTGCATGGAGAATCAACAGAGGGGCAGTGGAGGCTGGCAGTGCTCCTCAGCTCCTCGTGAGCCCTGGAGGTCACAGCTCAGCCTCCAGGAACTGATCCGGTTGTGCCCAAAAGGGTGAGACAATTAAACCTCCCTAAATTTGCAGGGCACTTTGAAGATGAAAGCTCTATAAAAATGCTAAGTATTAGTGCAGGCAAGGAGGGTGGGGAAAGATGAATTCTGAGAAAGAGACACCTATGTGAAATAAAGCATTGGGGGTAATGTGGAATGAGAAAATTGTGTCAGATTGAAGTTTTAAAAGTTAAGAAAAAAAACAAAAAAAGAAAAAAGAAACCCCCCCAAAAAACAAAACAAAACAAAAAACACGAAGGCAAAAAAAAAGCATGCTTTGAAATGAAAGGAAATGGTGGGCTAGGTTGAGTAGTGCAATTTAAAGCACTGTTGTAGGGTTGGGGTCACCAGGAGACACGGAGACTCTGAGCAGGCTGCTGATAATTAATTCCTAGAAAGTCAATTAATATTTCCTCCCGTCACTCACAAAGGGCAGCAGCAGATGACAGCACACCCATTTCCCACAGGAAGAGGCTGGACGGTGGAGAGAATCCATGGCTTCAGCAGGGTGGGTGATTGAGAACTGAGAATTATTCAATAGGTCAAGACTCCATGGGACGGAGGTAAAGCCACCCCCAGACCCTACAGGAAGACCTGAAACAGCCTAGCAATGAGCAATGGATGGCAAACAGGCTCCACAGTCAGGGCTCTGAAGAGAGATGTGGGGCTCCAGCTTTTTTTTTTTAATTGATAAGACCGGTTTTCTCATATCTCACTCCCTAAGGACAGTGTGCACAAGGAAGCATGTATACATACATGTATTTATACACAGAGACGTGTACACCCACTCAGAAACAGGAGTACTCACACTCAGGCAGGCAGACGCACATGAATACATACAGAGATACACACAGATGTCCATACATAGATATCCACAGAAGCACACAGTGGTACACAATGTATGCACAGAGGCGCACACAGGCAGATTGCACACAGATACATGCTAAGCCACGTGCTGGAGCTAGGCTTCTGCAGCCCCATACAGCGGCATTCCTCAGCCTCAACAAGCATTCTAAGCAAACACACCTTTGTCTCCCAACAAGGAACCACAAGCGCACAGATATATTTTGTGATACGGAATATTGTGTACTAGGCAGGTTTTGGGTTGTTTCCTTTTCAAAACACGATCAAGACAAACAAAGGGAATTAACGCCTACAATATTCGTGCATAGCTTTATAAAACGCACAGCTGCCAGCAACCTTGCTTGCTCCAGAGGTAAAGAGCAGAGGAAAGACGCTGCTGGGCGGGGAGGACACCAGCCACTGGGAACAGAGCCAAGGCCAGAGAGTCACTGTAGTCTAAGGTCAGGGCAAACCCAGCTCTGAGTGAGACAAAAATACCCTGGAGGCATTCAGGAGCTGCCCAACAAAGACTAAAGAAGTGTGTGTGTGTGTGTGTGTGTGTGTGTGTGTGTGTGTGTCACTGGAGGGGTAGGTATCAAGCCGGATAAGTGGGGAATGCAATTAAAGGAAGAAAAAATGAAAGATAATGAGATTAGGGACAAGCGATAGGGCTGTGGTCACCTTGAGTGAGACTCTGAGGAGCAGATAGCGATCAACCTTTTCAGCGTTTAAAGAAATGAAGCCCCAAAGGCAGCTGTGTGGTTAGTAATCCATAGGAGATATCCAGGGACCTGACTGGGTGGTGTGGGAACCCATGCCAAGAGTCGCCCTGTTCTCAAGAGGTCTGCTGGGCAGTGAAGAAAGACACGGAAAGCTGGGTGGCAGAGAGGCATCCTCAGGAGCAAGATCCAGGACAGCAGGGGTCTGGCTTCCCAGGGAGGAGGTGATCAGGAGGGAATCGTTAGAGGCGCTCAACCTATGGCTCCTACAAATTTAAAGATAAACTCTCTCTTGTCGGGGGTTGGCACTGGCCGGGCAGGGCCTTCTCCACAAGGCCCAGTGATAGGAGTTTGTTTTGGTGGGATCTGTCTTTGGAGGGACCATGAGCCCCGCCCTCTCGTGCGTCCATTGTCCAGCAGGAGGCCTCCAGGGGCCGTGGAGCTGATGGGACTCTGAGCCGACACCTGGTTATACAAGGGACATCACCTACAGTCACCTGTGATGGGGACAAGGTCAAAAGAACTATGGATGGGCGTCATGGCAGGCTCCCAGGAGATATTTAGTGCCCCTGTGGTCCTGAGGTCCTGGGGTCCCTCCCCATCTAATACCTTGTTATCTCGAGGCTCTGTCAGAGAAGCCAGGCCTGTGGCTACAGTGGCCCTGTGGCTCTGATCCAACACAAGCCCAGAGGTCAAGGTTGCCCTGTGCTCATTGTCCTCAGATAGCGTTCCAAGTTTGCAAAGCTCATGGATGGCCCAGCCTTGGGGTACCCTTTCCTCACTCAAAGACAGGGCTGGTTGGGCCTCCAGGGGGCCAGGAGAACCATCTCTCAGACTGGGCTAGGGAGTCCCCCAGCAGGCCAGGAGGCCTGCCTCTCAGAATGGCTCTCACAGGTAAAGTCTTGTCCCTGAGGTTTTGTCAACATTGTTATTTTCAGGTGATCATGGACTTTCGTGGCCACTGTTTCTTGCCTCCTACCTGCCCTCTTTACCCTCAAAGAACCGTGTATAGAATGCAAAGCCGGGATCCACGCAGCACAGCGTGACTCACCCATCAGGAAAGAAACGCCACTGACATCCCAGGAGAACCTGGGAAGTAGCCTTCTCCTGGGCTTTGTGTGTATAACGCAGGCTCAGCACTTCCCTCTCTCCTCAGTAGCTCAGCTCCACCTTGGAGGAGGCCTGAGGTAGGTCAGGGTGATGTGGAAAGAAGACTCAGACAACTTTCTTCACACAGGCTGGTGTTCGAGACTGTGTGTCCACTCATTTCCTCTTGAGCTAGTGTTGAATCCAGAATCTATCCTGCTTGTACCAGGACACTTGAGAAATTCTCCAAGTCAGATAGAGGTACCTCAGCCCAGAGGTAGGGGCTGCAAAGCCAGAGAGGGGTCAGCACCTCAGCCTAAGGCCTATGTTCACTCGGCTACATTCCTGGTACACACACCATCGACTTGTGGAAAGTCGCAAGGAGGATTCTCACTCAGGCTCAACAGGGAGGGCATGAAGAGGTTAGGTTGTTCAGAGGCTCTCTAGCTTCAGACTTAATGGTCACGGTGTTCCTGAAGATGTTGGTGAGGGTGTTAGCTGCTTGTCTTGTGCTACGAGCAAGACAAGACACGAGCACTTTAGGGCAGGTGGAACTTAATCCTGGCCTGTTTCATCATTTGTGCCCTGGGGCAGTGGAAAGCTACCTGCTCACACCCTGTAGACTGGAAACGGAGAGAATACAGCTGTCTATTCCTGCTTCTTTCTTCCCTTCTCTGTCAGTCTGAGCCCCTCATGTTCGGGGTGAATTGTCTCTCTTCAGTCAGACCCTTCTGGGACAGGCCCAGAAGGGTAAAATTTGGAGTCCAGTCAAGTAGACGATGAAGTTGAACCATCACAGGTTGAAGCTTCTAGCTTTGGCCATGACAGGCCTCAGTCACAGGACTTCTTCCTCAATACCTATCCACCATCCTCTCTGGCAGCATACGGGAGGGATCCTAGGGCCACACACACACACACACACACACACGCACGCACACGTGTGTGACAGCTCTCTACCACTGAACTTTAGCTACAGTTACAGCCCTCTCAAGCATGTCCTGACAAAAGGCCACATTGAATTCTGCATTGCAGAGCCAGGTATTTGAATGGCCTTGTAAGTCTCCAGAGGGACAGGCTGAGTGGCTACATGTCCAGAGCCACCAAACACCAAAAGGGCCTTGTCCAATGTCTACGGGGCACCTGACTAGCCTGGCCAGGCCCTCCTCCCTTGCCCCTGCACATGCGAATGGCCCATTCGCTCTTTGTGGATATCCTCATAGGGAGATGCACTTGTTACCACCCCAAAGCTGAGGTTACAGGCATGCGCATCCCCGTCCTGATTTTAATGTGAGGCTATATCGCTCAGTAAGTTCTTCCTACCCCATGAGCCATCTCCCCAGCCTCCACATTTTCCTCATTCATTCATCCTCTGATGGGTGTCTAAGGTCATTCTGCTTCCTGGCTGCTGTGAACAGTGGGGCCATAAACACATGGGTGAGCAAATATCTCCATGGTGTGGACTTAGAGTTCTTTATATATATACCCAATAATCTGTGTGCATCTCTGTGGTGTGGACTTAAGAGTCCTTTACATATATACCCAATAATCTGTGTGCATCTCTGTGGTGTGGACTTAAGAGTCTTTTACATATATACCCAATAATCTGTGTGCATCTCTGTGGTGTGGACTTAAGAGTCTTTTACATATATACCCAATAATCTATGTGCATCTCTGTGGTGTGGACTTAGAGTACTTTGCATATATACAACATTCAACTCAGAGCTCAGGGTCCTGTGAGGACTGGGATACACTCTCTAGGTCAGGACATGTGTGGTATGTATTCGTATGTGATCACACATGGGTTAAAAGGCTATGAAATACGCACAGGTGTGTGCCATCCCTAGCGTATGTCTCAGCACCCCATCTTTCTTTCCCACTCGCCGTCTGTGTGAGCTTCGATCAAGTTTGCCATGCCAGAGCTGTGTGTTTGCTCTAACTATCCTCACTTGGCTTTCCGGCTTCCAAATATTTGATGGTTTCCGTTCCAAACCATGTTGGGCAACAGCAATTCCACAGATGTGGTTCACAACAGATCATTAAATCTTGAGAGAGACAGAAGGGCATTTGAAAGCAGTCACAGTAAGGCCCGAAAAACAAATCTTTCTCTGGTTCATAATATATAAAGAAGTCTTCCCATCCTCCCAGAATCCATGCCAAAATGCAGCTACCATAGGTCAAGAGGAAGGGCCTTGAAGAGGGGCCGGGCTCTGACGACTCTGCCCTCTAAAGACAGTACCTACCATTCGGGGCAGGGGCTGTTGGCAGATTTCCTCTTAAGCTAGGACAGACGCTCTAGCTCATCACTTGCCCCGCTATGGCGACACCAGCGTCAATCATTTTCTTGCAGGAGGGGTGGGAAGGCCATGTGGGAAGCCCCAGCAGGCTCTGCTTTGCTTCTCAGAGGGTTTCCTCAGTAGCCTGCTGACATCCTGAGCAAGATGGTGGCCTCTCTGTGCATGGCTTCTCTTCAGAGATTCTTCCTCTGGGGAATGGTTCTCTAACAACAGGAATGAGACAATCTGTGTTCACTCCCTTGCTTTGAAACCGGCTTGGCGTGCGTGGTCGTGGTCATGCAGCCACACAGTAGCCTGGCCCTACAAAGGTCTGGTGTCTGATGGCTCCACCTCAAACCCCACCTTATGCTCCTTATACAGTGCTGTCTCATCTGTCCTTTCCCCTGCCCGGTGTGAAGCACTTGCCTCCTGTCTACTCCTCATTGACTCTGTTCTCTGGCATGTGTCTGCATGTGCGTGGGGGGGGTGCCAGGTTGAGGACAGTGGTCACTGAAACCTGCAATAGGCAACTACACGTTTTCTGCATAGGCAGAGGAACACAGGGGAGATGGTGTGCAGAATGCACCTTCTTTTCCAGTGGGTTGTCCAAGGCAGGCCTAGCTTCTCGGTAAGCTGTTTGAGTTGCTTGTGCAGGGTGTGTTAGCTGTGGACGCACATGTGACATTACCTTTATATCACATGGGGGTGGGGCGGCAGACATAGCCTTAGTCTCAGAGCTGTGACTTTATCTCCCACCATGTTCTCTCCCCAGCCTCCACACACACCAGAGTCTGCCTTGTGGGCTCTTTCTTCCCCCAACCCCTCCTATATTTAGGACTGCCATGAGACCCGTGAGTGGTGCTTGTGCTGTAGTTGGCTCTTCCATGAGTTACTCTCTGGGAGCAGGGTCTTGTGAAGTCCCCGTAACTTTGGGGTGTGTTCTCCACAGACAAGTGGTAGGGCAGATCTGGCAGGACCGGGCACACGCGTATCATGCCAACCGGAGCACATTGGAAATGTGCTTTGCAAAACCCGGAGGTAATTAGCTGTTAACTTGCTAGTGATCCCAGCCCTGCGCACTGAACCAGCCCCTGCTAGATGCTCAGCTCCTCTTATTTAACCTTCCTGGATCCTGGAACAGCACACAACCTATTATCTGCACAGCTCTGCATTGTCTCTGCCTGGGAAGAGAACATTAAGCTGCCTTTGAAATCTTCATCCTGCCACTATCTGCATGCATTAGCATATCTTATGATTTAAATCTAATTATCAGAGCTTTCCAGGGGATGGAACTGAAAGTGATCATCGTGGAGTCCCTTCACACAGACAGAAGAGGCCGAAAAAGAGCCAACAGAGAAGCTTCCACGCGGCCATGCCTAACCTGAGGACAGAGCATAAAGGTGGCCGGCTCTGTCACAGGCATTACCCAGTGCTCACACGGACCAATAGGCTTGCCCCACTGCTGTGATCCTGGGATGTCACAGCACAGGGAAGCCATATTCTCCAAGCAACTGCCACACGCCATCCTCAACACTGGCAAAGCAAGCGCTACTACCAAGACACGTTTCATAAAGGGTTTGGTGCACATTCTCCTGGGTGGCCGTGAGTAAAGACACTGATGTGGGACACCAAGCTTAGTCTCGCCTGGGCTCCTCAGAACAGCCGAAATGTGCCACACTAGTTCTGGGGGCCAGGAGCTCTAACGTCGAGATCTCAGGATGAGGGCGGATCAGCCTGATGCAGCTCACCCCAGCTGTCCCTCGGCTTACAGATGGCTTTCTCTCCCAGAATCATCTACCACCTTTCCTTTAGTACACCTGATAGAGCTGTAACATCTTTCTCCAAAGATCCCAGTGTTCTAGGATCAGGGCCTAGTCTAGTCGGTTCCTTTCAGCTCGGCCATCTCCAAGGACCCTGCTTCCAAAATAAAGCCACACTCCCAGACACAGGGGGTTTAGAACCTGGGGCATTTCATGTGGAGGATGACATAGTTCAACCCACAACTCTTTGTTAACTCCCCTCGGCTAGAAGGGGTCTGTCTGGAGTCTAGTAATATGGCTGCAATAAAAGGTCTTAGGAAAACCTTTCCCAGAAAGTCTGACCAAGGCCTGCCTTCCACTGCAAACTTGAAATAACCTCGTGACGGTCAACTGAGATCAAAGAGAAGGCAAAGTCCTTATCGCCCACTCGGATGTCCACCTAGACACGGGCTTTTCAGGTAAGAAGACTGTCCACTCTAATAAAAAGCCCGGGAATGGGCAACGTTAGCATCAGGAATCCAGCTCTGCCAACATTCCCTCCGAACACATACACACAGCTGGTCAATGGATATTAAACTCCTCCAGGGAGAGCTGGGCTTGTTGATAAAGTCCCTGGCAGGCCTAAAGGGGTACACTCAGACAGAACCCTGCAAAGTAGGAGCAGGGCAGGGCTTGGAGGGGCCCTGGGGGGGGCGCTCAGCTTGATGGCTCATCTCAGCCAGGAGGCTCTGCTCCTGGAGAGCATGCTGAGAGATTGAGGAGCCCCAGCTCGTCAACCCCAAACTCCTGCATGTCCCCTAAACAACTAGGCACTATAGAATATGACTTTGTCTAGAGATAGGCTTCTCACATGAGAGCTGAAATGGGACTTTAGGAGAGGGACCGAAGCACAGACAGATGCATCTCTGCTCAGAACCCAGAGCGCCAGCTATTGACAGCAATGCCTTCCCATGGCAGGAGTTATGGGTCAGCCTGTCACCGCTGTGGCAGATGTCTGAGCAGACGACTCAGTGCAGAAGAACTTGCTTGCTTCTACTCTCAGGAGTCTTAGTCCCTCATGGCTGGCTCATGCCAGGGCAGACAGGAAACACACACACATGCATGCATGCACACATGCACACATACACACAGAGCTGGGGTGGGGTGCAGTAGTGTGAGCCAATGACGTCAGTTCTCTCTTCCTCCTCTTTATCCTCCCTTTCATCCAGGCCCTCCGCCCCAGTGATGATGCCATCTGCATTCAGCTCCCCCTTAGCTAATACTCTCTGGAATGCCTTCACAGTCACGCTCAGAGGTGTGCTTTGCTAGCCTCCAACCTACCTCTAAACCCAGTCAAGAGTAACCATCATCATAACTGAATTCCCACCTGCAAAACCCCAAGAAAGGTTTAATCACCCACGGCTCCAGGAAAACCCTCTTGTGTGGCTCAATATGGCCAAGAACCAAATCCATAGATATGAAGGGGCTTTCTGAACCTGCCCCCCTTGCTGGTGCGCTCAGTGTCTGCAGGGATATGGGGTTCAGGCTGACATGTCCCACCTTGGCGTTCTTCCTCAGATTGTCCTGTTCATCTTACATGCCACAGTACTATCTAACACCCAGAGCCCACCTTCCCCTCTAGTGAGCATTCTGGGGTCCCTCTCGGAAATCAGAACATTTTCACAGATGCTCTACCAAAGCTTTCAGCACACCTCATCTCGTCACAGCAAGTTCCTGATGGCCCCAGAGTCACTGGGAATCTCTATAAGGACAGGTCCATGAGTCTCAGCATCTGGCATCTTAGTAGACTCTAGATATAGGTGGATGGAGTGAGGGTCCTGGGTCTTAGGATCCAGGCAGCACCTGAGTGTGTACGTATATGGGCTGCCTGTTTGTTGGAGCCTGGACTAGAGCCGCCATATGCAGCTTCTTCTTAAGCCACAGGGTCAGAGAGGCAGCGAGCTCTGGGTTCTTTGTTTCCTGGAGAACGTATCTCCAGATGATCTGGAGTCAGGAAGGGCACACTCCCCCCACCCCCGGCTTCTGTTTTTAGCCTGGAGCTGCCAGGCTTTCCGATGCCATGGTGATAGGAGTCATAGAAATAGAGCAGATGATCAGTTGCCAACCCGGCCCTGTGCTCCCTGCTCCCTGCTCCCTGCTCCCATGTGGAGGCTGCGAGGTCGTGCCGCTCGCTTTCTCTGTGCCCATCTTTCTAAACCACACACATGGAGGTCTGAGGCTGCACTTGGGCCACCCAAGAAGGTACAGGGAGGGTCACGATGGCCATCGCTACCAGTGTCCACATTCCCTCCACCTCATGGGCCCTCCCTGGGATGTAGCATGGACCCTAGCACAGCCAAGACCTACAGGGCAGAGGACTCCTAGGTAGGCAAGGGTTTAGGATGGAACCCGTGACTATAGCTTTCAAGATGACAAGAGGGTATGGAGCATATTCAAATATTCTTGCATTTTTGTGTGACATGCTCCCAAGTAATTTTCATCCTTTCAGAATGGCCTAGGGTAGGAGACATGGTTTTCACACCGAAAACCATTGCCTTATCAGGGCTGACTCCCTAGATCTCCACAAAGACAATCCTTCTTTGAATTTGAATCAAGAGAAAGATTCAAATACTCCACACTGGTCAATGGCAAAGGACTGACCCCAATCCCTCTTCCCAGGGAGGCACGTCAGTTGCATGCTTCCACTGTACTGTGCTTCGAAAGTGAATTTCCAAAATGCAAAACCAAGGACGATATATATACAAATATACTTTGTAAATATATTAATAGAATAAGATATGTTACTGTCATTGGAAGGCCAGTTTCTTTTTAGGAAATATGAGGACCCTCGGCATCCATGGATGGTTGTCTCCAGAACAGCCACTCTAGATTCCTATATCTGCAGATGCTCGAGCCCCTGGTATAAAAAGGTGTGTAGTGATGGTGGGTTCACTGTCAACCCCACACCGAGGAGGCAGGATTCAAGGCACACCTGTGAGGGTTATCAAGAACAAGGGTGACCTCTGGAATATCTGTGAGGGATTGTCTTCATGACACTGGATGATGTGGGAGGACCCATGTTCATTGTGGGTGGGAGCATTCCCTGCGCAGGGAATTCTGACCTGGCCAACATGGAGAAAGGAGGCGCAGAAGCTGCATGCATGCCTGACTTCATTACTCCCTGCTCTTGAGTCATCTCTCAGGTTCCTGCCATGATGGGCTGCAACTGGAAGGAAATGGGAGCTCTAATAGACCCTTTCCCTCTTGAGTGGCTTCTGAGAGTCTTCCATCACAGCCAGGGGATAAAAATTAAGACACTAGTGCAAGCTCTGCACACCCTCTCACCCACCTTTAAGTGATTTCTGTGTGACTGGGTGGCAAACCCCACTGTGAGTGCTATGCAAACAGCTGTCCCAGGGTCCTGATGAGGGACCAGAGACAGAAAGAGGCTGCGTGTGCTCGGTGTAGGTGCCATTTTCCTCCAATATTATCAGTCCATGGACTATTGCATCAGCTGAGGAGATGTAGAAAGTCCCTGATGTTCGTTACAAGGCCATGCGGTAGAAGAGCAGCCTTCTTCCTACAGTGGGACTCTGAGGAGGAGACACCTCTCTGAGAACAGACTTTGAGTAGAGATGAGGTTCAAATCAGGGTCCATCTACTTGTAAGGCCCAATGTCCTTGACCAAGGGCCATCTCAAACTTTTATCCCTCTGCAGATCAAGCCCTTTGTTGAAGGCCCAGATAAAAGGGGCGAGTGAGTGTCTGAGTTATTCTGGAACTGGTGGCCAGCAGGTCCCTGCTGTCTCGCAGAGTGGGTCCTGGACACCCGCTGTGGCAGACAGCAAGCCAAGCTCAGAAAGTCCTCTTCCTGTGGGCTTCAAGGAAGTCTTGGTCCTTGTGCTCAAACCCCTATGGTGTAGATGTAGAGGAGAAGGAGGCCGGTGTGTTTTCCCTCACATGGCTCTTTGTTTAGAACTTTCTTTCGGAACAAATCATTCTCTTTGGATACAGTTGAAGTAATCCTGGTACAATGAATGTAGTAATTTGGGGACAATGGCTCGAGGTTTTACAAGGTTACAGGCACCCAGCAGGTTAGGCCACCATGCTATTTGTAGGAGGCATTGGGTTGTACATCCAAACCTGATTATCACGTTCATTAACACAATCAAACGCTGAACTTGGACACATCCCACATCGCCTTCTTTTTAAAAACCCATGAATAGAAATACGAACCTGGTCAATTATCACCCACCGAGCCACTCCAGCATTCTGGATTGGTAAAGCAACCGCTTTCATGGAGCAACGTGGCAGATAACGGTGACAGAGTGAACAGCTCCACTCTAGACTGCTCATGATCATGACATTTAACTTCATCTTTACAGCAATATGCCTTCCTCTAGCTTCCTTCCAGGAGCCTGAGACATCCAGCTAGCTGGGTGAGGAGCAGAGAAGTGAGCATCCCAGCCAGCATGCTGGGAAAGACGGTGAATGTGTCCTTCCTGGGGCTCAGGCTTCACGACCCTGGCCCACACATGTCCCTGCTGAGATGGTTCTCATCACAGCTCCGTGTGTCTCTTGTTGGATTATCTGAGATAATAAACTTCCCATTTCTAACTCTTTATCTATAACGGGTGTCCATCCTACAGACTGTCTCTTGTTGGATTATCTGAGATAATAAACTTCCCATTTCTAACTCTTCATCTATAATGGGTGTCCATCCTACAGATGCTGCATTGTGGTGTGGTCATCTTCAGAAGTGTTGGGTGGCATTCATAGCTATCTTGGGATACAGGCAACCCACAAGCTGCAGACTGAAAATTCCTGAGTCATGGGAAGGTAACTGGTTTATACCAAGACAAGCATGTACAAGGTAAATTAATAAATGGACTAGAGAGAAAAGTTATTCGTGGAACAAAGACGAAACTGGCACAGCAAGCTGATAACGGTGTCTCCCAGAGACCTAAGGCTGTTTCCAGTGAGGTGCACCATGACTGAAGACTAGATAATAAAGTCAGCAGACATTTAACCCCAAAGATGGCCAACTGTAGGCTGCAGTCCCCCAACTCTGACCCCTGTAACCTACACACCCCTTTCTACAGTTTCCAAGGATGATCACAGCCGGAACTGAGCACACCGTGATTCTGCTGCATTCCATCTGATATGAGCAGACCTCTGGAATGGAAGATGCAATTGGCCACTTTGGTAAATTCTACCAGTGTACTGGGATAGTCGACAGCGCGCAGTACAGTTTCATCTGTATGTATGACAAACCAGCAGAGCCACTCTTGGACAAGACCCGTGGCAGTAAGTGTTCATTATAAACATGTAAGCTCATCAGGAACTTACCCATTCACCAGATGACAATCCTACCTGCCCAGGAGCAATGAATAAAGCCTGGTACTGTTCTAGCTTCTGGCCTTGCCTAAGAGGAGATGGAGCCACCATACTAGGCTTCCTGGGTGTTCTTTGGAATGCAGAGGCTGTTGGAGACCCTGTGTAAAAATACCTCTCTGAAAGAAATGGTAGAAGAGAGACCTGTCCTGACAAGACTCCTCCCCCTATGCCTGAAGAGACAAGACTCAGATGGAATGGAGGGGGGGATGACAAAGTGAGACCCCTCAATACTATCTCCTTTTGATATATTATAACAGGGGTGTTATATGCCAAAGCAATAATCCATGCCTGAGACTACTCTTAGGCTATCTTAGAACAAGATCTAAGCAAAGTAGCCTGAGAAACACCATCGCGTATGTTTCTTTTCTAAATAAGCGTTGAATTACATCACCCGGGAGAGCCACCCTGTGAGGCAGATAGACACCTCTTGAGCGAGCGCACTCACCCCCACCCTGCCCCACGCATTCCAGAACATTCTCGCTTTCCCAGACGGAGCTCTCTGTGCCCAGAGAATTCCACTGTCCAGCTCTCCTCCAACCCTGCTCATATCCCGTCTTACTCTCTGTCTGCGAACTGACTCCTTGAGGGATCACAGAGGAGCAGAGCAGTGCCCGTGTGTCCTTTAGCAACAGGCTGATTCCTCCTCGAGTGACGCCTTGAGAGCGAACCAGGTGTAGCCTGTCCAACACTGGGTCTTCTCAAGGCGAGCCGCTGAGCTAGCGCCACAGCCGCCGTTCTCCTGCCAGCTGCAGCGGATCACATGGTTTTTTGGAGATGACTCTGCACTCACCTGTGGAGCCGTAAGTCCCAAGTTCTTTAGGAAAAGAGTTAAAGAAAATATTAGAGGTCAGGGGATGTGGGCCACTCCGTTCTAGATTGTTCGAGCAGCAGAGCCGCACAAGGCAGTGCACCCAGTCACGGGGACACGTTCCAAGGCCTTGGTGGATCCTGAGACCCTGGGAAGTGATGAGCCATGTGTATACAGAGATGATGCTGAATCTGTGATAAAATGTGTCACGTACATCAGCAGGAAGAGGGAAGCAACGAAAATAAAATTAATAATTATAACCATATCCTTCAATAAGAGGTGATTTGTAGCATGAATAATAAAAACTCAGAGGCAGATATTGGGGTTCAACCTGAAGACCAGAAAAGCAAAGCCACCAGCCACTGGCTCTTACCTCTACCTCAGACTGAAATGGCATCCTGCCTCCACGAATCCTCAGAATGAGACTCAGCTGAGACCTGTCTCCTCCTGTCTTATCTTCATCTCTAGTGCTGGGACTAACGGCATGCATGCACCATCACCACACAGTCTCTATGGCTACTAGTGTGGCTGCTGGGAAGAAAGGTGTGTGTCACCACTGCCTGGTCTATACGACTGACCAGTGTGGTTGTCTTACTCTCCGATCTTCAGGCAAGCTTTATTTATTAAAATACAAATAAAATTATCACTACAGCGTTTGAAGTTGGTGAATTATTTTTGGGATTTTCCACGAATACTTTTTATTAGCACAGACCCATTTACCTACTACTAACCAAAGGGATGGCCCAGTTAAACCAACGCTATGAAATGATTCCGCATGGAATGTTTGTTGTGAGCCGCTGGAACACAGTCGTGAGAAGCAACGCTCAAAGGAAACAGCAAATCTCTACTCCGTAGGATGGAGGCAACGGGGCTTCAGGAGGGACCTGAAGGGTAGGGAAGAGGCTGCTCTCTGGATAGGACAGTCCAGAGGCTTGCCGCTTACGGCAGTAGCTGAGAACCTGGAGTGATTTCAGAGCCCTCCATCAAGGGGCTGGCCAACTTCTCAAGTCAGTTTGTCTTGCTTCTGCCCCAGCAGACACACAACCATCACTTGATCATCCCATGGTTCCAGCTCCATCCTGGTTCAGCCTGGTGGGGTCAGCCCCACCCCACGGCTGTGCAGAAAATCCCTAGGATATAGGAATGCCACACAATCATAGCAAGATGAACATAATCCTAGTAGAATGAGAAAATAACCAGTGTTAAGTGAAGACAGCTCAGTAGGCAACAGCAGCCGCAAGGCAGCAGACACGGAACGCTCAGGATCTCCCATCTACTACGGAACAAAGGCTAGGAAGGGAAATACACAGCCTTGATGCTCAGTCACCACTCACTGCATCTACAAGAGTGGCCAGGAAGGGCAGGAGCTCAGTCAAAGCAGAGATGGAGACCCAGGAGCCCGCATGTCTCATGGCAAGGAGGGAGACACGGCTGGGTGTGTGTCCTCCACAAAGACTCCCACGCTGATGCTACAGCAGACAGAATAGCCAAGCTGTTGGCAGCAGGACAGGCAAAGTGAACAGCAGACTGGACACCCTCTCTGGGCCCTCACAAGGAAGGCCAGTGCTCAGAACAAAATTGAACTGGCTCTGTCCACCTCCTGGCTCAAGGCCTGTGCTGCTCTCAGGCAACTGCAGCCACACTAAAACCTGCCCAACTGCTTATGGATTGCTGCACACCAGGCCAGTGTCTTAGACATATCTAAGCAAAAGCATTTTGCCGTGCAAGCTGACTGGAGTTGAGTCTCCAGATCCCATGATGGAGAAAGGACCGACTCCTGAAAGTTACCCTCTAACCTCTATGTACGGTCGTATGTTCACACCCATACTCACACACACATCATACGCACACACATGCACATACACACGCACAGGCACGTGCACACAAATGAGCGCTATTTTTTTAGAAGTCACGTGCAGTACCAAAGGGGACTCTCAGGAGAGAAACAGCAAATGTAAGCAAAAGCCGAGTGGAAGTGCTAGAAATAAAACAAACCGCAGAAGCTGGCTCACGCCAGCAACATTCCCACGGCTCAACACAGGCAAGTTCTAAGCAGGCAGGAAAGAGGCATAGCCCTGGAGATGCCTAATGGAGCCGCTGAGCCAGGAATGTGGAGGGGCAGCGCAGAAGAAAAGCCAGAAATCACAGAGCAGCAGAGCTGTGGATCCAGTCCAGGGCTGGAGATAGGAATATTGGGATGTGAGCAGCAGAAGGTAGAACACAGCTAGAGAAACATCAGACTGGTTATTATAGCTGAGGGTACACAAAAGGACAAAGGACCAAGGCAAACCCAAGGCCCACAAGCTCAGGGAATCTCAGGCATGGTGATGCTGAAGAAAAAAAAAGAAGGAAAGAAAAGAAAACACACACAGGCTACAAACATGACACAGAGCCTGGAAGGCCACCATCACAGGAGGTCACAGTAGGGAGTGGAGCTAGAAACTGGGAAAGTGCAATGTGATTGGCTGCCAGGGAAAGTGGCTGCAGTGAGGAGGGGCGGGTACAGAAGTCAGGACACAGGGTGCTGAGGAGCAATACCTTTAAACTAACCCAAGGAGGAAAATGCCAGCTTAAAATTCTGTACCTAGAAAGAGCATACCTCAAAAATGAAAAAGAAATTCTTTCTTGGGAAAAAATTATTAAAAATATAAAGACCTCATGAACGACCCCCAGGGAACACAGGGACACATGGAAAGGCAGAATGGCACATATTCAGGCTGAGGAACAGAAAGCAGCAAGAACTGCACAAGACATGTGGAGATAATGCCATCCACCTAGTCAGAGGTCAGTCTAGAAACCCATGCTTGTTCAGCGTTTGAAAACCAGTCCTCAGAAGTCACTGTCTTGCTTTCATTTCCTGTTGCTATGGAAGAACACCTCGACAAAAGCAGTATAAGGAGCATCATGGTGGGGAAGTCACAGCAGGTCACATTGCATCCGCAACCAAGAAGCGGAGAGAGATGGATATTTGTGCTAATCTCACTGTTTCCTTTTTTTATACTATCCAGGATCCCATCCCAGGGAATGATGCCACCCACAGTGGGTAGGACTTCCTATATCAGCCTGATCAAGTTAATCCCCCTTAGGCATATCCAGAGACTCAGCTCCTAGATTGTTCTAGATCTCATCAAGTTGGCAGTTGAGGTTAGCCATCACAGCTACTACATCAGTAGGCTCAAAACAAGAAACAATATAGCCTCTGTCTTAGTTTGCTTTCTGTTGATGTGCTAAAACATTGACCAAAACAGCTTGGGGTGGGGGGAAGGGTTCATTTGGCTTACGGGTTCAGGTCCATGATGGAGGGAAGGCAAGGCAGGAACTCAAGCAGAGGCCATGGAGACCTGTAGTTCATTTCCTGCAGGTCCGTGATGGAGGGAAGGCAAGGCAGGAACTCAAGCAGAGGCCATGGAGACCTGTAGTTCATTTCCTGCCTCACTCTGAGTGCTCAATGTCTTTTCTAGCCTGAAGCTCCAAATGCCGCCACATCCCTTCCCAAAACAATATGGCTAGGTCCGTCACAATAACACCCCACTCCTGGTCCAGTTTCTAGCCCAGACTGTTTCTCTGCCTCTTTCACAAAGCATGGGCCAAAAGAAACTTAACTTGGTGAAAATGGTTTGTTTGTCTTACTCTGCTGAGTCATAGGAGTACCTTGCTACCTTCACTATCTAAGATCAGTTCTTTCTAGCTCTTACCACCGTGACTCCCCACTGTGATGAACTGTGTCTCTAATTGTGAGCCAAATAAACCCTTGTCCTCTGAAGTAGCTTTTGTCAGGGTATTTTATCCAACACAGGAAAATAAACTAAAAGTAGCTTGTCTATAACTACGCCTACGCTGTGGTGATGGATAAGCACAGGGTGTGCCTTCCCCTTGTGCTAGGAGCAAGGTAAAGATATTCACTCTACCTACTCAGTGTCACAGGAAGGTCTACCCAGCAACAGGAAGGACAGAGAAAGAAAGGCCGATAGCCTGGTGAAGAAAGAAACAAACTAGGTTTCATTTGCAGGTAACATGGCTGTCTTATAGGAAACACTAACTTAAAAATGTTAAGTTTTAAAAATGGAACTAAGAGGTAAGCTAAGCGAAGCCATAGGTATGACACCTCAAGGAGTTTGCCTTCCAATACACTACTGTAGAAGTCCACTTCCAGGCCAGAATCCCGGGTTGGCCCTTTTAGTACATCTTCCTACCAGGATTCTGAAAACTCCTCCTAGCTTGGCGCTCAGACTTGGATTATGAGTCTGGAGATGGGACCACAAGGTCTTGACCACACCCACCATTTGCATCGCTAGCCTAGGTAGAATCCATTGAGTAGAAGATGGGTGACTCTCAGAGACTTTCACACTAGAAGAGAAGGAAGAGCAGAAAACTTGCCTTCCCATGACTCAGATTGTGGTATTCCACCCCCTCCACCCCCAGGTTCCCTCCTGACAGAGACACAGAGCACTATCCAAGTTCAGGTGCCATCTCCTTGGCAGTCAGGTGACCACTGCTCTCACTGTCCTCTGATCCTTGTCCGGGCCATTTTATGGGCAAAACCGGAAGAGTAGGGAGATACTGGGCCACTTGCCTACAGTAGCAGTAGATTGTAGACATCTTGCCCATGCCTCACCTTTCCACCTTGGCTTGCTCCTTCAACTGATAACGGGATTCCTGGCAGCTGAGTTCTCCCTACTAACACAATATGAAATTTTAAAGTGACGTTTAGGGCATAAAGCTCCATAGTAGCCATTTGCCTAATGTGTGAGGCTCTAAAAGCATAAATATGAGGTCCTGGGTAGAGATCTAAGAGCCATCATGTGCTCGTGATTCATCAGAATTTCTGATGAATGAAATCAATGAGCAGAGACTCACGGCTCACAAAGGAAGCTCCCAATTAACAGGTCTTGCCACCCCAGTGGAATCTAGTGTTTAAAGTCATCTCAGCAAGGGTACATCAATACTGACAAGCCTATTCTAGCATTTGAAACTAGAATGCAGAGATGATGTTGGTAAGGACCTCGGGCCACCTGAGCTAAAGACTTTCCATCTGGGTGGTGAGCAGGACAGTGTGGTGGGGTGGTCAGAGGACAGAGCGGAGAGCAGCTGGCTGGGTTTCATCCACAGGGAGCAGACAACCGGCTGTGTGCAAGGGGAAGGCTTTTTCCCATGGTCTGAAATACTGGAAATGTCTGCATGCATAAATATTGACACACAACATCCCACTTCATCCAAAAGTCACTCAATACAGAGATCGTGCTCGAAGGTGAAACCTAGAGAAGGAAAGATGTTGACTCAAGGCTTGGTTGGAGTGTTTCTGGCTAGAATCCATTAAATAGAAACCATGGGGTTGTGGAGATGACTCAGTAGGTAAAGTATGAAGGCTGGAGTTCAGATCTCTAGAACCCATGCAAATCCTGGGTGGGTGCAGAGGCCTCCCTATATTCCCCATGCTTAAAAGGCAGAGCCAGGGATCCCTAGAGCAAGCTGGAAAGTAACTGTAGCAGCAGGTGGAGGTTCAACCAGAGATGCTGCCTCATCAATAACATAGGAAGCAATTGAAGAAGACACCGATGTACTTTCAATGTTGGGCCTCAATGCACATGCATGAACACTCACACTCATGTGTCTACACACATGAACGCACAGACATAGACACACATCACCCACTCACGTACATACAAAAAGAGAGGAAAAAGTAATCATTAGATTTTCTTGTAGAAAACCTATAAATGAAATGCATATTTTTATTGAAAACACTAACAGCCAGACCTGGTGACACATGCCTTTAATCACAACTTTCGGGAAGCAGAGCCCAACAAAAAGGCACAGATCTCCTTTTTCAGCAGGTTTCTAGAATAGTCTTTGGATAGAAGGCAAAGGGGTGGCTGTGCTGTAC
Organism: Arvicola amphibius; assembly: GCF_903992535.2. Classification (NCBI taxonomy): domain Eukaryota; kingdom Metazoa; phylum Chordata; class Mammalia; order Rodentia; family Cricetidae; genus Arvicola; species Arvicola amphibius. The sequence goes on from NC_052050.1 coordinate 155,124,641, forward strand.
CTGTAGTCACAGCACACACCCCACTTCCCTGTGAGCTCCTAGAGGTGACAATGCTACTCCCAACTCTGATTATGGGACAGAAGATTGCTAGGCTTTCAACGGGATCTACGCACATGCAATACAGGCATTTATGCGCATATATGTGTGACTAATTTAATATTGCCCTTCCTGCTTTGGGATCCATCTCATGTATCAGGGTCAGCAAGAGCAGTTCTGTCAGAGGCATTCCACCATGGTGCCTGCCTAGGTCCCAAAGCCCCTTCCCGCGCACTTCATTTCCTTGTAAAAGTGCCAGCAGGAAGCCGTGACCAAAGAAAACACGCAGCTGGAGTGCCATGAATGAATAACATAGATGTGTGTTATTGTTATTCTCCAGGAAATCTTATGTGGCTCCATTCAAAAGGGAAAATGCACGAAAGTATGAAAGTGATATTAGGCAGATGTTAGGCTGGGGTTGTCAATCTTGTCTAAGCAGGTGCTAATGTGTTATAATTATCCCTTCTACACTGGATGTTTAGGATTTGGGTTCCCACCTAGTCAATCACGGCTGGAATTGTTAAGCTACTTCCATGGCTCATATGCTAGGTAATAACCAGATAGGATTTAATATTTGACATCTACCGTCAGTTGCCTTTCTTCTGACGTGCGTTTCCCTACGCCAGTATCTGTAGCTTGGGCTATCTTGTAGCTTCTGGGTAAATCGATATAGTGCCAGGAATGAGGAAGTTAAGATGGAACGGCACCGAGAGCTCCCTCTCCACCTCTTCCTGAGCTCCAGGAGGAGTGCAGCCTCGACACTCTGGGATGTTTGGATGTGATTGTTACACCTGCAGGAGAAACCGCTTCCAACTCTTTGCCCTTACTCGCCCTCATTGTGGGGAAGGCTACAGCCTACTGATGAGGAACTGGGGTGTAGAAGGCTTACACACACAGTCAAGATTAACCAGCTGGTCAGTTGTGCAAACTTGCAGAGCACCGGCTCGCCTTCCTCTGAGTTGAAGATGAGACTCCTCCCCTCCACCCCAGACCACCTTTTCTCATATCTACTTTAATTTCAATAATAAATAAAGCAGAAAAGGAAATGATAATAGGGAGATCCCGGCTCCAGAGTTGCAGACTGGGCTTGAACCATAGCCGCCATGTCCTAGAGATTACAGGCTAATGCTGACCAGACTGCAGTTTCTTTTTTTGTGCAATTGTTTGCTGCAGCGAGAAGTGGGTGACTGAACCCCAGCCTTAGCGGCACACCTGCACAGATGGGGAGCCTAAGAAACATCAGCTGTCAGGGTGTCATGGCAGCCTTGGTGATATCACCGCAGTATGCCCACAAGGATGGGCATTGCCATCCAGGCACCGAGAGTGTTCAGTTACGGCCCTGACATGGAATAGGAGCTCTGCTGCCAGCTGAGGCTGCTCTGAGGCAGGTCTATCCCTGTTTATATCTCCCTGGTCCAGGCCATGCAGACATTCAGTATGTGCTGGATGAGTGGGCCCTGGAGGCTGACATAGTGGCCCCACCAGGATACTGAGACCCCAGGAGTCTCAAAGCTGGCCTACCCAGGAACCTGGGTTGGGATGCAAGCTCTATGATTTCACCTATAGCCATATTGTGGCACTTCAAGGAACAGCCTCGGGAGGGGCACTGATATTCCAAACAGGGCCACTGAGTCACACGACATCATATTTACAACATGTCTCAATAACAGGACAAAGATACAGAAGCTGTCCTGGGTGGGTGCTAGTAGTGAAGGCCCAGAAAAAAACTCCAGAGGAACTGTCAAATGCAGGAGTCTATAGGTTCTGATGCTGAAGGTACAGACAGGCACATACCTATGTACATATGTATACATGTAGATGGATACACATACATTTAAGTATAGAGAGAACAGGCTCTCTATATTTGCTAATATTGTGCTAATAGTCATATTAGTACAAAACACGTGTGCATACACATCCATACAACATATAAACATATCTGTATGTATATGATCACATGCACATACGATATACACACCACACACATACACACGCACACTCTCTCCTGAGATACAGGCAGTTAACTCTGGTCTGCTGTAGATCTGAGGTCATACCTCCATCTTCCTCTCCAGTGGGATCCTGGTCACAGGCATTTTCTATCAGCCCCCGTCATGGCGACTTAAGAAGGTTTGGCTGAGCAGTGTTACTGCTGGCCACTCAACAGCACCTGTGCCTGCGTGAGGCTCTGCCAGACACAGTATAGAGAGCTGGAAGCACGACCTAGTCTGAGAGTAAACTCACTGTAATTCGGAGGATATTTTCCTAGAATCACGCAACTTTCAACACTCTTAATGTGCGCATCTTTAGGGCAGTGCTGCGGATGGCTGTCCTCCAGGTGAGACTCAACCATGGGAGCTGCCCTCTCCACTTCTCGTGAGACCAGACAAGACTGCGCTCCCTAATGTACTTCATGGAGGGGGAGTGGTCACGAGTCCCCATCTCTAAGGATTTATTAGCGTCAGTGGTTGCTGGCGGGAGGACTTTTCTTCAGCAGTGTAGCTGTCGTTGTGTATACTTCTGCAAGTAAAACTCAGAGCCACTGAATCATAAGCAAGACTTAAATGGAGCTGTTCACGTCTCTCCGGCCAAAGTCATACCAGACAGGATGTCAGGGCAAAAGAAAATTATTCCCTTCAAAATAATTTGACAGAAAATAAGGGTCTACACCAATTCAGACTCGGGTCCTTAGTGAGCAAGGAACTGTTGAGCTTACAGCCCTGTTCACACTTCAGGGCAGGTGACGGAACCTGCAACGGATCCAGTTAATTCACTACTATTCATGTTCCGCTTTTTCTAAGAAGAGGCTGCTCCAAGGCTTTCCTGCTTAACATTAAACCAGAGAAGGCACAGCTCTGACAGCTGAGTGGCACCAAGACTTCAAAGTAAGGAATGGAACAGAACCCAGCCATTTCTCCATAAATAAAACACACAGCCCAGAATGGGACTCGGCCACTTCTTGTAAAAAACACACAGTCCAGTAATAATGCCCTTTAAAACCACTTGGGACCTTTAAGATGTCAAATAAAATGCGATTAGTACGGAGCGATAAACCATGTAAGTCGCAACGTGCCTGTGGAGACAGCCTGGTGACTTAGCACCAGGCCCAGAACGCAGGGCAGCTGCTGGGAAAAGCAACGGAACTCCATCCCCTCTCCATGACTGCACAGGGGCCTTTGGACGATTCACGCGCCAGTACCTGCTGTGGATGTCGATCTTTGGATGGATACACTCCAAAACCAACTCTTAGTGTCAGTATAGTGACATAAACAAATTCAAGGCAGAAATTCTGCACAGGAGAAGCGGCATTTTTACCTTATCGAGGAGACCCCAGGTTGGGGTTTTGCTGTTGCTGGTTGTCTCTTGCCAGCCCCTGGCTTATAGCCAGTGATGTCTCTGAAGCAGCATCCTATTCTACTGGAAGAGGTGGCCATGCTACTCCTGGGGACCTGTCCCCAAACTGGGCATGATGGTGGTGATATGCAGCTAAACATGGCAGGAAGACCATGATGAGCTGAGCACAGACCTCTGAAAGGAGCCCCCATAGAACCTGTGGAATTCATCTCTTTTAGGGGACCCCAGTTTGGGGAATCTCAGGGAAGTACCTTGGGCTCAGGGTCCCCAGGACTCCTTAGCCATGGAGCACAGCCTCACTGACATTCTCTGCCCTCTCACACCCATCCCCAGGGCACTGCACATGGCCCTGCAAAAGCAATGCCAACCTGAATTAACCTGGGTGGCTGGAGAGGCCCAGGCACGCATCACAGCAAAATCCTGGCTATGGTTGGTTCTGCTTTCACAAGAGCAGGGGATCCGGGGTGACGGATGTTGTGCCGTCCTTCCAGCTGGCAGCGGCTCCCGGCACACCGGCACATTTTTCTGAGCAAGTACCTCGTCTGCCTTCTGTTTCTTCCATTGTACCGCAGGCAGCCAGAATAAAATACGCCAAATACTCCTGGCAGAGGTGCCGACAGCTGATAGATGTAATACGTGAGGAGAGGGGTGAGAGCTGCCTTAAAAAACGGCCATTTTTTTCCTCACTTTAGTGCCAGAGATAAACAAGGCACCTCCAGTGGCGAGCCATGTCTCCACTAGCAAAATGTACGAACTTCCTAGTTCCAAATCTATTTCCCATTTTCCTCAAGTACAAATAGCAGGAATCTGGATTCGCCGTCACTGTCCAAAACAACCAGTGTCAAGTAGAAATAGAACACCTCAGCGGTGACTGTTCAAGACGAAGCTGCTACAGCCATTGTCTCTTTAAATCGGAAAGAAAGGAAGAAAAATATTCAGCAAGTTACAGAACCAAATGTCACATTTGTCTAGACCCCAAATCCCCTCTGTTTAAACAGGGTGATTAATATCGGTTCCTGTAGGAAATTAGATTCGGGGATGCACGGCAAAGCAGATAGGCAGATTTCTGGGCAGGGCAGCCATCTCCGGGTACGGCGCTGATTAATCTGCATCCCTGGAATACAAAATGAAATGTTGGGCTCTCCTGGGCGACAGGAGAAATGACTTTCCCCTCCTGCAGACAGAGGGAAGCAGGGCCAAACCCAGCAGACGGGGAGGCCACGGCATCACGTGCGGTGGGCTGTGTGCGGCAGGGCTCTGGTTTTCAAAACATCATGTCACGTTTACAGATGTAACGGCTCCTTTCCTGGCTGCTGACAGCTCTGTCTCAGAAAGTTCTCTTTTCCTCCTCCCCACGGATGCGAAGAAGAACCAAGCATCCCTAACCCTTCTCCCCCAGGTAGATGGTAAAGGCACACCATCCCCAGCTCAGAGCAGTCACACGGGACCGGAAGCAGCACGGACCACCGGTGTTCCTTGGAGCAGTAGATGTGCACACACACTTTCTTTTTCTTTTTAAATGAAAGGCTAAATGCATGGAGAGATTTGTTCAAATATGGTGCCAGAAACTTAATTTGCAAATTTATGTGCCTCTCCTCCTAAACGCGGTCCTCTCACCCATCACTCCAGAACGCCAGTGTGGCAAATGGCATCTAGTCTGCAGTGAGCATAAGATTTTGGACCAGTGAATAATTGTGTTATTTATTTAAAAAAATATTTACAGCAAGGATGAGCAATGTCACTTTCAGCAGGAATTTTGTAGTTACCAGGAACCCAAGCCTGCTATTCTGAACCATTCAGGGCCTCTCCAATAATTGTATAGAAGTGGGCATTATGCTATATTATTAAGGCTGTAATTTCCTGCTGAATCTGTCTGGATGTTTCTTTTTATCACTTGGCAATTTCTATCTAGTTATAGCATAATTAAGTTTCCTGACCCTTGCTCAGTCTTTTAACAGGACGCTTGGAAATATACTCGAATTGCAGATCCCAGGCTGATGTCCTCTTCCCCACACAGTAATGGAATAAAATTATTAATCCAGTAATTGTACAGCACACATTACTTTGCATTGAATGTCTCTCATTCTCATTTTCTGTTAGTGACAATCAGCCAGAGGTACAAATCATTTCTGCAGGGAGCAGGGGCCTCGGGAGCCACCTGTGCCGCGTGATTATCTGGAGGCGCTGTGGAGCTGGGCCCCAGCAAGCAAAAACAAAGTTAATAAAAACAGACTAAGGAGCAAGATTTTTTTTCCTGCCCCCGCTTATTCGCCAAAATTCAAATCAGTCGCCTAATGATACACTATCCATCACAGGCAAGATTAAAAGCAGATGGGAAGGACTCTTGAGCCCCGTGGAGCACAGGTAGTAAGGCTGTCACACACTGACCCATCACAGGCCTCAGAAGTGCCTGCTCTCTTGCTAATCAGGACTCGTCTGCTAGAAATAAGAAGTGCTCTGTCCCCACTGTGTGATCGCACATCCTACAGGCTCTGTAAGTCAGGCTATGTCCTGTGTATACATGTTACCCGGCTGGAGCAACTTTGCCATGTGTCTGATGTGGGGAGGGGGCTGCTCCCCAGACAGGAAAGCCAGACTCCAAATCCTGCAGAAATGACCCAAAGGAGTGAAGAACAATGTTTTTCGTTCTCCAGTTTTTCCCTGACCTATTTCCATCAGACATAGTATGTTCTGGAAAAGAGATAACGTCTGAGAGCTCATGGGGCTTTGTAAAGGGGGTGCACTGCATCCCCAAGAGCCCGAGGCCTTCAGTGTAACAAGAAACTGCTCTGCTCGCTTCCTCCGCGCACATACAGGTGTGCTTTCTGGGAGGACAGCCTCAGTGCTAGCTCCACAGGACCCCAAACAGAGCCCCCACAGGCCTCTGAGGACGAGGCCCTGTTTACGTGCAACAGGTAACCACGCATTCAGTGTGTGACAGGCGTGACATGTGTGTAGATGAGACATGTCATCTCACATGCTGGAGTGTGCCCTTAGCCCTTCCCTGGGTCTCAGCATCACGTTCAAGTCTTCCCTGAGGAGACATCAGTGTCACAGTGAGTCCAGCTAAGTGTCACCGTCAGACTGTGGGGATCCTGCAGAATCTCTCATCTAAACAAACAGGCAGGACTTTCCGTCCTGCTGCTGTGTCAGAACCAGAATCACGCATTTTAGGAATTTTGTCCGTGATGTTGCAGGTGCCATATCCTAAGGAAGTCGGTCCTATGTTCTGTACCCCAAACACATCTGATCACTGCAACCGAACCAGACTCCCCAGAAGGCTGACAACGGACGTGACTGGTGTGACGCTCCAGAGTGGGGACAGTCACAGCAGTTCTGATCAATAGCTTTCCCCAGGGGACACCGCGAGTGTGTCTGGAGATCTTGGGTTATCACAGGCCAGATGGAAGGCCAGCACATCTGACGGCTAACGCACACAGTCCCGTGGTGCACACAGTCCCGTGGTGCACACAGTCCCGCGGTGTGCGGGAAGAAACAGCCACAGCGCGGCAAGTGAGGAACCTGCACTTCAGTGGACTAAACGGCAGCTACGAGCTGAGCACAGGAGCCTGGCAGGGGCAGAGACAACCAAAGAGCTCGACTTCTTACCCACCCCGGCTTCTCACCACCAAAACCTAAACCCAGTTGTAACATTTTGTTTCCAAGCCAAGAGAAAACTGTACACACACACACACACACACAGAGAGAGAGAGAGAGAGAGAGAGAGAGAGAGAGAGAGAGAGAGAGAGAGAATGGGAACTACAGAATTTCCTCCTGTCCATTCCTCATGATGCCATTAGGAAACCGAAAATAAAACAAAAACCAAAATTGTCCTTTCTGTGGAAACTCCGGACTGTGGAGTTTGCAGCCCATGTCACCAGCCCACAGACTATTTCATGAGCTGGCAGCAGCAGCAGCTCGTACATGTGGGAAGCATAAAGGTTTGGAACTATGAGGTTCAGCACGTGAGCCTGAGGGAGAAAACCTCCACTTTTCCCGTCGTCTTCCATGGGGCTGTCAAAATCTCTTCCCGCTCTTGTTGGCTGCATCCTCCTGCCTGAAGACATGTTTGTAATTGGCAGCTTAACGCCCTGTCCGGCCTCACCTTTGATTCTGAACTTCTTAATTTCTAAAAGCAAAGGAAACTGTCACTCACTTTTGTTTTACTGTAGAGTCACACATGGGACCACTTGGTAGGTGTGAGCCGCCTCTCTTTCAAAATCCAGCAGGGTAGGAGTCGCTCAGAGCTGCCTGCAGCAGCATGAAGCAGCTACTAATAAACATGCATTTGTGCCGTGTGATGGGAGGAACCGTCACTAACTTCCTATTGTTTCATTGATAAAAATGATCTTGGGAGCAGAAGAATATATTAACTGTCTCCTTTGGTTTTCCATCTAGAAGGCTGAAAGACATTTCTAGAATAGATCAACTTTCTTTCATTCTACGGAATAATGCATGAATGATTATAACACACGCTCTATCTCCCGTTTTTGCTCCACTAGTGGAAAAAGCGTCTGACATTGTAATCACAGCTTGTTGGGTCCTCAGTCTGCCGCCGTTCTGGCTTATCACGGTGGTTAAATGTCCATTCTTGTTCGGTGTGATAAATGTTATGGCCATTTCACAGGAACGAAAAAGAGAGACATGTTAAACCAAATATTGCTTCAGATTGTGTCTTTTATTCTCCTTTTATCATCATATCTCAATTTATAGCATAATCATCATTATCAAGACTGTCAGCCTCATTTAACCTCCCTGCTCTCCCGTGATTCTTTGCCGGCAGGTCTGATTGCTGCCTTCTGCTGACTGGTTGATAACGGCTGACTGATTGGCCCTCCCCACGAGGAAGACAATGATATATAGAACAGGGCGACTTGCTCTATATATTAATGAGGAGCTGGCAAAGCTTTGATAAGGCTACAGAATAATCCATCAGCGCGGGAAGGAGCTTGTAAAACTGGGGAACGTTTCCTGGGCAGCACCTGGGAAGGAGGTAATGACCCGGTAGCTAAACGGCCTGTCAGCTGTCTCCCCTCCGTTGTAATTAACATCAGATAGCGGCGTATGGATAACCCAAGAAGTTTATCAACCCCAAATCCAGTCCCGTTCCCCCCATGTTGTGCCCACCACTCACGTCTTTTACAACATATTTAGCAAGCCAGCAATTAATGGCTCATTTTCTTTGGCGTTAGGAACTGTTTATCTTCAGAACTGGGCTCTTATCAGAGGCTGTTACCTATGAAAGGCAAGAGGCATGGCGCTTTGTGCTCCGGCTGTTACACTTCCCCAGCAGAGGCAGCTTCGCCATTAGATACAATGCCTTCAGACGGCTACTTGAGTTTGAATGCCCCGCTATTACAGGCATTATATGAAATTGCTTGTGTTATGTGAAGGGGATTACAGAGGTTCTGGATCAATAACTTCAGTGGGTGTTGGGAGTGATTACAGTGCTCTGTCAATTTCCCCATTCGGCCCTCCGTGTTGATTTACAACACACCTCCTCCTCCTTCACACCAAATCACTCATTTCCTTGGTAAATTCTATATATCTCAATTTACTTTAAGTAGCTGATTTGTGTAAAATAAAACGACTTCCTCTCCTGTGTGTGCAACAGACCTAATCCTATAGAGTAAGAAAAAGTGTAAACACCAGGGAAAGCAAGCGCCTCCTGGAGCACAGCGGCCGCCCGCTAAATAGAATAGCTGTAATTGAAATATCTCCACTCCCTAGGCCTTGTTTAGTGTGCGGCGTGCCCTCATCCAGGTTCATTTTTTAATTTGTGGGAAGGAGCCGGGGACCAGCTCTGTCTCCTCAAGGGCAAGATCCGTGGACCAGAGAGCGGGTCCATTGACTGCTCCGTTCTCACAGAGCGGGAGACGCAGAGAAACCCTAGCACGAGCTGCGAAACCTCCAGGACCAGTTTGTGGGGCTGAGCCGACCCACAAGCTCCCACTCCACACAGGGTCTCGGGCCGTCCCTTCTCCACTTTGTATGTATGGGCGAGTGCCTGTGGGGGACACGTCTGTCCACGCGTTCATGTGCGCACTCGTGTACACGCGTATGGAAACTAATGACTTCTAACGATAGGAATCAGGAGGAGGAATGAACCCCAAGGCCTGCGGCAAGCAAAAGTCAGATGTGTAGGAAAGATTTGGGGGCCGGAGTCTGGGATTTCTTCACCACCAGCAGCTGTCTGGCAAATGCCCCCGAGTCGCAACGAGGAGCTCCGCCCTCCACACACAGCCTGGGGCAGTGTTTTCCGGAAACTGGTTTTTGAACCCAAACTTGGCATTTCTCTTCTACCCACTCTGACCTCGGAGGTGCTCCTGGGAAGCTATGCGCCTTTCCACAAATAAATAAAACTTACATAAACAAAGCATTTACAGCCCATCCAAGACAGCCCCCCAAAAGCTCCCCCCCCCACCAATAATTGTTTAGGGCTCAAACAGACACATGAATAAAGCCCTGGATTCACCAGTCTATTAATGCACATGATTTCTGGGTACCGAAGCTATTCAAATAACAGACTAGAGAGGAGGAAGGGCTAATGTTATTGTCCACCCTGGCATCAAATGTCTTCTGCATACAAACATCCAGATTACCCGGCACATCTGGGGCTGCAGTTGCTCATCCACCCCTGCATGTTTCTGATATACTTTGTTCAAATTATAAAGCCAGGAGAAAATATAGGATCCTATTAAGAATGCAAAGAAAACAATCTCTATAAACAGTCTATATTCTCCGAAAAGCCCTATTGTCCCTGAGAGCATAATATTACTTAATATGCAATTGAAATCAAAGATCTACAAGCTCTGCTGTTTCCCCACCCCCTATAAGTCAGCATCTTTTGATGGCTGCTAGGTTGCTGGTGCTTCAGACTCTGTGATGGGGGGGGGCACAGGTGACAGACAGATGGACAAAATGCTCTGCTCAGCATCAGCATAGGATCGTGACAAGGCAGACAAGGACAAGGACCAGCGGACACCCTCCAAGGTAAGGTTGGCACCTTGGCTAAGCACACAACAGGGCAGACACCCGTCCAGCCCTTACTTCCTGTTTCACATGACTAGGTCTGCCCTGGCAGTACTGGGTGTCTTCCTAAGCTTAGTCTCCTGTGTGCCCAGCCACTAAGCATCCATCAGGTTCTAATAGGACAGAGCTGAGAGGTCATCTCAGTTTTATAATAAGACATAGTTTCATGTGGTTTGTGTCAATGGTTCCCAAGGAAAGGTTGGGCTAAAATTCTAGTCTGTGGTCCTCTAAAATTAGACATGTTTCAATTCAGACATGCACACCAGCTAGCATGGGTGACTCAATTCATGTGGTTATGGAAAGAGAGTCAGGCATATTCACAACAGGATCCAGGCCCAGGGGTTTTTGGACACAGCTGGAGAGATAATGTAGAACTTGACAAAAACTGAAATTGCAATGAAATTTAGGGAACACACTAACAGAGCGAATGCCTGCCAATCGTCTCGGGTGTTAGCCTTGCAAGGTGTCACCAGGAGGAGAAGCTCGCGTTTAGCTGAGGTAACAGTGCAACACTGGCGTGTGGGCCCCTCGGTGCTGGCATGCTCTCCTGAACACCCTCAAGTCCTCACAAGCCCTCCTACAGAACAGGGCTTGATGGGAAATTCGTGCAGAAATCCGGCGCTCTGGCTGACAGATGGCAAGCCACTGTTTGGAAAACTCTGGTTTCAAAGGAGCCATAATTCACTTTAAGTAGCAATCTATAAAAGATGGCAGCATTTAATCCATAAACCCCTGGAGTGATGTATGACATTATACAAAGGACATTCATACCGCAGAACCATTTTCCAACAACAATTTTTAAAAATACAAATTAAGAATTTATGTACATTTCTGAAGCAGACCTCAAATTCACACGGGGAAACAATACGCTCTGACGAAGTTAAAGAAGAGACGAATTCACTCACAGTCAAACAAAAAGTCAATTGCCATTTTAATAACACTACCGAAACAAAGCAGATAACCACAAACCGAACATCTGGTAAATTATCAAGGTGAAAACGGAAGAATGAGCCACGAGCCCAAAGTCAGAGCTCACAGAGTGATCTATAGAAAACACATATAAAACAACACAGATCCAAGAAACACAGGCATCAAGCCAGAGACATACAACCGGCAGCTTAGAGAGGGCTGGCTGGAGGCTTACACACCCCATAGGCTTCCCTAACCTGCTTGGCCGGAGGCAGCAAGGAGAGATAGGAAGTGAAAAGCAGCTACCACCTGCCTGGGTCAAGCTCATCCCACAGCATCAGGGTGAGCTGTGTGCTCATCAAGGGTCTCCCTTCCTCCAAGGCGCTCCTCAATTGGAAGTCTGCATCCCAACAGAGTGAACCCCAAAAGCTCGGAGTTTATCCGTGACAATCTTCCCAGCTCCAGAGAAAGGACCCAGTAATGCCAGTGTCCTGAAGAGACAGCTCTAAGCCATACGGAGGGCGCTGTTCCCAGACAAATATGACACACTCTGGGCAGTGGAGGGCTTGGTAGGTCTCCTTAGACTCACGATTTTCTACAGCCAAAGCAAACCCACGATAGCTAGACTGCCCATGGCAGCATGCATTCACTGGGAATTCTCTTCAAACGGGGTGGAAATACGGGGTAGGCTTCACCTAGGTGTCATAGTTTTCCAGGGAGAAAGGAATGTAATTCAGATAGAAATGATTAGCAGGACCGTTAAAACAGACTTCTGATGGCTTCAGAGTCCGTGGCGCCATTTTGATTTGTTTTAACCACTCTTACCAGCAAGGAGTCCCCAAGGACACACTACCCACCTGACCTGCTGACCAGGTTGGAGGAGACCTTCTGGCCCCATGAGCTGAGAGGTTTCTACTCAGCTCTGGACTTTCTCTGTGTTGCTGTTACTTGGACAGATGAGAGGCTAGAAAGGGTCCCCACACACCTAGGCCCTCACTCAGATCCCAGGCTGGCTGTGGTTTGGTCCAAAGGGGACAAACTCTTGTGCTCACAGCGTATGGCATAGGTGATCTGGCCCTGACCGTCACTTCCATTCTCTGTATTATAATGTCTTATACTGATCAAAACTGAAGAGTATATTGAAAAGGTAGGTGCCCAGGTCTTAACCCTGATTCCTGTCAACAATATAGATTGGTAAATCTGGTTGTTACTTTTTAAAGGTATGTGCGTACATTCATGTGCACAACCACATATGTGTGAGTAGGTATGTTTTCATGCATAAAGGGAACTCATGCAATACATACATGTGTGTGTGGAGGCCAGAGGTCAAGAGGTCACTTGCAGAAGCCATCGACTTTGGTTTCTGAAGCAGGGTCTCTCACTGGGACCTGGGGCCTGCTGCTTAGACTAGACTGGCTGGCCAGCAAGCCTCAAGCATCCTAGGACTACACGCTCATACACAACACTTCACTCTTTCCGTGGGAGGAGGGATTCAAAAATCAGGTCCTTGTACGTAGGAAGCACTCTGCCGACAGAGCAATTTCCCAAGCCCATGGCTGCTACTTCCTAAAGCAGGGGCTTAGTTTTAGCTCACAGATCTTAGTTATGGACAGACGGGAGGAAGAGAGCTGGGGAACTAACTAATGAAACGCATTGAACACTCAGTCTGCATCAAGGCCTGCAGTGGCAGAAAGTACGCATATTGACATTAAGGCTATGGGGACTGCTCGTGTCAAGTCTGGATTTGCAGCCTAGTTAGTCTGGGCATCTGAAACACCATAAGCAAAAGGTGAGACAGACGGGGACACCGATGATGGGGAAAATGCTGTCACTGGTGGGGAGAGTCAACAGGAGGCAGAGAGAGAGCTTGCCCGGCTTACAAACAGCCCAGAAGCCTTTCTAGACTGCACATTACAAATTCACCCCCTCTTGCTTTGTAAAGTAAATCTCACAGGTTCATTTTCTTTTTAGGGTCTTGGTCCTAGCAATACATTGAGAAGGACAGTAATTATTTTGGGTTCCAGTTTTGTTTTATAAGCAAAAAGCTACCCTCATTCTCTCCGATGGTGAATCTGGGCTGCAAGTAACACACTGTTTTCTGGAAACACACACTGTTGAGTGCTGAAATCCTCTAAATCCAGGCTCATGGTAAAATCAGTGGCAGCGGGTACAGGATTGACTATGATGTGGTTAAGACTGGGGTCCTAGGCAGCACAGTGTCCTGCAGTCTGGTGCCCAGCAAGAGCTGGGTGAGGCCTCCCTCACCTATGGTGATCCCACCCTCCAGGGCACAGCCACCTCCTTGGCAAACAATATAGCAACCCGGTTGGCCAGCTTTTGTTTCTGCTGCCCTGAGCTCTGCTTCTCTGAACCCTGAGATTTCCCTGGGCGGAAGTGGCTGCATGCCTCCTTCCTTTTGTCTCAAGCAGAAGGTTTAATAGCTAAAGTAACTAAAAAGGTCTAACAACAGAAAGGCTCTGGTTTCCAGAGTAACCGTAAAAACAGAGCCAGTCTCCATGGCAAAGAGAGAAGCTATTTGCTTCAGCCTTTTCAGAGCGGAATGAGCTGACAGCTTTCCTATAATCAGCCCCGGTGATTTGTAGCCACTAACTATATTATAATGTTAACTATGGGAGGTCTTCGAAAATACACAGGCAGAAAAAGCGAAATAATGTGGCTGGCTTTTCTCCACTGTCCCATGAATACATTATCAATTTACGATTTATAAAATAGTCTCTGCTAATGATTGCACCTGAAGCCGGGAGGCGATGTCCATCTTGCAGATCGCTTTCTGCAGTCCTCTTGGGGTATCTGCATCTCTTTAGAAGTCTAAGTATCTCCCTGCATTCATTTCCAGGAAGGGAGTGAAGCTTGCAACGTGGGTGCATTGGATTTCACCTGCTGTATGCCAAGAGTTCATTATCTAAGACTCGGAGCTACTGTTTCTTTCCAAAATGTGCCAAAACTATTCTCTCTCTCTCTCTCTCTCTCTCTCTCTCTCTCTCTCTCTCTCTCTCTCTCTCGTGTGTGTGTGTGTGTGTGTGTGTGTGTGTGAGAGAGAGAGAGAGAGAGAGAGAGAGAGAGAGAGAGAGAGAGAGAGAGAGAGACTCAAAAGATTACTCGGCCAGACATGCCTTTACAAACACGGCCCGCCCGCATGTCCTGGGCTTCTGGTTTCCACTGGGACTGAGAGGTGAACTGGGATTTGCTTTTTCTGGGCTTGGGGTACCACAGCCCTGTGACCTTTCTTCTTCACTGTCCTTCGCTTGAAAATACATGGACCTGAATTTATCTCCATCTTTTATTTAAAAACCCAAATCTCTCTTGTGCATTCTCTCTCTCTCCCTCTCCCTCTCTTTCTTCTTCTTCTTCTTCTTCTTCTTCTTCTTCTTCTTCTTCTTCTTCTTCTTCTTCTTCTTCTTCTTCTTCTTCTTCTTCTTCTTCTTCTTCTTCTTCTTCTTCTTCTCCTTCTCCTCCTCCTCCTCCTCCTCCTCCTCCTCCTCCTCCTCCTCCTCCTCCTCCTTTTTCTCTGTTTCTTCCTCTGACAGTGTCTCCCACTGATTTAACATTTAGGTCCCTCTGTTTTCTCACATTCAGTATCACACTCAGGGTAGAGGTGGTCTCACTCTCAAGTCTGACAAGTTAATTTTCAGAGGAAAGATGCACCACAGGCTGTGTCTGTCTGTCTGTCTCTTCTCTCACACACAGCAATCCACACAGACATGTAGCTATGGGCTTACATATTGTAGAGCATATTTTGATTATCATATATGCCCAGGAAGATTTCTCTCTGCATGAGAAGTAGCATTGCCTTGATAGAACAGCTAACACTTTAGCTTTAATCTTGGGGAGAATGCAAATATCTTCTCTTTGGGGAATATCACCAGAAAAAAAAAAAGATGAAGTACAAATTAGAGGAACTTTAATTTTTATGCCATATGCTAAGGCCTTCAAGAAAACTGGACTTTTTCAACTGTCTTAAGTTAAAACTGTGGAGGATAAGATTTGGGAAATAGACACCATGCCCAGGTTGTGTTACTAGCCTCATTTCAAAGTGGTACAATGAAAAGCATTAGAAACTTGACCCCCAAATTTAGATGGGTTTATGCAATTAATCAAACTCAGGATGTAAATTCTCCAGTTGTGTGCTGGAAACAAACATACCTACCTACACTGTCTTACCCCTCAGAGGCACAGTCAAATGAGCTGGTGTGGGGGCTTTTTCTCAGGCTGCTATACATTTTTAGTGACCAGGACAGGAAAGGCCCCTCTAACAGGCTGGGTAGGTCAATCAGCATCTATAGAAAAGGTATCTCTAACAGGCTGGGTAGCTCAGTCAGCCTCTATGCTACAGGTTAGATGCCAGAACAGCCATTCTGACAGGGAAAAAAAAGAAAGAAAGAAAAAAGAAAAAAAGAGAGAAAAGATCAGCTCAATAGGCAACAATGTTTCTTTATTTTCTGGTTTTGTTTCCCAATTTATTTGAATGCATTTGATGTCTTCTGAAGGTCTGCAAAAGGGAGCTGAGTTTTAGGTGGGGACTGTCACTCCTACTCATTCTCAGATAGGAAAGGAAGGAAACGGCAGGTGAGGGCATTGATGAGGGTGAGGGAGAAGTTGATAAACTCTCAGTGTTGGAACCGAGGAGAAATCAGCAAACACTCCATGACCTCCCCCAGGATCACATGGAAAACCTCCCAAGTGAAAAGCTGTTGCCTCAAATCCCTGTGATACCGCCTCTCCCTGTGGGCAGAGTAACTATTTATCTATCAGTGAGATCTTCTACCACAGGCTTGGCTCGCCTCACTCCCTGTCCATGCTGGGCTTTATAAATTGCTTAAAGATAAAAAGCCTTACCCTGGTGGAAAAAAAAGAAGAAGTAAGATATAATATTGAATCTGAACGGAAATGAGCATTTTCCTGGTGCCCTTATATATTTAAAATTGCTGTTTTCTTGCAATGAATATAATTCACTCCGTTTTTCCCAGAGTATAATCCCACAAGGGTTTGACCAAACAAAACTGTTCTAATGATTGCAAATGGCTCAAATATTCTGTCCAGTGAGTTAAGTGATAAAAGTTTCAGCGTTAAAAGAAATAATAAGTGGAATTGCACGCATATTACAGTAATTGTGAGAGGCGTCCAATTTACATAGAAATCACGGGAAGGAATTCTGGCCACAGCATTTAAGTGAATCATTACAAGAGCCTGGCTGATACACTTAGAAGCCGTGGCATGCCAGGTGTGTCTTTTAGCATAATAAGTCCCGTAATGGAGCCTTTAAAAGCTTAAAATGTATACTTAGATTAACCTTTCTGTTTTAGGGCTTTTTTTCCTGGGAGGGGGGTGAGGCCAGCAGAGAAAGATAGGGAATTTTAAAGAGAAGCAATTAAAGGGATAGCCCCTTTATTTCAGGCACTGGAGGTTCCTTCTGGGCCCTTCCTCCTGACCAAGGGCTCCTTCCAGCCCAGGTTTCCACTACGCACTGGATGTAGGTGTTTAGGAAAAATTGGTCATGTTTTCTCCCTAGTTAGAATTCAAGACTTTCACTCATATCCCTGAACGGTAGACTGAGGGTAATAAAATCCTGACACATTATTTATCTCGCAGTTAGGGGAGATTTCTTTAGCCAGAGAGAGAAGCAAACAACTTCCAGAGCAAAAGCATGGAAGGCAGAAGCCATGTAACCTCGTTTCTCCCTCCGCCCCCCCCCCCCGCCCCGTTGTCAGGGAAGCCCCTCCTCCTGTCCCCTCTCCCAGCAGCCTCCACTGCAGTGAAAGCGAATTTCTGCCTCATTGTTAACAGACCCGTGACTGAAGATGAGTCAGCTCCCGGCACAGTTAGCGGGCAGGACAGTGTGGACCTGATTCATCCCTTCCAAAGTGAGGGCAGGGAGGGGAGGCTAACTCTTCTGCTACCCTGAACTGAGCATGCTCAGTGCGACGTTCGCTCCCCCCCCCCCAACCTTCCTTTCTTGCGCCCTTCATGCTTCTGCTGCATCTAACCCGCAGCTTTGCACTGTGCGCTCTCTCTCCCTCTCTAGTGTGGACTTCATGGCTGTCCCTGTGCGAGCCGGGACAGTGTCTGTGTGGCTTAACCTCTGTATCGTAAGGTGCTTACAGAAGACCTCTTCTCAACCCGCTAGATACCAGTAACAGCCCCGGGGTACCCCTCCACACCGAGAAGCACTGTACGCCAGGGACCGAACCCTTTCATTGTTTTCGGGAAAAACTGAATTCTAGGGGCGAATGAAACTGTATCAGACATAAGGAAAAAATACGATAGAAAAGGTCGGTAAATACAATTTTAAAGTCCTTTCTCCCCAGCAAGACTTCAGCCTTCCACGTGAAGGAGCCTGGGCGGCAAGCTCTCACTCCTGTGCTTCACTGAGTGGGAGCTGTGCTGAGAGAACTAACCTCGGCCAACAAAGAGATCCGGCCTTGTTCTGTTCACACGCGGGACGTGTGAAAGAGCAGGCAAATCCACGCGCTTTCCACACGGGGCACCGCAAAGGCTAAGACATCGTCACGTTTAGCCGCTAGGTGTGACCACGGAGGAAAGGCCACACAACGAGTTCCCTCTCGCTTTTGGAAGTGGGATCTTAATTTTCAGGAGTGTATCATTTGTTGTATGAATTGTATTGGGGGCTTTATATTTAAATAGACACGGGGTTACATACGCACAGGAATACACACATGTTGACATGCGTGTGAGCCGCTGACTACTGTCATACTGTAGCACTGAGAACTAACATGGTTATCATGCTGGATTTCCCTCCGACCACCAGCATCCAGGTTTCCATAGCATGGGGTATATAAAGTTTTACGAGGGGACAGTTTAAGGGCAGGCCCTGAGCCGGGGCTGGGGAGGGATAAACTATGACCCAGTCCCTTTCTTCGGGGAGCTTGCTAACAGGTTGGTGGGGTGGCCCAGACAGTATGACTACAGCTGATGTGTGACCCAGGTATCAGCTCGGCAGAGACCACGGAAGGGAAAAAGGATGGCTGTGTGGATGTGCAATTGAACTGTGTCCCGAGTCCCCGCACCCCCAGAAAGACATTGTGGGGAATTCTTTTAAAGGTCCATCCTCATTGGGATAGAGAAAGAGGAGGAGACGGCCCCGTGTTTTGAAAGCTAGGAAGTAGATGGATTGCTGGTGTTAGATCAGAAAGTTCTGGGGTGTCAGACCTTGGTCAGATGATAGGAAGTAAGGAGACCTGATAGTTCATGGAGGGGGGTCCATCTGCCAGCTCAGAGCTATGAATCCTGGGAACAGGGCTACGTCAAAGGAGGCAAAATCAAGAGTCTCTTTTAGGGGTGTCAGACCCCAGATCCCATCCCAACCCAAGCAGGCTGGTGGACACCCTTCCCGCTGCCAGGCTGAGCAGCCCTCAAGTAAGCAGAGGCAAGGTTGCTGCTCTTGGTCTTCCTTGGCCCTCAATCTAAGAGCTATTGGGCTATATAAGGACAGGCAAGGGGTGACCATTTAATTAGATAATAATAAAAAACTATAGACATTGATACGGGAGTTCCCCACCTTAAAGAAACAGCACCACTCTGAGTCATGTGCCCATCAAATATACCATGTGCTTGGGGCTTCCTGACACACCATTGCCTTTCAATGTTCCCATCTCACATACAAGCAAACAAGGGGTTCTCTTCAGGTAAGTGAGCAACGATAACAGCGTGAAAGACAGGAAAACATGGCATGGGTAAGATATTTACAAAGTTACATCAGAGACCAGATATGTGGTCTTCGTAAACTACATTATCTTTAAAGATATAAGAGACGGGACAGGAAAAATGGCTCAGAGGAGAGAGGTGCTTGCTGCCAGGGCAGACAGCCTGAACTCAAGCAATGGACAGAATGACAGGAGAGAAGTGACTCCCACAAGTTATGAGGTTAAATAAATGGTGACATACAAGCCCAGGGGATTAGATAAGGTGAGTTAAACCTCTCTGAAAGGAAAGGCAAACCCCAAAGGAAGAGAAAAACAGATGTAGGAATTTAGAAAAAGAAATGAAAGATGATATAGCATTAGGATATCAGCCCCCAAAATCTAAAGTTCAAATAACAGGAATTACAGAAGGAGTTCACAGAGAAATCACAAGAAACTCCAGAAAAGTCTCAGGGTACATGCTCGAAACTAAAGAGGCCCAGCAAGTGCCCAGAACATGGGGAGACTGATGGAGAACACCAGTATCTAAACATTTTATCTGATTTTGCTTGGGACTGTAGATAATTGTGGAACTGGTAGAGGAATAAGGACCTTCTAAACAAACTCACACTGAAGTAATTCTGATCTGCTAAACCAGCTTGTAGCACACAGAAATCTGACCACTCATGAAGAGCAGACAGAGTCACAGGAGCTCAGAAAAGGCATGAGAAGCCATGCTCTGTCTCAGTGGGGAAGATGGTGGCCTTCGGGGTCATTCTGAACAAAGGCAGCAAAAATCCTTGGGGATTTGATGGAGACATAAGTGTGGGCCGGGCACAGGGAGCCCCTGTGTGCAGAGTTAGTTACAAGCCCAATCCCACAGCTAAATATACAAGCATTCCTGGGGGTTAACATACTGTATCCGGACACCTGCAACATCATCACCCTCTGTTTAACCATTTGGAGGGGGTAGACAGTGCAGTGTAGACCATTTCTAGACTCACGCCATCCAGAGCACTTGGCACCTGCAGAGACACCTGGGTTTATCTTGGTTCAGAAAAGCCACCAAACACAGCCACCAATGGCACTGATGTTTAAGCCTCCATTTCAAACCATTAGAATTTAAAATGCATCATGTACTTAAAGAGTCCAAAGAAATGAAGACGAGATGTTGAGGTTGGGTCGGCAAGCCAAGGAAGTCCCAGGGAACAGATGTGCCATTTCAAAGCATCACAGGGATTCAGATTTGGTGGCACATGCCCATTATTGAAGCATTAGGTAGACTGAGGCAGGAAGAGGGCCAAGAGTTTGAGACTTTCTTGGGATAGTTTTAGTTGAGTTGAAGGCTACCCAGGGATACGGAGTGAGACCTTGTCTCAAGAAAACAGAACAAAAAAAATTGTACAAGGGACTTGGGCTCAGCGTGGAGAATGGGCATCCAACCTGGCATAATGTGATGACCTTTACAATGTTCAACGTTCACATGCACCATCTTTCCCATTGCCTGTCACCATGTGGGGACCGGGGGAGTTGAGGATAAGAGAGGAAGTTAGCATTACTGCCTACAGCCAGATATCCTCCCTGCCTTCACAAAGAACAAACAGCTGTGCTCTCGACTGCAATGATGGATCAAGCAGAAAAACAATGTCCACACACCAGCAGCATTGAGACGGCGCTTCAGAACGACCGCATGACACAGGCGCACATAGGAACAAAGACGCTGAGAATTGACCATTATCCACCAATACTCTTCCTGAGGGGAACACAAATAACGTAAAAGCCATATAACAGCCCTACACACAAAAACACATATGTTGCAAAATCACAAGGACCCTATAAAGCGAATTTCCACTGAATCCCTCTAACAACATAGTTCTGTGAGATTCACTGAGTTCATGTAAACTGGACGTGGGGGCACACGCGGGTAAAGAGAACCATGGGAGCCTGCAGTTAAGATACAACAGCATCCCGAGCTCAGCGGTAGCCAGAAAGAGAGACTTTAAGGAACAAACAAAAAGAAAAAGCAGAAATAGAGGCAAACAATGTGCTACTCTTCAACATAATATAGGAACGTGTTTTAGGTCGACTGAGAAAGACCAAACTCTTCCATCAATTCTTCAGGAGAAATTACTTAAGTGCAAACACTGGCCGTTGCGCTTGCTCCACACGTCCGTGTGAAGTACATGTGGATTTTACTGCATCAGCAAAGTCGGAAGGAATCGGAAATTTCCATAAGAAATGTCTGCTGTGAAGGCAGTCTGCAAACGTGGAATCACAACAGAAACTAAGGAAAATCTTGACGGTCTTGAGTACCTTTTACCGTTAGAGAAACAGGAGGCGTGTCAAACTTGGGAAAACAGCTGAAGTAGACCATCACACCCAAAAGCTACTAAAAATCTCAATATGCAAAAAGTACTTGAAGATCAATAAGAAAAAGCTTTTCATGAAAGAGTGGACTGTGGCTATCAAAAGACAGTACAGATCAGTAGACAGTCACCTCGTGAGAACCAGAGGAAGACAACTTAAAACCAGATATGTTTTCAAAAAGGTCAAATGGCAAACAAACCAAAATCAAATAACAAAAAAGCAAACTCATATTCTCAAGAGCTGGTCTCTTACTTGCTGGTGTCCACTCCTGTGAATTTTCCACAGTGCAGGGGCCTTGGAAATACTGGTCTCCTTTGGCTCAGAATTCCACTCCCCCTGAGGAAAGAATCAGAAATCCACACCAAGCTTTAGCCAAACTTCAAAGGGCAACTTTTCACTTAAATTAAACCAGGGGAAAACACAAATGTTCATCGGTGGGAAAACTTGCATTGAGTCAGTTTGAGGTATCTGTTTGGCTTTTGTGAATGTCCTGACTAGCTTTATGTTAATTTGATACAAACTAGGGAGGGAAAGGTGGGAACCTCAGTAGAGAGGCATTTTCTTAGTGATTGACAGGAGAGGGCCCAGCCCATGGTGGGTGGTGCCATCTCTGGGCTGGTGATCCTGGGCTCTCTAAGAAAGCAGGCTGAGCAAGCCATGAGGAGCAAGCCAGGAAGCAGCACCCCTCCATGGTCTCTGCATCATCAGTTCCTGCCTCCAGATTCCTGCCCAGTTTGAGTTCCTGTCCTGACTTCCTTCAGGGATGGATCGCAATGTGGAAGGATAAGCCAAACAAACCCTTTCCTCCCCAACTTGCTTTTGGTCATGGTGCTTCATCACAACAGTAACCCTAACTATGACATACCACTGTATGCCACCCAAAGCCATGTCAGGGATGCTCTTATAAAAAATGCAGAGTCTCCACTATGTATGTGTTTTTTGCAACCAGAATGCATTTGCCTTTCCACCTGGAACAGCTGCATCGCATATAAGTTATTAAATAGCAAACTGTAGTCGGAGACTGCTCTTTCGTTTCCAGGCTACCCAGACCTGAATAATCACACTATACTATACTAATTACAATACTGTTTGGCTGATGGCTCAGGTGTATTTCTAGTAGCTTTTGCATCTTAAATTAATCCATCTCTATTATTTTATATTTTACCACAAGGCTCGAGGTTTGTTACCTCTTGTTTCTTGGGCGGCTACATGGCATCTGCCTGACTCTGCCTTCTTTCCTCCTCTATCTCTGCTTGGATTTCCCGCCTTGCTATATTCTGCCCTGCCATAGGCCAAAGCAGCTTCTTTATTAACCAATGATAATAAAACATATTCACATGCTACAGAGGGGAATCCCGCACCAGCAAACTATGAGAAAGACTGCACGTGTCTGAGCACAGGAAAGGACACAACACTAAGGTGGCAGGGATCTGAATGCAGCCGGTGGCTCTTGACACCCAGAGGGAAAGTGGGGACTCCCAGTCTCTGTGCAACATCTACCTTTCTCTCTGGTAGATGGGCGTGACTCCCTACCAAAGGAGCTGCAGAGATGCCAGTTGGGAACACATGAGACTGAGCTGTGCCCAACTGAGTCGGGATAAGAAGGCTTTGGACACAGAGTGGAAGCCAGCAGTCCCTCCCAGAGACGGCTTCAGCGTGGGTCTGGCGTGTTGGCTCCAGCGACGGTATCTACCTTCTCTAGGCCATGGAAGACCTAAACCCTTTATGCTCATGGTTTTCTTTCCCCTTAGTCTTAAGGTCTCTGCTCAGAAGGTAGCAGAACACTTGGGTGTTCTCCATGACCTTGGGCCTATTTACGCAGCCTGTCACACTTAGAGTATGTAATTTGAAAGTGACCCCTCTCTGCTGCTCCTGCCCCAAATTGTTCTTCAGCTGCTTTCCTGGGTGAGCTGTGGCCCAGAGCCCTCTCCACCTGTTCCAAGGGAAAGAAGCACAGTCTTCAGGTTGGCAATGCTTTCCCTGTAGATATCTGCCCACACACTTGAGATCTTCCACCCTTGGCCCCTGGAAGCTTTGTGACAGCCCATCAAAGTCAGCTCAGCTTCGTCCTGAGTGGGTTTTACACAAACATCTTCCAGGACTGTTGTTTCTGTCAACTGTGAGGACTGGTGAGCAGGGGTGGGGTAAGGGGGTGGGGCAGGGTGAGGCAGAAGCGTGGGGCTTTCCCATGTCAACCTGCACATGTATCCCACATGCCTATGCACGACCTATTTATTTTCCTTTCTTTCCTATTAATTATTTTCAAGTATAAGAACAATGCAACATACGTGTAGAGAGAAACAGCAAACCATGGGAGTGAGGGTGGTCGAGACAAAACGCTGCTGAGCACTCTGGAGTTCAAATGGGCCCTAGTGGGTCCAGATGTGGGGAGAGGAAGCAGAGATCCCAGGGCTCACCCAGGAGGGCAGCTTCTCAAATAACTCCAACAGCAGCACCCAGGCCACTTCCCCATGACACCTCTGAAGCTGGGGCCTCTGCAAGGCCTCTTCAAGGACCAAGGAAGCACCTATTTTATACATTTTTATTATTTTTCATCATGCAGGCTATATTGCAAAAACTTTTTGGCTTTCCAAGAAACGCCCCACTTCTAGTTGTATGATGGGAAGGGTGCATGATGGGAAAGGTGCATGATGGGAAGGGTGCATGATGGGAAGGGTGGCCTACTGAGAACGTGTGTCCCCTGCACCACGTGCAACGGTGGTCTGAAAAGCAAAGGTCTTCACAGTGAAACATCTAGTAACTTTATTTGCATCTCGTTTATTTGTTCTGTGTCGGCGCATATCTATGTGTGTATGTGCACATGCCATGTTGCGTACGTGGAGGCAAGAGGACAACTTTCCGAGGTTCTTTCCTGCCATGTGGGCACCAAGGATTGAACTCACACTGTCAGGCTTGGTGGAAGTGCCTTTACCAGTGTGAGCCATCTTGTCGGCCCAGACTTAATAGTGTTAATAGAAAGATTAAAGCCCAGGCTAGACACAGCTGAAGAGAGAATTATGTTTGGATGACATCCTTCAATTCTCACTAGCCTCCGCAAAATGGGGCAAATAGAGGGAAAAATAAAAATAGAAACGTAATAGACACATTGGCTGGCCAAACAGCCTCAGTTTCAACGAGGGAACCTGTCTTGGAACAATAAGATAGAGAGTGAAGACCCTTGATGTCCTTCTCTGGCCTCTGCATGTTCTCAACACATATGTGAGCATCACGGACACCACTGGGGAACATAGATGGTGATGATAGCTTTATATAAATGCACTGGGACAGAGAGTAGATCTGGGGAGGATGAAATAGTAATTGGGGAAAATGGGTGCCCAACTGTGACCGAGGACACAGAGATGCTGTCGTCAAAGGACTGAAGGAGACAGAGACATGAACCTGAGCCTGTCAATCAGTTAGATATAATTTTCAAAAATCACGACAGAACAAAGCCATTTTAAAAAACCTTGGTTGATCTTAATTAAGGCATTTTTATGAAGTCAACTTTAGGGGGAAAATCCCAGAAATATGTGTGTGAGATTTAAGAAGGGATGGAACCTCAACAAATACAAGCTACAGACATGACAACTTATAATTTATGAGTTTAAAACAATACAGAATTAAGAAGCAACCTATAAACCTATGGTTTATATTGAAGGTACATTTCTTGCATTGAAGAAGGGTCAGTGTTGGCTATAGATTTCAGGTCATGTGACTCCAGCTAATTGATGTTCCTAAGCAACAAGCAACATCACAGATGTAGGCCATTACTACACCACAGAATTATTTCCAGGTCAGGTTAGGAAATAAAACAGGGAGAATATCATCTAAGTGTTCTGTTAAGGAGAACAGAGCAGAATAAGAAATCTTCAAAAGGGCAGTAGAGACAGGACACATGAACTCCATCAGAAGACGGGTCTGCCAGGCTTACAGCAAGTTTCAACAGTGAGCTCCCCATCTGATGGACTGGACTGCAAATCCCAGGTGTGTGTTAATTACAAGAGATGAGAGGTACGGTGTAGTTGGAGGCTGCTTGCTCGTTCCCAGCCACCCAGACAACACAGAAATAATTACACAGAAACTATATTATTTGCAATACTGTTTGGTCAATGGCTTAGGCATATTTTTAGCTAGCTCATATCTTAAACTAACTCATTTCTATTATTTTATATTTTACCACAAGGCTTATGGTCTACCAGCAAGGTTCCAGCTGGTGGCTCACTTCTTTCTCCTCTGGCATTTCCATGGCTTCTCTCTGACTCTGCCCCCCCCCCCTCTCTCCCTCTCCCTTCAAGCCTGGCTATATTCTGTTAAGCCATTGGCCAAAAGCAGCTTCTTTATGCATTAACCAATAAAAGCAACACACATACAGAAGGACTTCCTACACCAGTACAGCATCTAGGAAGAGGAAAAACAGGACAACAGAGGAGAGTTGAAGCATACTCATAAGTGTTAGAAAATGCGCTTTAAGATGGAAGAACACTAGATATTCCAGTTATAACATCATGGAGGCTGGAGAGCTGGCTCGGAGATAAAGAGAACTGCCTGCTCTTTCCAGAAGACCCTGGTTTAATTCCCAGCTCCCACATAGTGGCTCACAGTCATCTGTAGCTCAGCTCTAGGGATCTGGTGCCCTCTTCTGTCCTCTGTGGACCTCCATGGGCACATGCATGCATGCGTGCACACATACTCTCCCACACACAAATTAAATGATAAAAAAGACTCTTTAATAAAGTAAAGTGCTAGAAATCAATGAACTACCAGAATAGCAGGACAAACCTAACACAGTTAAAGAAGGGAAATGGTAAGAACAAAAATAATTCAGTTAAAAATAAAGTGCCAACAAAGCCAGAATTGTATTCTTTGAAAAAGACATAAAATTAACCAATTCCTGGAAGACTATGAGGTAAAGCCTGAGTGGAGGCGCAGCTGGCACACAATGTGTAACCGCACACAACCGCACACAATAGGCGGTGATGCATGTACAAGAGACACCGAAAACACCAGAGCCAAACCAGAAAAGCTTACAACTGTCAACTTGAGGAGAATGTGAAAAGCAAACTCCTTCCACAGAACAAATGATTGAAGGGGTCCCCAAAGGCTCAGAGGCCCAGTAGCGATGACACAGCTTGGATCATGATTTAAAATCTGCCTCCAAAAGGAAAGCAGTCTTGTGAACCCTGCCAAGAATCACCTGACATCACCACACAGCTCTTTTCTATATGTACATCTGGAAAACTGATCTTTTCAAGCAGAGTACCCATCAGGAAACTGTTTTAGAATTGATGCTACTTTTGTGGCACAGGCCAGTAGGTATATACTGATAGGTTGAGGCAGGAGGATTTCAAGTTTGAGGTCAACCTGGACTATACTTTTATGTATGTATGACTCACACCTATAATCCCAACATGTAAAGGCCGAGGCAGGAGGATTGCCACAAGTATTGGGCTAGCCTGAAATAAGTGTCTCTCTTAAAACAAGAGTTAGCTGGGTGGAGGTGTTGCACGCCTTTAATTCCCAGCACTCAGGAGGCAGAGGGAGGCAGATCTCTATGAGTTCAAGTCCAGCCTGCTCTACAAAGCTAGTTTCAGGGCAGTCAGGACTGCTACACAAAGAAACCTTGTCTCAAAAAACAAACAAAAAGAAAGAAAATTGAAAAATAAAAAAATAAAATTTAGGTTGGGTGTAAAAGATGGTACATTTCTTGCATTTTTTTCCTTCCTATAAGATGCTTTGTCCTCGCTATGCCATTTGTGGAATTTTCCTGTGATCTCAAGTATTAGAGTTACTTGATGTGGGATGCTCCTTTATATGCTGTGAATATGTTTTATTACCATTGGTTAATAAGAAGCAGCTTTAGCTTATGGCAGGGCAGAATATAACTAGAAGGGAAATCCAAGCGGGGGTGGGGGGGAGAGAAAGAAGGTGGAGTTGACAAAGAATCTAGCAGCCACCTGAGAAACAAGATGTGAGGTAACAAGCCACAAGACTCATGATAAAATATAAACTAATAGAAATGAGTTAATTTAGGTTGTAAGAGCTAGTTAATAATAAGCCTGAGCTAATGGCCAAACAGCATATAATCAATAATCAAGCCTCTGAGTGGTTATTTTAAAAGTGGCTGTGGGGCTGGGCGGTGGTGGTGCACTCCTTTAATCCCAGCACTTGGGAGGCAGAGGCAGGCAGATCTCTGTGATTTCGAGGCCAGCCTGGTCTACAAGAGCTGGTTCCAGGACAGGCTCCAAAGCTACAGAGAAACTCTGTCTCGAAAAACCAAAGAAGAAGAGGAAGAGGAAGAGGAAGAAGAAAAGAAAAAAGTGGCTGTGGGAGCAGGCAGGAAGAGTAACCTCCAGTTACAATTGCTTTTTACTTTCAATTCCAGAAGTTATTTGCTAGAGACGCTAAGACTTCCTAAGACTTGCAAAGACCCTATTGCTTATTGTGTTGAGTAAGACTGCATTTCGGGACTGGGTTTTGCTTCTCATTCCCCAAACAAGGCAAAAGCAAGCGAATCAGCAGAAGCATACCTAAAAAGCAGCAATCTGTTCAGTGAACATCTCGGAAGAATACTGACTTTGACAGTGAGCAGTGGTGTGGGTGGACAGACACACTGTCAGGGAACAGCGGCCACAGGGAGGTTCTCAGCGGTCAGTGACAATTGACTTGCTGGCTCAGGGAAAGTAGGTGACAGGACAGGATCTGACAGTCACGTAAGCTTTGTGTTTCTGTTGAAAAGG
Organism: Arvicola amphibius; assembly: GCF_903992535.2. NCBI lineage: Eukaryota > Metazoa > Chordata > Mammalia > Rodentia > Cricetidae > Arvicola > Arvicola amphibius. The sequence goes on from NC_052050.1 coordinate 155,152,731, forward strand.
CAAAAGCTACAGGGGGACTCGCCTCCCAAACCTGTGGCATCATGGTGTTATCATTTTCAAAGCATCCACGATTCTGCATCTTTGGGTTGATGTTTGGCCAGCATGAGAGCAACAAGGAAGCAAGACACAAACTCCTGAGTTCAGCTGTGCTCAGCTGAGATGTGACTGCATTACAAGTCTGTGTGCTTCCAGGGATCAGAGAGCCAGTAACTCCTGAGACCTCCCTCCCAGGGTAAAGCCACACAGCTGGAGGGGGGGTGCTATCCTGATGCAGCACCCTGAGTGTGTACCCCCACAGACCTGGCCAGAAGATGCAACCCTGCCTCCCTCCCTCCCTTCCCCCACGGAGACTGCAGCATGAGACTGCTGTGAGGTCCAGGGTCACAATGCCCCTTCCATTCACTAGCCGAGCAGCCCTGTGCAGTTTAAAAGTTTACCTTATCAAAGTTTCCTCACATGTATAGTTGCTGTAAATACCAAATGAAATCATGTCTGAGAAGAGCCTGGCTCCGTGATTGACACAGAACACAAAGTCAGTAAATGGCATCCCTCCTTGGTATGACACGTTCTTATGAACTCATAGCCCATCAGTCCCTGCTGCCAGACATTATATCAAACAGTTGCTGTGCTGGGCTCGGTCTTTCGGTCCTTCTGTAGATTACAACCCCTGGACAGAGGTACAGCTATGATTTCTGGAGGCGTGAAAGGTAGGAACCCCATGCCTTCTAGGCTACGCGAGGCTTGGCTCCAACAGCAAAGAAAAGCTACCTGGTGCTTCTGAGCAGATGGTAAGAAATCTCTCTCTTCAGAGGGCCTGAGTGACTGAGGAGAGGAGATGGGTGGCGCAGAGACTGGCAGAGAGAGGAGAGGTGGTCACTGGAGAAGCACACAGAAGCTGGAGGGGGTGACGCCCGAAGCGGAGCGAGGCTGCAGAAGCAGCATCTGAGGCTGCTGAGATGATCGGGGACGTGCACCTAAGCAAAACGCCGTGATGGATGCTAACAAAACTCCCTAGAGACGATGGCAGACCGCCTGCCCGCACCTTCCACCCGCACACAAGCCTGCACTCCAGTGCTGGGTCAGGTTCACCCAAGAGCCTCTAGGCCCTCAGCCTCACCAGGGAAATGGAATTCTGGGAGATCTGAGAGCACAGTAGAAGGTCAAGGTGGAATCAGAGTCCTCCCTTGCTGGCTGTTGGGAACCAGTGAGAGAGAGGAGGTCTCTTCTGTGGTTGTGACTGGAATGTGAGATGGTCCCACAGACCCCTAGTTTTGGTCCCCCAGCTGCCGGAGCTGTTTTAGAAAAGACTGAAACCATTAGGAGGCGGGGCCTGGCTGCAGGAAGTGAGGCACTGCTTTGAGATTGCGCAACCCGGCCCCAAGTCCAGTCTCGTTCTGCCAGACTGCAAAGGAATCCAGACTCCACGCACCAGCTGCCATGAAGTTGCCTGTCCCACGTCTTCCCCGCCATGATGAACTGAATCCTCAAAGGGTGAGCTGAAAGAAACCTATGTTTACTTCTCGGGAATTTAGTCACAGGAAGAACACGTGCAGTGAAGAAGAGCCAGTCCAGTCCAGGCTAAGGGTGTAATAGAGAAGGTGCCCCCAGCAGGGGCAATCCTACCAAGAGCTACAGGGCACCTAGGTCTCAGGCAGCCCATGAGCCGCCAGCGTCTGCACCCCCAGCAGCTTGCTAGAGACCAGACAAGATCCCCAGCCTCAGCCAAGGCCCCGAATCACAAGCCGTGTTTGAACCAGGTGTTCAGCCAGGTGGGACCCTTGTGCACACTTGGATTTCAGGGAACAGCTTGGAGGAGATTCTCACTAAATGCCATGAGATGTTGTCAGATTATGTGAGGCGGGCAGGTGTTCTCGGGTCACGGCAGGGTGAGATGCCCATGCTTGTGGTGGTAGGGTGAGCACCCTTATGGAGGATGCTGGCATTTGTTCCGTGTGGCAGCCACCCCGAGCCAGTGAGTCCCGGAAGTGACTCACAGTATTCCCCTCCTCTCGCCTGCCAGTGGGGCTTTGTGTGGTTTTTCTTTATATAGATTTTGTGTCTAGATGAAGAAAGTCAGGGCCCCGGGGTAATTATATATACCACCTCCTACCCTCATAACCCTGGCACTCCGTAAATGTCAAAACAATAATAAAACAAACAAGTCACGGGGAAAACAGGGCTTTCGACGATAAGGCCCCCTTCACCTCTGCGCTGCGGAGCCCCACGCGGGCAGGAGAGAGGGGAAGGTCCTGTGTCTACAGGCTGCTCACCCTGGTCTCTTCTACAAGTCTCTGCATAGCACTGCCCAGACTTAAGAGTTTTCTATTGTTCCAAACCCACCGTTCAGCCCTTCCCCAAGATGTCAGCGTACATCCTACACTTCCGAAGAGCTGCACCCATTGGTCCCATAGCTATCTATTTAAAACGAAGTCAGAGTTGGAGCTAACATTGGAACTCGGCTAATGGATGTGTGGGTAAGCTTTCTCAGACAGAAGTGTCAGCCCCCCTTCAAAACGAAACGATGAGCCTGGGTACAAAAGCACCCAACATTTTGGGTAATTCTGAACAGTTTAACTTCATGTCATGCCGCGGGAACCGATATCCCTGGCTCTCATTTTCTCAGACCCATGACTTTTGTGGAGAAACTGGCCCAGGGAATTTCGCTGAAACAATAAGGCAATCACAATAAGCACAGGATGCTCTCATAAATAGATATGAAAGCATTTTTTTGCTCTGGGTCCGAAAACTTGTTTAGAACCCTGTTAATATCCAGCAAGGATGGTTTCAATGGCTGCAGGCCTAAAATGAGGCTAAGCTGAGTTGAGAAAGTGTGGGTTCCATGCTTTGGGATGCCAGCTTGGGTAGGAGATCATGAGATTCTGGCCAGCAGTGGTCCCGTGGCTAAGCAGAGAGGACCGATAGCAGGCTGATGGGTGCTTCATCGTCTACTAGGACCCCTTTGGTCAGTGGGTGGGACAACGGCTTTTCAGTACCAACAGTGGGGGCTGTGGAGACAGCTCGGTCAGTAAGGCACTTGCCGCATCAGCAAAAGAGTGTGGTTGTGGGTCCCTAGCAACCACATAAAAAACTAGGCGTGGCAAGGCATGCTGGGACGGTAGAAACAGACCTTTAGCTGGAGCTTCCTGGCCACCCAGCCTGGCCAAAGCAGTGAGCTCTGTGTTCAGGGAGAAATGCTGTCTTAGAAAGGAAGGTGGAAAGCAATTAAGGAGGATGTCCAATGTCGACATCTGGCTACCACAGGCACACTAACACACGTGCAAACATGTGTGTGCATACACACAGACACCATAGTGTGAAAGAAAAATCAGTGCATACAAGATTAGGGTTTGCCTACATTTCTCTACTCCTACTTTTTTAGTTTCTAGAGACAGAGTTTCTCTGTGTAACTGCCATGACTGTCCTGAAACTCACTCATGTAGACCAGGCTGGCCTCGAACTCATGGGGATCCACCTGCCCCTGCCTCCCAAGTGCTGGGATTAAAGGCATGTGCCACCACTGCCTAGTGTTTTCTCTACTCTTACACAGTCTAGGATCCAAAACTAGGCTGCCCCTCAATTTCAAGCTGGATCTTTCCACATCAAACAAGGCAATCAAAACAATCCCCCACAGCCACGTCCACAGGTCAATTTGATTGAGGCAATCCCTCACTGAGACTATCTCCCCAGAGGGTTCTAGGTCATGCAAATAGATACAACCAGCCATGGTGATGTGCTGACCAGCCTCTATGTATCTCAGTACCCACCGAGTTTAGGATACCAATACACCAACAGGCATGGGCAGTTTATACCGAGTCAGAGATTTGAAAGTTTAAGGAAATTTACCCCAGTGTTTCCCTTGTCGTTGCGCGTGGCTCTGCCAGGAACCGGTCATGTCACCCCATCTGTAGCCCTCACAGCATGCTGGTTGGCTACAGTTAGCCTGGCTGCATTAGCTTCTCACTTTCCTCTGAGCCTCTCTTCCTGGTTTTCAGACAGTCTTATCCCTGTGTCAGGACACGCCTGTGTCTCCATGGGTGTTGATAGCCTGATCTCCTTAGAGGATGCCAGATAGCACCTCTCTAAGATGCCCTATCTAAACACAGCCATGTTCTGAGATATTGAGGGCTAGGATTGCAGCCCTCAATTCTGGGGACATCAGATGCGGTGTCGCTAACAATAGCCTTCCTGTCCTGGATGTGTACCTGGGATGGCAGGAGAGCCAGTCCTAGGACCCAGGGAGGTGACCTGTGTGGGATCCTGAGGAGGCCTGCAGTCCACACAGCATCAGGCTGAGGCCCTTGTACTGCCTGTGGGTCTGTGTACTGCAAGTGGGTCTTCCTACTCAGAGGCACTCGTTGATCCCATCACGAACAAGAGCATCTTCAGTGTTACTTTTTGGGTTTTAATGTATTTTCTCCAATTTAAAATGATGGTATGAACGCCAGGCATGGTGGCACACACCTTTAATCTTCACGAGGCAGAGGCAGGCAGATCTCTGAGTGTGAGGTCAGTCTGGTCTACAAAGTGAGTTCTAGCACAGCCAGGGATATACAGAGAAACCCTGCCTCAAATAAACAAGCAAACAATTAATAAAATGCTGGAATGATACTAAATATAATGAATATCTGGTGTTCAGAAATTTTGGCTGAAGACTTCGGTCGTTAGTTCCCCACCTTCTTCTGGGGTCTATTGGCACGGGCAGCTATGCCGTCTGGGAGTGGAATGTACAGGCATTTCCAGGGTCTGAGCTAATCCTCACCTTGGGGACTTGGTACATGATCAGGCCCCTGTGGCAGAACAGGACAAAAGGATCTGGAACATATTTGGGATCTTACCCAGGCTGGGTCCACAGACTTGCAAAATGGTCATTTTTCTGTTGCATTGGATTATTTCCAGTAAAACTGGGATGGACCTATGTGATATCCTAGCCTATAGGGAAGGAGCTAAGTGAGGAGGTTCTGCAGAGATGAGTGTCTTCCCAGGTAAGGTAATACATCAACGACAAGGCCACACTGCATACCAGTTGACAGGAGGCTGCAGTAGACACTGGTCCGTCCTCTCCATCTCTCTCCAGGACCTCCTTGTTCCTTCAGAGTCTTGAGAGAGCCTGGTGGATGGGAATGGATGAGGCACGTGCAGTGAGTGGTGTCCATCATGGGAGCCATGCCTGCCCAGCCTTGATGCTGGAGAAGGTTCAGGCATTGGGTGCCGCAGGGAAATGAGACTGGTGTACAGAGGCCTGCAGAACATGGGATTGAGAGCAGGTTCACATCCTGATGCCCCATGAAGGAAAGCAGCACCGCCATCCCTACACAGGGATCCCTGAACTCAGCTCCTGCACGTGGGACCTGTGCCAGCCGGCAGATTAGTATTCTACGGATCTCATCTCTGTTGTCCTTTAGCTCTGAGCACCAGCTGGGAGACATCTAAGCCAGCTCATTCTCAATTTTATTAGTACTTAGCCACCCAAAAGGATCAAAGTCAACAGAAATTGTTTCACAAATTATCTTCAGAAGCCCCCGAGTTGTGAGGAAACTATATAAGCCATCCGCTGGTGATTGCATCACAACGTTAGAACGGAACTTTCCAGAACCCTTCCTGAGATTGAACAGGGGTGGCGGGGAGGGCTGGCTAACTGCAGATACACACCTTCGCTTTTCCGAGCGGATGTCCCAGCTGATGGTCACAGTTTCCTGGGTTCCCGAGCCAAGCCTTGTAGTAGACGCTGCTTCCTTGCTGAACAAGGTTTTTAGGAAAATAGAGCCCTGACATTCGACAGCCAACAACAGAGGCAATTTGAAGGCCTCTTGAATGCCTCAGAAATCAATTACGCCGTCATCTCTGATCACACAGCAGATACAAAGAAGCCAGGGAAAGCAGAGGGAGAGACAGCACCTCAGCCAGTCGAGGGAAAAGTTAAATGGAATTAGATTTCAGTCAACAGCTAGATTATAGTATCATGTTTCTGACAAGATTACAAAAAGCAGATTAATCCTCTCAGAGCACCTTAATTGTGGGAAAGGCTTCTGTGCCCGAAATCCAACGGAGGTGGATGACAGGGCCCGTAAGGAGAAGATGGCTGATTGCTAACCCCAGATAGGAAAATCAGTGCTGGGGTTCAGGCACACCCCCAAAAATACTCTCATAAAAGGCCTATAGCAGCATTAGACAACCAGGGCTCCAAAGTCAGCCAAAATTTCTAAATAGCAAAATATTGAGCAACTTTAGCTTTGCACCATCATTTTAAATAGAGGAAAATATGTTAAAAACCAAAAAGTAACAACACAGATGCCTCTGAGTGGGAATGTTCTAGAGAGGCGTCCTTGGCAGACCCACAGGCAGTACGAGAGCCTCAGCCTGGAACTGTGAGGACTCCAAGCCCCCTCAGGATCCCACACAGGTCACCTCCCTGGGTACTAGGACCGGCTCTCCTGCCATCCCAGGTGCATATACAGGACAGGATGGCTGTTGTTAGCCACACAACATCTGATGTCCCCAGAAGGCTGCAATCCTAGCCCTCAATACTTCAAAACATGGCTGCCTTTGGATAGGGCATCTTAGAGAGGTGATGTCTGGCATCCTTCAAGGAGATCAGGGTATCAACACCCATGGAAGCACAGCCATGTCTCAACACAGGGATAAGACTGTCTGAAAGCCAGGAAGAGAGGCTCAGAGGGATATGGGCTGCCCACACTGGTCTTCAGTTGCAGCCTCCAGGACGGAGAGGGCAGAAGTCCTAGTGTTGAACTCAGAGCATACGCTGCCCCATAGTGATGCCCACATGAACACAGCAAGGACAGTGAAAGAAAGGATGCCCGCACCTAGAAAGGATGCCCGCACCTAGGAGCCCAGGCAGTGAGATGTCTTCCCAAGTAGTGCATAAACCCTGCCAGACGCCACCCTGCCCTATAATGTGAGCCTAGCTGCAGCCGATAAAAAGACATCACAGGGACCTGCCTCCTGCACCCAACAGTTAGGTAAGGGGCCCCAGAAGATGGCCAGGACAACAGATTCTTCCCAATCAGCAAAGGCCCTGCAGATGTCACCAGCTGACGTCATTTTCCTTGACAAGCAAGTCCCAGTTGTGCCATCCCAGTATTGTGGGAAGGCAGCTCCAAGGTGCCCCAGGGCTAAGTCAGCCACTCTGGGAAAGACTAAACACGTGTTCTGCAGACCTCTTCCTCAGCTCTGACAGAGGTGACTGTGGGGTAGAAAGTCACTGCAGGGAGGTCCTTGCTGTGCCACCTGGCACATCCACCCTGGGACACGTGTAGTGAATGAATGAATGAATGAATGAATGAATGAAAACCGAGCGGCTAAGTCTATTACCTCAAGGGAAGAAACTTCATTTACTCTTCTGAGAAACGAAGCTCCATCCACACCTCTATACACACCTGAAAGGTGACCCCACACACAGGAAAAGTGACCCAACACACAGGAAAAGTGACACACACACATGAAAGTGATTCCTCTTCGCCCACACATGAAAAGTAACACACACACACAGAGCACACGTATACAGCCACATACATGAAGCGCGCGCACAAACAGTGACGTAGGTACATAGGTTTCCTCACTCAGTATTTATGAAGCCACAAATATTTGCACAATCTCACACATTCCCTTTAGCAAATGACCCTGAGGGTTTATTTAGCGGTCGAGGCCCCGTGGGCATCTTTAGCTCCCTGCCAATGACAATAGCTGGTGGCAGAGGGTACGGTACCCTGGCAGACACAAGTCCCCTATGATCTCTCTCCATACCACATTACCCAGCCCCAGATGAACCATACCAAGGACAGGTTCTGCAGGACAGCCTGTGATCTGTCCTGGTCCCTGAGCCTGAGGCCACAGAGGAGAGGAAGGACCCGAAGTGGCCAGACTGACCTCTTGTAAGCCCCTCCCTGGTGGGAGGAACATATGTGCTTGTTTGTGCTTCCTGCCTCCTTTACTACGACAGAGGAGAAACCCCAAGTGCCCCTGGGTCTGCTGCCTCAGCCTGTTTTCTAGAAGAGTCCTCCTTCCATGAGCTAGTTTCTGCTGCCACTGGGTCTGTTCGCAGCTTCTTATCCCGGACTTGGGGACAGGGCAGGTGACTCAAAGCAAAGAGAAGAAAAAGATGCCATGGCTGGCTGATATTGCCACTACTCCACGTCCACTGTCCGCAGGCTGCCAGCCCTGCCGTACTGTTTGGCTCTTTAAAGACCCTTTAAGATGAAGGCATGAGGGTGGGGTGTCCCTTCAGCAGCTCCATGGCTCTCTGGATCTTTGTGTGGATTTCAGACACACCAAAACGGTAAGGAGAGGCCACTGTAGAACTCCCAGGGGCCACGGCAGACACTCAGGTTCTGGCCCCCAGGCCGGTGCGGGGACACATGCTGACGGCGTGGCCCCACCACAGCTCAACAACAGAAGGCTTGCAGGAGGTGGGGCTCTTGGCAAAGCTGCTGCCACTTGAAAACTCCTGGGGCTGCTAGAAACCAGTGATGATAAGGTACCCGTTCATTCTCCTCTATCCTTCCGGCGTGGCACACAGACTGATACCCAAGGAGACCCACCACCCTCTGTGACGACCTAGGAAATGCTAGGCAGGGGAAGGACAGAGAGTTAAACCTTCAAATTCCTCACCCCAGCCTCAGCCTCCGCGGCTGCTCCTCTAGCCCCTTATGAAGCTGACATAGGTTTCTGTCATGTAATCGGGGTTTTCCCTCAGAATGTGTGTCCTGCAAAGCCAGTCTTCTGTGCATGAGGCCCAGGAAGAGCCTAGAAGAGCAAGGAGGTAAGCAAGATGAGCTCCGTGGCTGCCATCTTGACAGGGCTGTTGGTTGGCAAGCTTGCTCCATGTTGGTGGTGAGGAGTAGGCAGGGGCGAACCCCGCTACTTAGGTGTGCAAGTGTTGGAATTTTATTTCCTCTTTGATGAAAAGTTTAAGATTTTCCCGCTGTCACAGAACAAAGGGAGCCGTGACTTCTGTTCCCCCGTTTGCACAGCTGACTTCATGTGCTTTTGACAGTTCCATTGCGCTTCCGACAGCTACGAGGTCCCCCAGGGAAGTGAGTGGGGGGCTCATCACTGAGCCAGGCTAGCTCTTCCAGAATGTTACCCTTTATGGAACCTAAAGAACGCCTTTACATGAACGCTTTGTCTTGGGTGTAGGAAAACAGCCACACAAATTGCTAATGTGATAATTCCTCTCACAATAAAGCAAACCCGTCCTATGAAAAATCACTTCAAAATCCAAGCTATGAAGCAATGGGCCCTCTCGGAGGGTAGTTGACCCCTTTCTCCTCATTTCAGGGCTGGGGATTGAACTCAGGACCCTGTGCCACGAGGCAAGTGTCTGCCACTGAGCCATATCCCACCCAGTGTATACTTCAACACTATCACCCAGTGGTCCCTGGGAGATGCACCAAAGAGACCGTACCCATAACCACAATGTCACCTGTCCTTCTATCTGCAGCAGGCACTGTGTGCAGACGCTGAACTACCCTGGAAGGGTTGTGACAAAAAGAGAAACACCTCCATCCTCACCAGGCTTGCATGAGTGAAATGACCTTTTTGGGGGGGAACCACAACAAATATTCACACTGTGGGAAAGACAGCATCAGGAGGACTTGTTAGGAAAAGGGATAGTGGATCTGAGTCAGTGCCCCCACCCCAGTCTCTATCCCCACACATCTGGGAAGACCACACTCGCGGTCTGAGTCAATGCAGCCCATAATGTGGGCCCCCATTGCTATCCCCACACATCTGGGAAGACAACACTTGTGGTCTAAGTCACCCCCTCCACCCCCATTACTATTCCCACACATCTGGGAAGACCTAAGACCATGCTCATGGTTTGAGTCAATGCAGCCCCCAATGTGGCCCCCTGTTGCTATCCCCCCACACTGGGAAGATCATGCTCACGGTCTGCAGCATCTTCCTCTGCATTCCCTACCCCCACTCCTGAGTCCTGGGCACATGAAGGAGAAGAATCTGGTGCTTGGACCAAAGCTGTGTTTTTCCTGCCTGACTCCTCCCCACAGTTCCCCTGATGCATGGCTCCCTCCAGGGTATGCTTCGGTGTGTGTAAGCACGATTAATAAAAACCCAGAGACAGATATTGGGGTTCAGCCTGAGTGTCAGAAAAGCAAAACAGCCGGCCACTGGCTCTTACCTATACCTCAGTCCGAAATGGCGACCCTGCCTCCAGGGATTTCAGAATGAGACTGAGCCTGAGAGCCGTCTCCTCCTGTCTTATATTTTTCTCCAGAGCTGGGATTAAAGGCCTGCACCACTACTGCCTGGTTTCTATGGCAAACTAGTGTGGCTGCTGGGATTAAAGGTGCTCGTCACCACTGCCTGGTCTTTAAGGCTGACCAGTGGGGCTGTTTTACTCCCTGACCTTTAGGTAAGCTTTATTTATTAAAATACAAATGAAATATCACTACAGGTAGGGGTAAGACCAGCTACGAAGTCAGAATCAGGAGCTAAGGGGAATCCACAGAAGAAAAGGCAAAGGGTCATTCCCAATGCCCAAGCTCCGTCAAGCTCAGAATCGTGCTTCTGCTGGGCTGACTGTGGGGGTGTAAGTGAGTTCCCCCCACCATAGCCCTGCTTATTTGCATACTTGGTCCCTGACTTATGACACTATCTTGGAAGGTTTAGATGGTATGGCCTTGTTGGGGAAGGATGCCACTGCTACCACGCTTCGAGAGACCACAGTTGCACCATTTCTAGCTGCTGCTTTCCGCTTTGGGCTTGCAGTTAACATGGGCCCCCCAGCTTCCAGCTCCCCCTGCCACTGCCGTCCCTTCCCCACCCCCACTGTGGACTCTGACCCTCTATAATCATAAGCCTAGGTGAACTCTTTCTTCTTGAAGTTCGTGCATGGTGTTTCATCACCGGAACAGAGCGACAGAAAGGTAAATAATACATTCAGTGCTGGCATCTGTAACCAGAGATCAATACACAAGTGAAGTCAAAGAACCAGCTCTCCCAACAGAAGGAAGGACTGACAGCCACCGGGTCTGAGCTCACAGGTCTGCACTGTCTTGTAGCAAGTCAACACAACAAGGCGCATCCGACTTGGTCTATTTCAGAAACAAGAAGAAATCAGATATGTCACCTCTGCTAAAGGAACTTGTCCCTGTCCAAGCTGTTTCAACAGAAATGCATGCTCCCTCCTGGTCTCTACGTGCAAATATATAACACCATCCACATGTTGGATCCTGAGCATCAGTGTAGTGATACTTCATTTGTATTTTTGATGGATGGAGCTTGCCTGAGGTTCAGAGCGTGACAGAGTTGCACTGAGCAGTCTTGCAGACCAGGCAGTGGTGACACACACCGTTGATCCCAGTGGCCACACTGGTTTGCCATGGATGCCGGGTGGTGGTGGTGCATGCCTTTAATCCCAGCACTAGAGAGGAATATAAGACAGGAGGAGACAGCTCTCACACACAGTCTCATTCTGAGATTCCCGGAGGCAGGATCACCATTTCAGATTGAGGTAGATGTAAGAACCAGTGGCTGGCTGCTTTGCTTTTCTGACCTTCCGGTTGAACCCCGATGTCTGTCTCTGGGTTTTTATGAATTGTGCTACACATCATGGTTCAAACTCTCTGGATCACAGAGCTGCTGCGATTTCCATGTGGGCACGAAGGCAGCAGCTTGCTGCCATATGCTGTTTGGTAAATGTCTGTACATGACTCCAAACAAGACACCATGCCAAGCTGGCCATGTGAACAGGCATGCACGCTGCTCATCTTAACTCAATACGTCCGCTTCTCAGAGAGATACCGAGGGGACAACCGTACCTCACCAGACAGATACGGGGGGGAGGGGACGACAACTGTACCTCATGAATGTCTGAGGGTTACAGGCCTTTGGAAACAGGAGTGGACTTTATCAGTCCAGTTCATAACTCGCAGCCAAAATGTAGTCCATGTGCCAGGACAGTGCCCTTACCTACAGACAGATGGCATTTGTACTAAGATTGTCACCACTGAGCTAGAAAATGGGGTCCTGACCAAGTGGCGTTTTTATCACCTCGAGAGTGAAAAGATCACAGCTGAAGAAAAGCTCCAGCTCCTACTCCCAGGTGTCCTATAGTAAGGAACCCAGGGGCAGAAGTGGGGGGTGTTCTCCCTGACCACTGGTGGGTTTGGAGGCCAGACTCCCTCCCTCCTCACAGACAGGATCATCGGAATCTTGTCAGCCACACAATACCCTTATCTTGCTTTTCACATCACCCGATCACCTGGAGAAAATAGAAACAGAGAGAAAGGAGCATGTCCTTGTGGAAGCAGGAATGTCAAGCTTGCTCCTGGCCTTCCTCAGCCCTGCTCCTGGAGCCCAGAGATCTGCTTCTCTGAGGAGCCAGGGCCACATGCCTCAGGGCTCAGGTCTCCATAGGGATGGTCCCTCTGCCTCTGTGCAGGCGCTGGACATTTGGTCTATGCAGGAGGCTGTGGCCTGCTGCAGAGGGACCTCAGCTGAAGAGATCAGGGGAACCCGGTGAAGCACTGCGGGAGGTCTGGTGGCCTTCCCACCCGCCCAGCCGCACCCCGCAGCAGAGTTGAGGAAGGTGGGCTGAAACCCCCATAATTACAGAGGTGAGGCAGGACCCCATGTAGAGCCCATCACACATCAGTGAAGGAAACCGTTGATTCCTGCTACAATCCACACTGCTCCCCCATGGAGGCCACGTGCTTAGCTCGTGCTATATGTATGACCCTCCTGTCTTGGATGACATTCAAGACCCAGTCCATCAAGAGAGCTACAAACAACAGGGGTGCCAGATCCAAGACAAACTCTGAAAAACATTTTCATTCATAAAATTCATAAAGCAGTACAAAGAAATGGAGTGCATGTTCACAGTACATGTGTACACATAAGTGTGTTTGGTACAAGCAGATACACATGTAAATATGTTGTAGGTGTGTACATGCATTGTGTAAATGCATGCATGTCAACATACACATATGTTCATGTAGCAATCCACATGCACATACATACAACTATATTTGTGTGTCACAAAGGGGTCTGTATACATGTGAACATGTATATGTGAACAGGTATTATAACTGGATATCACATAAGTGGGTGCATGTGCGAACACACAAATGTGTATGTAAGTGTACATGCACTGTTGTGTTTGGGTTTTGCATAAGTGGGGACATGTGATCATACACATGTGTGCATAAGAATATTTGATTATGGGCCTGCTTATGCATGCAAATATGCTCACATAAATGTCTTTAGGTACTGCATAGTGAGAACACATATGTGTACGCATATGACATGTTCATGCATGCATCTAGAGGATCAGGTGTGCCACCCATCTCTCCACGGTTCACCCTGCTGTAGGCTCTGATTCAGCAGGCGAGCTCTAACCTAAGCTTGGGTGGTTGCTTGGCACAGAAGTTGTTGGCTCTCCAAAGTCTACAACTGAGGCACAGCAAGCTCTGCTCACAAAGCATCTTAGTGTGGCCCCACATCCCTCCCTCACCCGGCAGCAAGCGTGAGCTGGGGGTGTGCGGGGCTTGAAAGCAAATGGCTGCTCCGAACCCTCTGGCTTCATTATCCCAGGGAACAGTGGTAACATAATGCATTTTCATTTACTTAGCCTTAAATATATGTAAATTAAAGGGTTTTCTTTTATTAAAAATAACACTGAAACTTACCACTGATGTGTTTTTGTTATTCTAAAGAGAAGCCGCACTGGAGGAATGAGGGCCTAATGACATCCCCCATTCAGGCTTGTGTCTCGCTGGAGAGAAAGAGGGCCCCCACCCCGGGCCGAGCACCACATAAAGGCCTGCCCAAGCCACCCTGCAACTTTCTCCCGTGCACACTAATTGCCAGAGTTGTGGTGGAGGAAGCTCACGTCGTGGTTGGAAGCCTAATTGAAGCCAAGAAAGAAAAGAAACTGCTGTTCTGCCCCTGAGAGCTGCAGGGTACCCCATCACGTCAGTGTAGAGGCGTCCTGGAATCTTCCAGAAAAGAGCCTTGATCTATAGTCTGTTTCTTGTCCTCAGGAGAGGACCCCACCCTTCCCCACGGCCCCTGGAATTGGAAGGCGCTGTGCTTTGCCAGATGCCTCATGTATCTCCACATGGTTGCTATTCCACAGGCCCCTTGGGCTGTCTGGGGCACAAGCCCCTTTCATCTTACCCAATCCCTCAATCTCTTCTGCCCAATTTCCCTGCCACTGTCAAGGGGACCCCTTCATTCCAAAATGTTGGCACAACCATGTGATCCAGAGAAACCTGGAGGATTGAGTTTTGGTACTATATTTTGGTGATGGTAGAGAACACAGTATAAACTCAGCCATGGGGACTCTGCCTGTGATATACAATCTCGGATTATAGGGTTTCAGAACCCCAGAGTTTGCTGGAGCCAAGAGGGAGAGATGCCTCTTGATTCACACCATTCTGGACACCTGTTGGTGTTGGGGATCAAGACGTCAAGTAAAAATCAAGACAAGAGCAGAGAGGGGAGTACCTGTGCTGGTTAATTGACAGCTAGAGTTGACCAATGCAGAGTCATCTAGAAGACAAACCACTGGGAGTGTCCGTGAGGAAGTTTCCAAACCGTTAATTGAGGTAGGGAGGCTCACCTTCAAAGGAGGTAGCTAAAACTCTGGAAGACCAGAGAAGGGTCTTTCTGTAATCAGAGACCCTTCCGCAGTCAGTGCGTGTAGACTTCGTACCCCATGACAAGGGGCCCCTGGCCTGGCTGCAGTCATGGCTGGCATCTTGCTGACTTGCTAAAGTTAAAGGTTGTCTGATGAGCCACAGTGGGGAACACATGAATAAGCCAGATATCAGTCCCTCGAGCGTGGAAAGCCCAGGCATGGAAACGGCTGTGTTCTCGTCACAGTGGAAGGGGGCCTTGTACCCCTTCACCCTCATGTCAGGGTGCTCCTTGGACCAGTCACAAATGCTTGATTTTAAAGACAGGAATCAGGTGCCCTGCTAGTTCAGACACTAGACCGTAAGACTCCTACATAGGAGAAACACATTCTAAGCAAAGTTTATGAGGAATATTCCTAAATGTACCCCAAGCAAAGAGCTCAGGAGCACTCAAGTGTGTGAGCTCCCGGTGCTGTGTGCTTCCACGTGACTTACATGGTTCACATGTCCCACTTTACAGCTGGATCTCTGGGCAGAATTTCAGGTGGGAGTGACCATCGGTAAGTAGTTCTACAATCGGGTCACACAGTGAACCCAGGAATTAGAAAATAAGTTGCACACACAAGGCCCCAGGGGCCCTGAAATCACTCCTGGCTGTGGCTCATCCGCCCCTCCTTTCAATCACAAGAGACCTGTGCATTTATATGCTTCCTTGCTTTGGCAATGCACATTGGTCTCCAACCTGCTCTCCCAAACGTCAGAGGGGACAGAGGGACTTAATGTGAGATCTAGGCCAAGGAGGACACTGTCTACACTTCCAGAAAATGAGGTGATCAACCGTAACAATGGCTTTGTCATTCTTTGTCCATACAATTTTTGCCAATACATGTCATGTTAAGCATTTGGAGATATCGTATTTTGCTATCATATTTCCCTTTGTGGCAGAAGACAATGCATTCAACAACCAGTCCCAGCTTCACAGCAGACAGCTGGAGGGATCCTCTGATGGTCCCCTCTCCTCACAGCCAAAGGGGCTCAACAGCTCTACTTAACAAACTACAACATGTGACAAGAACATCACCTCTTACTCATGAGTACGTCAGAGCCAGGTCCCCTCCCCACAGTCTACTCCAACTTGGCCCACTAGAGCCCCCTGTCTTTGTCCTATTGGCCATAACGACTCAGCTGACCATTCAGCAGGAGCCGGTGAGCTGCCTGGGCCACAGTAGGGACGTTTGACCCTAGCCACCTTCTTCACCATGAATAGCATCATGGAATGCTAATTGCCTGGAAAGGCCTGGGACACACAGGGTTTGGGAAGGGCTGCTATGTGTCCCCAGTGCCATTGCCCCAGGCGAGGTAGACAATGGAGATCTCCACAGATCAGCCTTGAAGTCCTCACTGTGGAAAAACAGTACAACATCAGTTCTGGGATGGTCACAGAGAAGGCCCCTACATGGCCTTTCATAGAAAGACCAGCTTACAACGCAGTACATTGAGCTGACTCAAACTGGTCCACTCAGGACGTGTTAGCAGACAGCCTGTGGGTCAGTTAGCACCTAGACCTGGCTATTCCATTGTCCTTGGGCCACCATAGCTGCATGACCTAGTGTGAGCCCATGTGACCTATCATCTGCCCACTCAAAAATGACTTATTCTTAAAAAAAATGATGATGATGATGATGTCCTAGACTGTCCCTGTCCCTGAGGAAGGCTTGAGTCAGCATTGCCTAGACTGTCTTCCCCTCCTTCCTCCCATGACTCTGTCATCCGGCCTGCTCAGGCCCGCTGGTCTGCATTGACAGTGTCAGTAACACTTCTGCGTATGATTTGCAACCCGCCCCCCCCCCACTGTTGTCCCCAGCATCCCCACAGCTGCAGGATGTGTCTCTGTCAGGGACTGTGCAGCCAGGCAGCTTGTGAAGGGGTGGGCCCTGGGGTGAATGTTTCCTTAGCACCACTAGTGACTGCCAAGACCCTCCTCAGAGCAGGAGACATGCTCAGAGAAACAGCCCAGGTGTCCTTTGCCACAAAGGTGAAGGGACAGGAAAAGCATGGCAGCTGTCAGAGTCTGTCCTGGAGTGGGCAGGGCGGGGTGGGGGGCACACCAAGCCGCCACCTGCCTCTGTCCGCTCCTAGGGCGGGCACTCTGCCTCCTGCTCCCTCCTTCTTTAAATGGGTGGGAATCAGCCCACTTTGCCCTGAAGAGCAGCGAAGAAACACAATCAGAAACGAAGAAAGTCTTTTCAGGGCTGTTTACTTGGGTACAGCCGTGACAAATGTTTCTTTCTCCTCGAAGGCCCACCCACAGACCGTAGCAGAACAATGAAACAATGATGCCTGGGGGGGGGGGGGGGGCACTGGCGGCTGAGGGGCTACGTCTCGGAGCCCTGCCGAGCCCATTCAGCCTGCCCGGGTGCCAGCCTGCAGCTCCAAGCCTGGCCCACCACTAATTACAATGGCATTGATGAGGCTCAGGGAGTTCCTGTGTTTACATAGCTTAGCAAGTCTCCCAATTATAAAAAAGAAAAGTAAAAAAAAAAAAAAAAAAAATCACTAGTGTATTGGAAAAAGAGTGGCTGAGGAGGGAGAAAGTATCTACTTCTAAATGTGTTGATACTGAAAATAGAGGCAAGCTCTTCTGCCTGCACGGCCTCTGCCTCAAGAAGACATCCCGGCAGATTCCAGAGGCGCTGTGTCTGCCAGCGGATGTATGTATGTCAGAAGCCCCAGGCTCCAGTTACAGAGGGTCTAACTTATCCGTGCAAGCAAACAACCAAAGTTACATCATTTTAATCAACACTCATCACTCTAATTGCCAGCATCTCCCCCACAACAAAGTGACACTATAGTTTTATGGTATTTGATTAATGAGGGCAGGAAAATTGAAGTTTTTGCAATAAAACTAAAAAAAAAAAATCAACAGACTTTTATCGTTTTTTCCCTTGTGATTTTAATTTAATGGCTCGTGTTTTCATTACCGCAGAGGCTGTACACTTTAGCTCGCAATTATGTCCCATCTGTGAGGCACTGTGTTACTGTGTTATTACAGTTTATTCTAGGAGCTTTTCAATCACTTTTGAGTTGGGCTTTATAAGTATTCTTGCAGCAGGTGGGCTTGCTGGCATGCGACCAGGAGCACACAAAGCGCCAAGCTGGAGTTTAATGGCAGCATATGCACGTGGCACGGAGCACCAGCCTTCCCCATATGCTGCTAAGCAGCCCCTTAAGCCTGCCAGTCACTCTTCTTACTGACTACGGTCTCTAAGTAGTTCTCTGCCAGGGAAAAAATATACGAAGGCAGCGAATTTTTCCAGTGTGCACCATCCTTATTATTGAGACAACCCTGTCATTAGTACAGGCACAATGAACCCGAACCTGGGATGCATACCAATTAGGCTGCGAGCACTTCTGCTTCTTATCTCTATGGAAACGGCCCCCCTGGCTGCAGTGGACAAGCAGGAGTGTCCCCCCACCCATATGTCACCTAGTTAACACTGTGCACTTCATGCGAACCAAAATCTGCCCAGGCCTCACAGCAGCACAGAGAAAGAGAAGGAGAACAAGGGCAGTAGCTCTCAGGACTGTGGGGGCCTATGTGTCCTTAGGACACAGGGTGGGTTGGCACGGCCATTGCAGGGGGTGCTGAGAGAGGCTCTCTCACCATCTGAATCTAGAAGTCATTTTCTCCCGTTAGCTCGAACAGGGAGAGCTCAAGCAAGCTAAAAGAAATTTCTCATCCCATGGAGGAAAAAAATGGAGCCTCCACATTTTCCTCCCAATTTATATAAAATATTCTTCTGGTAAGCGACTCAGAGATGCTCCGGAGCCCTGGGCATCAGAGCAACTTTGCCCTGGACCTCCTGACATAAATGTCATTGAGGACACAAAGGCTTAAAAATGTTTGAACGTGCAAAGCTTTTGCCATCGAACACAGAACTTTGCAAAGACCTTCGGGTTGTCTTTTGTTTTGCGTGTGTGTAAGAGAGGCGCAGAGGAGGAAGAAAAGAGGGAGGGGCAGAGAGGGAGTGAGAGGCGAGAGACAGACAGACAGACAGACAGACAGACAGACAGACAAAGAGACTGACTGTTCCCCATGGCTTGCTTGGCCTGCTTTCTTATAGAACCCAGTATCCCCAGCCCAAGGACGGCAACACCCACCATGGGCTGGGCCTCTCCCATCAATCACTAACCACTCAGTGGCTCTCTCAAGTACAGCTGAGGGATTTTGGATTCATGAATGTCCCCACTGTAGCTTGGGGATCTCCTCGTCCTTTATAGTGCTGGGCCTTCCTCCACATCTCGGTGGAAATTTTAAGACAGAGTACAACCTAAACAAGGCTGTCTGGGTGGGTGACTCACTCTCTGAGGGGGCAGTGCCCAAATCCAACTTTCTTAGCCAGCTTCTGTGTCTCGCTTCCTCTGCTGGGAGAGTCCCTCCCAGTGGCCACCCTAGGTGACTTCACGGTACCCATTGGAAGGTGGATGCCCATCGCCAGCAAACAAGAGCTTTCTTAATCAGGGCTTCTATTGCTGTGATGAAACACCATGACCAAAAAGCAAGTTGAGGAGGAGAGAGGGTCTGTTCGGCTTCTATTTCCTCCTTCCACATAACTGTTCACCATCAAAGGAAGTCAGAACAGGAGCTCAAAAACAGGGCAGGAGCCTGGAGGCAGGAGCTGACGCAGAGGCCATGGAGGAACCCGACTTCCTGAATTGTTCCCCATGACTTGCTCAGCCTGCTTTCTTACAGAACTCAGGACCACCAACCCCGGAATGGCACCATCCACAATGGGCTGGGCCCTCCCCATCAATCACCAATTTTTTAAAAATATGCCCTACAGATTGGCCTGCAGCCAGATCTTTTGGAGGCGCTTTTTAAACTGAGATTGCTGCCTCTCCGATGACTTTAGCTTGTGTCAAATTGGCATAAAACTACGCAGCACAGGGCAACACTTGGAGATCTGCGGCCTAAGCAGCTTGTGTCAGGGTCCAGGGAACTGCGTTCAAGGGCATGGGAGTCCAGCAGCTCGAATCCCACTCAGGCTTCAGCGATGAGGGTCGTGACCCACAGTAGGATTCTGCTTCAGCCAGCCTCGACTCAAACCTCGGTTCTGCTGCGTATCAGCTGGACTTGGACTGGCTAACCAACCTTTCTGAAGCTTGTGTTAATGCTCAAGCTGATCTCATTCTGTTTTCAATAAGTCTGATGTAGCCCATGGGGAAAGTGGTGGCTGTGTTTAGTTAAGGCTCAAGGAGTCTCTATTACTGAGTCACAACACTGTAAGATTTGCTAGAATCATCTTTTTCTTTTTTAGAAAACAATTACCTTGTCCCTAGTGGTGCAGGTCTGTAATCCTAGAACATAGGAGGCTGAGATAGAAAGGTCCCAGGTTCAAGACCAGCCTGGGCCAGTAACAGAATGAGTTCAAGGCTAGCCTGGGCAACTTAGGGTGACCCCCGTGGACATAGAGTTCAGTGGTGGAATGCTATCCTAGAATGTGTGAGGTCCTGGGTTCAAGTCTCAGCATCATAATAAACAAGCCAGCTCATTTTTCCTGTGTGTTCATTATCCAATGTTTTCACTCAACACTCTAGCGACCAGACATGGGAACAGGTTCTTTCTATAAACCCACAAATGTAGAGTCAAATAAGCAAGTAAATATAGTGACAGAGATCACATGGCAAAAGGGCAGGACCCCGGAGTACACACTTTGGTCGTGTAGGAATATACTAGGTGGCCGGGGTGTGGTTCAGTGTCCTTGGCCACCTGAGAATGAATTAGGACCCATGCAGGGCTCTGGGCGGGCCTGGGTGTGGCTCAGGTCCTCCTCCTTCCTCCTGCCTGTTCTTAGCACACACTGCTTGGAGTCGTGACTCTCAGCTGACTCAGGTCTTTACACGAGAGGAACAGTGCTAACAGTAAATCACGCAGTAAAGCCTAACACAAGGTTGTGTTCATGGCCTCTCACGGGTGTTAAACTCTGTATTAATGACCAACTGATTTTATCTTTGTCCCGTTTGTTGAAATTTCTCACCGGAATAGCATTTAGAGTCTGTGGGAACAGACGTGGTCATTTTTTTCCCCATGCGAAACTATCAATTTATTTCACTTAAGTTATCAAAGTATAAATCATAGCTCCCAGTTATTCCCCATCCTGGCTCCTTTACAGTCTAAGCAGAGCAGGTAAAATTTGTGCTTTTGACCCTTGTAATTCTGCAAGCTGCGCACCTGAGGGCCAGGGCATATAAGCGCCTCCCTGCGGCTCTGTTGAGCCCACAGCAGACTAGAAAGCAAATAGCACAGTTTGTTTTGGGTTGGGGAGCCTCCTCCAAGTTCAGACAAGAAGCGTAGGGAAGTCTTTTCAGCACTGATAGGTCTTTCTACCCTGGTTCTGACCTCTGGGCATCTATCTCCCCATAATGCCCCTGTTGCCTCCTTCCCTGGCCTTCCCCACCCAGCCCGTTTCCCTGCTCCTGTACTTGCTCAGGATGCTCCAACCTTCCTTCTCTATTTGTGCCTGAAGTATTGGTGCTCCCTGAGGTGCTGTGCCCATTCTCCATCCACAGGGCAAAGCCACCAGATGCAGGAGAGCAGAGAACAAACAGGCTAGCCTCATGATCACTATGTAGCCAAGGATGACCTTGAACTTCTAAAACTCTCTCTTCTTCTCCACTTCCCCAAAGTGCGAACTACAGGCATTCTCTACCACACAGGGATTTTTTAGTGGCCTTTGAGCAAAATAAATGGTTGGGGGAGGTGGGAATGAAGGGCAGTATCCCGGAATGAAGAGTCTTGACGGCTCCACACACCACTTGCTGGTCAAGGTTGTAGGCCCCAGCATCAGGCAGCAGCTCACCACGGTTCAGGCATGGGCGTGTGTGGATAGTTCCTGGCATCTCTCACTACAGACTCAGTCACTGTTGGACCTCCCCAGAAAGAAGTCACCACAGCTCACCCCAAAACCTCTCTGTTCTCTCTGCCCGTCACCCTTGCCTGGGCCAACACCTGCCATGTGAACCTGTCTCTGATCCCAAGTTCCTGCTTCCTCAGCATTTTCTCCACTCCAGGTCTGAACCACCTGAGCCCCTGCTCTAAGACTGGAAGAGCCTTTGAGTACTGTCCTACCTTGAGCTCTTCCCCACCCCGTAACCTGGTGAAGAACAATATACTGACCTGCCATAACCAGATGCCCCTCCGAAGCCGCTCCAGACCAGCTTTGGATAAGACCTGCCAGCCTCGCCTCCCCAATTTCTTCCCCTAAAAGGGGGATGCTTGCCCCAGCTAGGCTTCTTGAAGGAGAAAGGGAGAAAAGGAAGTAAGGAGGTAATGTGGGAGGGACAGAGGAAAGAAGGAAGAGAGACAAGATAGGAGGAAGGGGGATGGGAAGGAGGGAGAGTGGAAGGGAGGGTGGGATGGAGGGAGGAGGGCAAAGGGAGGGAAAGAAGACAGAAATGCATTCCCCCCCCCCCCCTCAGCCAGCAACTGCTCTTTACAGAACAGACCTCCCCATCAGCCCTGGCTGTCACACTCCCAGCAGGTCTCTGTTTCCCAGATGTTGAATGGGGACACATTTTTGGGGGACCAAAAGCCTTTACTGTTTACCTACCAAACAGCTGTGGACACCTGCTGCGGCAAGAGGACAAGAGCCACGTGAGCCTTTGAAAGTTCCAGGTGGGTGTCTCAGGAGCCCCTGTTGTTCTCCCTACAAGGTTAGAGGTCTAGAAGGGCACCCACATTCGAGGGACTCTTCCAGGAATGTGCACAGAACTCTTTTGGACAGACCAGGGTGGTAAGGATGTCTTACAGGCAGAAGAGAAAGATCAGAGATGCCCAAAGGGCCATAGAACCACAGATCCCCAGTCGAGGGCCCAGAAGTCGGAGACTGCTGGAGCATCAACACTGGAAGCATTGTTGGTGAGTTCAAGCCCTTCCCGCCCCCAGGACGCAGGAAGACAAGGTGTAAAGTCCCTCTGGTTAGATTGTATGCATTTGTCGTCCACAAAGCCCTTGTGGGATGTGTTCCAACAACTGAGGCATGCTTTTGTAACAGAATTTCAAAACGTGAGAGATAAAGCAAAAAGAGAAACAAAATTACGTCCTTCTGGCTGAGGAAGCCTGGATTCTGTCGCTTCCACTGCTAACCAGCTCTTCAGTCCTCAGACCGGCACTCCTTCACAGGAAGTCTAGAGAACAGGGGGCGAGAGACATGAAGGAGGGAGTGCACTGTGTGAGTTCCATACGTGGCCCCACCCAAACTCAAGACCTCTGAGCAACGACCAGAGTGAGGAAGTCTCTGCCCCAGTGGTTCTGAACTGTCCTAAGGCTGTGACCCATTAACACAGTTCCTCATGTTGTCGCGATCCCCAACCATAAAATTATTTCATTGCTGCTTCATGATAAATTTTGCTACTATTGTGAATTGGAATATAAACATCTGCTTTGTGACCCCTAAAGGTGCCGTGAGCCATGGGTTTAGCTCAGGAAGGGGATGGTAGCTGGCCTTCTGCAGGCAGTGCCCACAGGGCAACATGCCACCCCACTGCCAGCTCCATCTCTCAACATCCTAGAGGCATGGTGCTCAGGACCCAGTCAGAGCCTCCTGCGCCCCACACTGTCCCCTGAACTCCATGCTGCCTCCCACTCTGTGTTACCCCATTGCCAATCGATTTCCACAGGAGGAGAAGAGAAAGGTGCCATACGGGCCGAGGAAAATGGGGGTAATTTCCAGTAATTGGTTTTATGTGGCCAAATGTGTGCACTGTAGAGCGAGCCCAGCAATGTCCACAGGTGGGAATAAACAAAAACAAATCAGCCCTCACAGGCTGGCGTGACAGCCTGAGGCGCCAGCATTCACCTGTGCCAACTCCAGGTGACCACAGGCCTCGCCAGAGAATAAGTGGCTGCATCCCACTTCTAGAAGGAACCCCATCCCTGTGTCCCCACCCCGAAGTTCTGCCAAGGAGAGATTTTGTCTCCTTGATCCATCTGAGGCAGGGTCTGTTTAAAGCCCCCTCAAGGCAACGAACCCCCTGTGTGTCCAAAGGGACCGCCCAGTCTCCTCCAGCATGCCCAAACAACCAGTCACAGCCCTGCGGTCTGCAGTGGAACAGACCTAGGAGTGAGGTCTCCAGGAGGCAGCTGTGACGATTTCCGACACAGTCGCACGCAGACAGTGAGGGTAACCTATGACACTGGGGTGATTCATACGGCGACCGAATAACACATAAGGTATGGCCAGGGCCCTCAGTTGCTCAGGAAAAGGTCTGGTGTCTCCTGACAGGTGGCATAAGGTGTGTGGAGGCAGCAAGGGCACCGGGCCACCTATGAGTTCATGGCTCTTCATACCAGCTGTGTGGTCGATCCCATCGGGTGCCTGCCAATGTCACTTCTGTGGGACACAGAACCCCAGCCCCTGTTTAGACTCGGCACGTTTCTTCTCTGAAATGAACAATAAAGACAGGGGGTCTATGAGTGAGGTCGTTCCACATCCGCAGGGGCCACCATGGTCCACTTAGAACCATGATGGCCACCATAGGTGGCAACGACTACAGCCGACGGCAGCAGCCACCACAGACGGTAACAGGGCAGGAGGGGAAATCACCAAGGCTACCCAAAAAGGTTTAGGGAAACAAGAGAGCTCTGGGCCTCCCGGTAGAACCCCCAAATGTCAGCTTGTTCATATTAGGGCCATTTTACTATGTTGTTTTTAATGAAGGGAACTGAAGCACAGAAAGGAAAGATTATTTTAAAAAAAAAATCCATCCAAACTGGACCCCAGCAGATCGGAGAGTGTGTCATTTCTGTGTGTCCAGGGTGACCTCATCTTCGGGGAGGGGCGTGGTAGGGGAGGTTGATCTTAACAGGTTTTAAAATGCCATCGTCTCACTTTGCCTCGGAAAGCAAGGTGAGGATTCGTTCTGGATAGACGCCTTTTCAAAGGTGCTGGTGAGACACTAAGGGATTTCCCGAGCGGGAAAATGACAGCATTTCCATCACAGATATGCTAATATGCAGGACACCTGTTGGCACCTCACCCCCCCCCACACACACACATACTCACACTGGGTGGCTCACCCCATTAAAAGTGTCTTGTTGTTGAAAGAGGTTTTATGTTTTTCTCATAAAGCAAGATAAGCAGCATCTTAAAAAATCATATGTTCCATAAATAGAACGATTCTCAATATAAATTTTACCCCAGTAGCTAGTGTAGTGAACCCTCCGGGATTGCTTAATTGTCTTACAAAGAAACGTGACAGAGAACTGCTCTCTCCTCTTTGAAAACGTGCACGCCTTCTCCCTGTTTGCCACTGAACAGATCTCAAAAAAGCCTCTTCAAGGTCAAAGGCGGGGGGGGGGGTTTATCACCCAAACACAACAAGATCTTGAAGTTGCCTGGACCACTTTATAAATGACTCCCGCCGCAGCCAGGTGACAGCATAGCCCTGGAGTCTGCAGAGGGAGACAGAAGACTTCCAAGTCCCCAGGTCCTCAGTGGACGGTTGTATGAAACATGCCACATCTTACTGATCGGCTCTTCCTCACAACCTCTGACCACATCTTGGTTAAAAGTAAGGATAGTTTTATTTGCACCAACTTTCATTTTTACCTTGTGGATTAGCTTTCTTTTCTCCTTCAACTCGAAGGCACACACACGCGTGCACACACGCACACATGATTCACAGAAGGCCTCCAGCTGATACCCAGGCACACAGGGACACTGAGATGTTACTGATTACTGAGTGTAGCCTAACAGTCCGCGCTGCTGACATTCAGGGACTGTCTGTGATATAAAACAGTGTATCAAATGAGCATTTCCTGACCAGAGCAAATGATGGGACAGTTTTCAGCACCTTTGCCCCATGGGTAAGGAACGGTTTGCTCCACCCAGCTTCCTGAACAGGATGAAATAGGAATGTTTTAACGTCCATAATCCCTGAGTTCAGGCTGCTGCTGGTGGCGTCAGAGAAGGATCTGTGGATCTTGGTGACAAAGATATCCAGAGCAAGTCAAGTTAGGAGTGTCACAAGTCAAAGATCCTTCCTCACCCTGGCTGAGTCCACCCATATGGTAGCTTCCAGCGCTCAGGCTTCAGTTAAAGTCAGCCATGTCCTTGGGAAGGAGACCCTCACCTCTCAGATCATGTCTAGCTGTCCACCTTCCTCTCTGGGCTCCAGTCACAGAAACAGAGAAGAAAGTCTGAAGCCTGTGGGTTATGCTGGAAGCAAACACAAGGACATGGGGCAGACCCAAAGCAGAAGGCTGCGTGGTGGGTAGGACACATCTCATCCCAGCCCATTTCACCTTGCTCCATCCTGTCCTTCCCCTCCCCTAACCCAGCCCCGAGGCCCAGAGCCCCTGAAGCTCTAGGAAGCTCTAACACTGCGTTATGCAGAGTGGAATCACCCTCAGGCCTGGCAGGCAAGCATCTCTCTTCAGGGGAAGTGAGATTAATCAGTTCAACGATACTGTCCTGATTAAACAATGAGGCGCCCTGGGGCTCCACGTCTGTCCCAAGGAGGAGAATCATCATAACTAATTCGCCGAACCCCACAGCTCCCTCGGGGGCAAACTACCTTTTAATTTCTCTCTCTAAAGACTAATTCCATTGTTGTGGAGCCGGTATCATAACAACTGTAAACTAATCACCAGTCTTTCCCCCAGCTCTCTGACCTTTCCTGTCACCCGATTCCGTTTCCCAAAGACGCTTTTGGAACCTGAGATTTGAATCTCACAGTCAGAGGAAAACAGTGAGAGAATGAACACAACGGGTTGACTGTAGAACTTTCCACACAGGGGAAAAGCCCGAAATGACTTCCTTTTATTAAACATGGTCTCCTCTGTTTTAGCAGGCGTGAAAGCAAGAGAGAGGGCTGTTGTCACAACCCAGCAACAGGCTGGAGAAGCAGGTGACCCTGGCTACAACCTCCCCCTGAACGGGCAGCCCCATGCACCGGTATGGCTGCTTCGGTCTTGGAGGATCTCAGGTTTGGGCATCTCCTTTCACAGATATTTAGGTGATTTAAACAGTTCCTGGGCCCAGAAGTCAGAGGTTAAACCCTGGCAGTCTGTGTTCTTTGAGCCCTAAGAAGGCCCCCCTAAGCTTCTCTTGGTGATAGACGTCTCCGGGATGGGGAAATCATAGCTTCAACCCTCTCTCCATGTATTCCCTGTGTGCCTCTGAGCTGTGCAAGCTTCTCCTTTACAAAAGGACACCGGTCACTTCAGATGAGGGGGGAGGCACTACCCAGGACAACCCACCTGTCCCTCAGCAGGATGGCGCCACAGACAGATGCGGGTTACAGCCCGAGGGGTGAGTCTCCCAAGGCCCAGAGCCAGCAGAGCTGAGCCCTCCTCAGGAAGAGCTGCCTCGGGATCTAGGCTCTGTCCAAACATCCCACACCTTCCCATAAGCAAAACTTGTCTTTCAAGGAGATTGGTCCAGAGGGCACAAGGCTTCATCAGGTGATGGGCTTCATCGCCCCCCCAAAAGGCTTTGACCTCTGACCCCTGAGCCCCAGGACCCCAGTGCCATGGCTGGGGCCTGAGGAAATGTCTCTAAGTCTTTCTGACTCCCAGACCACACACGGGACTTTCCTTTACGATCCATCCCATCTCAGCTGATGGTGTTGGCGCACACCTTTAATCCCAGACAGCACTCAGGAGACAGAAGCAGGAAGATCTCTGTGAGTTCAAGGCCAGCCTCGTCCCATCTCATGAGTGTGCACTGACCTGAGCATGTGATGTTCAGCTCATGAGCGGTACCCTCTCCCTCCCCTCTCCATCCCCAGGGCTGCAGAGGTCCCTGTGTCTCCCGCCACAAAGAGCTCAGTGAGATCTAGAGTCTCACCTGACTGGTGATGTGAGCCCTGGAAACTGTGACCAGTGGTTCTGGCTGCCCCTCCACTGAGAGAGAAGATCAAGTGATTCCAGCCCCGAGCAGGGCATCATGCCAACCTCCTTTATCCCAGGGTTGAGAGAGAGAGGAACAGTGAGAAGTAAAGCAACTGCTGCACAGGTCAGCCGGACTCAGACACACAGGGATCCCCACTTTCTGACTTGAGCACAGAGTGATCGGAGTTTGTGTCTGGGCCCCAGGCCAGCCCTGACTCCCTCTGACCCATTCCTATGACATGCACTGTGACCCACTCCCGTGCCTGGGTCTTGCCTCTGCCCCACCACGGGCATCATAGATGGAAGAGTTCACATTTGTCCTTTTGAGTCTGGTTTATCCCATGTGGCAAAAGGAATGTGGATCAGAATTCCATTTCTTCCTGTGACTGAATAACATTCTACCATGTGGTTTCAATATACGTGTCTGTCCAGGTAGGCATGTCGAAGCCTCATCTTTTGGCTCTTGAGAACATGTGAACATGCGTGTCTCCTGTGTTGTGTGGTGAAGAACCCATGAATCCACATTGAATCCCTTGGGGAACATTAGCAGGTGTCATCTGCTGCAGAAGCACTGAACCCGGCCAGGTTAGCGACCCAATGTCACCACAGGACACTTTTTGCTCTTTTGCTGGTCACTGCTGCTCTCTTGTTTCGGCTGCTTATCCAGCCACAGAAAGGAATGGAGTTCTGGCCCATGCTACAATGTGTGTGAATCCTGGGCCCTACGAGGAACGTCCACAGTGGTGTGCAGGAGAGCATACACCTACAGCCTTACAGACGTCTGGAAAGAGGAAGCTGGGAGTATCGGCTAGGGACCAGAGGTACTTTTCATGAGAGGCTGCTTTATGCTAGCACATGGTCCTCCCCATCCTCACCCCCTACACACACACACACACACACACACACACACACGCACATGCACACATGCACACACACCCATGCACACGCATGCACACACGCGCACACACATACATGCACACATGTGCGCGCACACTTTCTTTAATTACCCAGAATGAAATGGTCACAATGTGGCTCCGTAGTGAAGATGAGAGATGCCATTGGTTTCCTCTACCCGGTGCAGCATTCCTTATTGATTGGCGTGACATTTTACCGTCAGCCGGCCACCTTCAAAGGCCTCTCTGAATTGAGTCAGATGCACTGGTGGCTTAGCTCCTGCTTGGGGACCAACAGGCCAGAGGCTGTGCCATTTGTAGCCAGAGCAATTGAAGCACCCAGGGAGGAGGGGCCTCCTCTTAGCCAGCCTCAGGTATCACTGGCGTCTCTAGTCATACCTGGATTACACAGGTTCAGCTGATCAGGGCCACACACAGAGTTCCAGTGCCCACCTAGAGCAGGTCACAGATGCTTGTCCCTCGTTAAAGGAAAGGTCTCCTCGGGCTAGCCACACACAGGGGCAATGGAAATCAGAAGAAAAGAGGATCTCAGTAAGAGATCTGTGTGATTTATTTTAGAAATTAAACCCTGTTTTCTGCTCCAATGAAAATGCAGAATTCTCTGTGCAGATGTCCCCCTCAACCTGTCGTAGTTCCTGCTCTACTGTGGCTGCATTGAGAACCGTTTTAGACAGTCAGCCACCAAATCACTAGAATAAGCAAACAGCGTGCAGACACAGGGATCTGAAGGGAACCAATGGGCAGAGGTAGAATTCCTCCAGGGATTGAGAGGTCCTCACTGCTAGGGACACGTCCCTCCACATCCACAAGGCTCAGAGACACCATGAAGGAGGGGAAGCCAGAGCCTCGTCTGTTCCCTAGCACTGCCATAACAGCCTTGCCTTCTACAGTGACCCTCCTGATAGCCAGGGTCTACAGTATGGCTAACCACATGGGAGTCAGGATAAACCACAGTCAACCACCAAGGGGCCAAGGTCCACCATCAGCGAACCATCTGGGGCCAAGGCTGAGAAGGTGAGTGTTCTTACTTCTGGTCTAGTCCACCCAACTTTGTCCTGACCTGGAAGACTATCCACGCCCAGAACACAAAAGAAGACCTCTGTGGCCAGTTGACATAGTGGTTAGGGACCTAGCCCATTTGATCCAGCAGATGTCCGTGCCTCTGGGGTCCAGGCTGTGTGTCAGATCATGACCTTCTCAGAACCGCAGCTGCACCAACTGTGCAATGGAAATGAGGGGCACTGGCTTTGCAGAAACCCTGGGGCAGCAACGAGGGGATGGTCTCAAGCGCCGAGTCAGTTCAGCGTCAGTACTCAGCCCCACACGGCTAAGAACAGCAGCGATAATCCATTCCCCACTGTCTGTGGACCTGCTACCATCACCTGCCTAGCACATTCCTGCCAGCCTGTGACAGAGTCGGCAACGAACACTTGCTGCCAAGGCCATCTCAGCCTGGAGAAGGATGCAAGAAGGAAGTATTGCAGAAAGCAATGCTCATTAACCAGCGTGAGAAAACTCAGCGGTCATCTGATCCTGGGCACCTCGGGCACTAGCGAGCGACAATTTTTGTGCTCCGCCTTCTTCATTTAAGGAGCAACAGAGAGAAGAAATGAGGACCTGTGATCCGAAGGCCCCTCTCTTCCTTCCTCGTGGTCCCTGGTGCCTGCCAAGGATGAGAAATCCAAGAGGAAGGAGACAGGGAGATGGGAGGTTTCGGCCTCCGCGCAGTTCTTGGGCTGGAGTCAGGTATCCAGAGAGGAGTCAAGGCCCCTGGGCTCTGTTAACAGGCCTCCCTGGAGATTGGGGGAGGGCGGCTGATCTTGTAAGGATCAGCTACTCACCCTGTGATGTTTACACTGGCATTGACACGGTGACACACAGATCTAATTACATGTCAATAAACCGAAGTCCTGATTTACTGAGGAACCAGAGAGGATTATAGGGCTCCATTGGCAATTCTTAAAGAATAAGGATTCAACCTCCAGATTCAATTACTGCCAAGTCAGCCAACTGGAAAGCCCGGGCTTGGAGTGAGGACAGGAGAGAGGCTCACCACGGCCGCCGCCCAGCGAGGACACCCTGATCTCAGAGGTCTGTTATAACTGACTTGATCAACTCTTATGCGTAATCCAGAGAACACAGAGATTCTAGAAAGTTTCAGCACCGAGTGGGGACAAGATAAATCTTCATCACCTTGCACACTAGCCTCTGCACCTCCAGCTGGAAGCAGATGCCTGCACAAAGGCGACTAGGTTCCCGGGAGCCTTTAACAAATGGGTATCAGGAGGGAGAGGCCGAGGCATTGAGCCTGCCTCAGACCTTCTTCTGCCTGGCCTCGTGGCCACAAGCTCAGGCACAGGCGCAAGCACTCTGGTTCCTAAATCTTCAATGCTACGTCTTGTCCTTGGGAGGGTGATGGGGAGCTGTCCAGCTCTCCTGCTGTGCCTGGGTCTTTCATGGCAAACAGTTAACCCCATTCACTTTAGTTACCCACGGGTGTTTGTGTCTTTGTGACCTGCTGAAGTCACCCACATTGCAGATCCAGAGCCCACGAAATCCCACAGACATGCCTCACCGTGTACCAGGACACACTCAGCACAAACACACAGTAGCTGTGGAGCAGAGAAAGACGTCCAGCCACTCTGGAAACACCCTCGCGAAGCACAGACTGTAACAGGGGGGTCTGCTTTTCAGGCCTCTGAGCTCTCCTCTGAAGACCCTCCAAACCATGAAGGGACATCCCAAATACCCCACAGGATGCTTAAAGCAGAGCTAGTGACACATTCTGTGCATACTAGTGTCTTCCTACACACACACACACACACACACACACACACGTTTCATTTCTAAGTTAACACAGTCTGACATTAGGGGTGGTTATCGAGGACCAGTGAGATTGCTCACTGGTTAAGGGCACTTGTTGCCAAGTCTAATGATCTAAGTTCTGGTTCCAGGAACCCACATGGCAGAAAGAGAGAAGTAACTCTCACAAGTTGTTCTGTGACTCTCTCTCTCTCTCTCTCTCTCTCTCTCTCTCTCTCTCTGTCTCTCTCTCTCTCTCTCTCTCACACACACACACACACACACACAGAGTTGTTATGAACAGCTAAAGATAAATTTTAAACAGTCATGTTAATGCACACCATAATAAAATGGCCAGTATCACTTCCTTGGCATTTTGTGCCTACTAGTCAATTAAAGGACTTGAACACAAAAACAGTGTGGTGCTAGGAGAGCCAATCCAAGGCCAGGGCTAGTTACTAAGCAACTAACGGGTGGGTAGCATATACAGTGTGGAAACGCTGAGTGATGGGAAGGATGGATGCTCATGCCCAAGCAGGATAGAGTGAGATAGCTGGAGACTGGGCCATGCTCACCTAGAATTTGTATGGCTTGTTTACTTCCAAGGTGCTCCATTTAATATTCTCAGACCACAGCTGGCCATGGGTAAACACAGAGGGAAAAAAAAAAAAAAAAGCCTTGGAGGGAATGGCTGCAGCACCGTTTGTGTAACAATGTTATTTTGTTAGTTTCTGGATAATTCATGTCAGTGGGCTCTGTCACTGTATCCCGGAAAGAACTGTAGAGAACAGGAAATCTTCGGAGTGGCTAACCTAACACAAGTCAGCCTTTATTTAGGGGCATTAAAGCTTGAGTCTCATAGGAATTTTACAAATTGTGAAATAACATTCTTCTTTTCATTTAAGAAAAAAAATATAAGGTCCATCCTTAGGTCACCAGCCACGCTCAGGGAGACAGAAGCAGGGTTCGAGAGACTGCGCGCATCCTCGCATGTGCATCTGATTGTCTGTATAGGTCGGAGGGCAGCTCCTGGGACTTGGTTCTCTTCTTCCACCAGGTGGGTCCCGGAGAGGGAACTCTGCTACAGACTTAGCGGCAAACGCCTTTACCAGCTGAGCCTTTGCACCGCCGCTCTCCGGAGTGGGCATTTTAAATCAGTGTTTTCTAATCCTCAGGGGGGCTACCACCAGCTCCACACAGCTTAGGCCAACAGTGGAAGCAGAAGAGAGAGGGGACAGGCTGCCACTGGGCCTTTGTGAAGCTCCCGCCTTTATGGTAACTGCTGCTCCGCCTTCGTATTTGCATTTGAAGAGCTACAAGAGGCTCCAGGCCTTCGGGTCCCAGCACGGGCGACCCGAGGATGCCCTGGGACCTTCTGGGTATTCTCAAAAGCTTAAGAAGCTTAGGAGAGAGCCAGTGGCCCCTTGCCTGTGACAACACTAATATCCTACAATCCAAGTGATGTGCTTTAATGGTGAACAAGGAGAATTCTTCTTGATGCGGCTGCTGAGCAGAGGTGAAACAATTAGGAAGGAAGCTCGAAAGAGACACTTAAGCGAGAAGAGACATTTTTCTTCGCGCGGCAGATGCACAGAGGTGAGCTGAGCCAAGTGTGGCGCAAAGAGGGAAGGGCAACGCAGAAGACGGTAATGTGTTTAGAGGGCCCTTCGCCGGGTACACGCGAGGCTCCTGGTGGCACCAGCAGCTGCGTCCTTGAACGGCCTCCTCATTGGACAGAAACAAGGCTTGTCTTTGAACTGCTAATGCATACAAAGCTTCAAATCCACAAGCTCAAGTTGATTCTAATTCTCCCATCTCCTTGTGTTTTGCTGTCAACAAAAAATGAATTCTAATGAAATGACCCACCGGTAGCAGACAGCTTCAGAAGAACAGAAAACACACGTTCAAACACCCTGTGACTTTCTCTGGTGGAAAGTCGCCCAAAAATATCACATTTGATATACTGGTAAAAGCACAAAAGTACATTGAAAAGAGAAACGCCCAAGAAAGCGTAGGCTGGAGACAGCCTTCCAAGCAGACTCTGAATTGTCCTGGGGACACTGGAGAAGGGAAGGTGGCACCAGGGGCTTGGTAAAAGGTGTTCAAACCAGAACAACAAGACCCTAAATTTATAATTATGCAAGGCACTGTTTGGAAAGATGAATTGTTCTGAAATTAAGCTGGATGCCTTTCACTGTGAACCTGACACAGCCCAGAGTCCTCTAGAGGGAAAGAGCCTCAGCTGAGGAATTGCCTAAATCAGATTGGCCTGTGGCCGTGTCTGTGAGAGATTGTTCTCACTGATGACTAATATGAGAGGCCCCAAACCACTGTGGGCAGCACTATCCCTAGGAAGGTAGCCTGGGCCCAGTATGAGCCTAGCTAAGGAGCCTGTGAGGGAGCCGGAGAGAAAGCCAGTGAGCAGCCTCTCTCTACAGATCCAGCGGGAGTCCCAGCTTTCCCCAACGATGGATGTGTAAGATGCAATGACTTCCTCCCCACGTTGGTTGGAGCCAGTGTTTTATCACAGCAACTGAAGGGAAGGAGAGTCGCTACCCCACGGACTGCCACCATCATAAACCCACTGGTACCCACCAGCGTGTGTTCTTTGTCCCTGTCACTTTCTGTGACTCTCTCGTCTTCCTCATGCACACCATGTGTTCACCCCTTCCTTACGGACCTGCCTCCTTTGATGTCAATCACCCATCAACTGTCTAGGATTCTCAGACAAATCTAGTCCACTGTTTATTTTATAAATGCACCTTGATTGGCAGTCTGGACCACTGTTTCATGGATAAAGTTTTATTGGTATTCAACCACAGCCATTTATTGCATACTGTTGTTGTATGTGGTTACTTTGGGGGCTACAAGAGCAAAGTGGCTATGACAGGGATTGCATGACTTACAGACACCAAAATACCCATTATCCCTGACACAGGCCCTGCCAGTATCGTGTGGCAGCAGACGTGGCCTGGAGCCAAGTCTTCACAACTGCATCTTCTGATATCTGCTGTCATGTGAACAGTGGGACAGGTCTCTCTGTTGAGAAGCCTGGAGGCAACATGTGCTCAAGACTCCAGGAGACACTGGGCTGCTGCATGCTCTTGACAAAGGAGAACTGAGAGCCCTCGGGACTCAGGCTTACCTCCTGTGCCCCACTGTTCCCCTGCCGCCTCGCTGCAGCACATCCTGCTCCCTCCACACCTGACCTTACATCCTCTGCTTCTCTAGGCCTGGTCCCCAGGGACTTTGTCCGTCTTCCTCCCTGCATTTCCCACCCCCTCACTGAAGGCCTGCTGGATCCCCACCAAGGTCAATGCTGGGGACTCAGACCTCTGTTTCTGAGGCATTGGCCCCTTCTTATCCATTCCTGTCAAAGGATGACTCATGGACAATGGTCACTGCAGAGAAACCCCAAACCTCAAATCTCAGGCTCTACCCTGTCCTTCAAAAGGTTCACACCCCATGTTGCTGGTTGCTGTGCCCTGTGATTTCTGTAGTAGTTGACTGTCTTCCTACTCATGTCTTGGCAAGTGGCGTCTCCCACACATAAGGACCTGATGAAGACATGGTGAAGGTTTCCCAACCCTCTCCAGCAAGCATAATTGTAGGTATTTGTTCCTTCTTAGAAATTCTGGTAACCTTAGGACAGAACTGTGCTCCAAGGGTACACACAGATCCCCAAGATGCCCATCCATCCACCTCAGGCTGCGAGAGGCACCACCTAAACACACCAAAGCCCCTGCTCTCCGCTCTGCATACACACTGGAGCAGCGGTCTGGTTCCCCAAGCATAAGCAAGGTGCTGCCAGAAATGTTCATCTCCTCATTAGCACAACCTGCTCTGAGAAACATTCCTAGTAAGAGGCAAAGGGCCCCCAGTGCTCATCTCTGTAGACCAGAAGGAAATGCAGTTCCTTCGTGGCAAGTTCCTGACTCTCACGGCATCCATCACTGGCTACAGAGAGGGGGAGGAATCTCAGGAGTCTCAGGAGTCTCTGAAGTTTTATAATTGCCTGATATCTGACTCCCCGATGACAGTGTTTATCTTTAAAGACCTGAGTAAACATACACAGGTGTGACAGCGCTGCTGGCCCTTATCTCCGTCCTGTAGGAGAGGCTGTGACAGGGCTCCCCTGAATGGGACAGAGGTGTTGTGCACTGATAATACTGTTGATCTCTTCTCCCTGCGGGGCTGTGCTATGGGAATGGATTAACATCCAGGGAGTTATCTTTGGACCAGGTTGTAAGCACTTGGGATGCCGAAGATGAAAGCCGCCTGGCAGGGCGCACGTGCAGGTGTCTGAAGTCCATGACACAAATATGTTAATGGACAGAAGATTACATAAATCACGAAAGCACAGGGACAGACAGAGGAGGGGTGATCTGGGCTCACGCGCTGTGGGGAGGGGTAAAGCACATGATTCAGATGTACCTGTCATGGGGTTTCATGGAATCCCCGAAGTGCTGGGGGCAGGGGCATGGCCCGACTTTGGTTTGAACCTCCATGAGATAGATTCACAGGTCAGACTGCCCCATGTTACAGAGCTGGGAAAACAGTCTGGGCTGCTTCCTATGACTCCTCGAGAACTGCGCTGCCATCGAAGGTGGCTTCAGCAGGTAGGGACAGATGGGGGCAATCGTGGGAGCCGTGTCGTCTCTATTTGAATTTTCTTTGTGATAGACAATTACGAAAACTTGAAGAGGAAAGGGTTAATTTCATCTTGCAGCTTATAGCTCATCATTGAGGGACTCAGGACAGGGATTCAAGGCAGGAAGCTGGAGGCATGATCCAAAGCAGAGGCAATGGAGGAGCATTGCTCACTGGGTTGCTTCCCCTGCCTCAAGCAGTTGTGTTTTGTTTGCTTAACTCAGGACCACCTACCAAGGGATGGCACCACCCACAACAGATGGCCCCTGCCGTATCATTCATCAAGAAAATGCCCTACAGACTTGCCTACAGGTCAGTCTTATGGAGGCATTGCTTTCAACTGAGGTTCCTTCTTCCAAGATGACCCTAGCTTGTGTCAGGGTGACAAAAGGCCTAACCCCCTACACACTGACCAATGTTCCCTAAAACTGAAGCTCTCCCCTCAGCCATGCTTTCCAGCTGAGAGGCGCATGCGCTTACGATGGCGGCTGTCTTGATCGCTTGGTTTTTAAACGTGATTTTATCTTTCGAAAGATTACTGTGAGACTCATAGCTATAATCCTACTGGACTTCCGACATTTCCCACACTATGGTTGTGTAACCACAGGAAACTTCTAGAAGGATCTGGTAACCATACTGATACCTGGACTATATCTGCCAGGATACAGTCATGGGAGAGCCATCCCTGTGACTGGATCCAAAGATTTTCAGCATTGATCCCAAGGCACAGACTGCCCGAGACCATCTGCGCCATCAGCAATGCTGCATTGCATACTGGTAGGAACAGAGGTACAAGAAGGCTGGAGAGGAAACCCAGTAGGCTCTGGAAAAGAAGCACAAACAACAGACAGGGCCTCCAGCTTCTTTGACACCCAGAAAAAGAGAATGAGGACAATGGTTGCCTTCTTAGGTCATCCCCAGGCAGGCCTTAAACCCTACCTCAACCATCCTAACCTCTGTCCATCAGCCTGCTCTCCTGTCGGAGGGGAAACAGGGACCCTCACAGTAAGCTGTAGGGTCACACTGCCTATGAGAGCCTCAACCAGGCACAGTTAGGGTTCCCACGGCTCACTGACAAAATGAGAGAAGGCATCTAACAAACTCCAAGGTGAACTTTCATGTGTGTTTTGCAAATAAAGAATCAGTCACTGAATGGAAGAACCAGGTTGTCATAAGAGTGAGTTCTGGACCCGATATACCAATCTAGCCCCTGGCCCAGGTGTACCCAGAAGGCCATGCGAATCCTCCGCACGTCGTCAGTCAATACCTCCACGAGCACACACACACACACACACACACAGACACACACACATTCACACACACACAGACACACACACACAGACACACACACATACACACACACACAGACACACACACATACACACACACACACACACACACACAGACACACACACATTCACACACACAGACACACACACACAGACACACACACATACACACACACACACACAGACACACACACATTCACACACACAGACACACACACACAGACACACACACAGACACACACACACACAGACACACACACAGACACACACACAAAGAGAGGAATGCCACCAAACGAGCACCCACAAGGGCTGAAGAACTCGCCGTCTCCATTTTAAAGTGGAGGTCGTGAGCTCCTGAAACCAGGTCCCCCTCAGGACAGGTACCTGCCATAGGAGGCCAGGTCACCTGAAGATGTCCTTATCTCCTCTGTCTTTATTCCCATGAGAGAATAGTTGAGGGTGAGCAGGTGAGCAATAGTGTTTGAACCCCAGAAGTGACAGACACCTCACCTACTGTAAGACAGGCTCCCATGGGCTCTTGCTGGTGAGCCACTCTGAGGGCAGCATTCCCTGGGAGCCTAGGACCATCACCTCTAGGTCACCATCCTGGCACATGGTAGGGATGAAGATATTCTAAAGAGAAACACTTGGACCCCTCCATCCGGCTATCAGTTCATTGAAACAATGGTCCCTAAGGAAATGGGACTTCTGGAAAGGAAAAAGCTGGAGGCTGAAGCAAGCCAGAAGAGGAAGAGATTGCACACAGTTCTGAGGACATGTCAGGCTGCCTTGCTGGAGAGAATGAACCCCAGACAATGATGGTCAGTAGTGGGCAGGACGGTTCCTTGACCAAGACTGCCTGGTTACCCACACCTCTTGCTTCATCTTTAAACTTAAACCTCATCTCAAGACCACAAAAATGAACTGGGGGAGGGTTGTTGGACACCTTTATTTGTCCTCATTCCCAATGTGGCTGTGCTGAATAAATCTCCTTGTTCTTCTTGTTGCTAATACTCATTTCTTCAGATGACCTGTTGAGAACATGCGGCTGAAACGAGCTTGTTAGGATTGTCAGGGCATAGGCTCTGACCCAGGTAGCTCAGGTAACTTCTACGGCTATCTCCTCCTCCAACTGGGAAGAGCCCTTATGAAACACAAGTGAATCTGGTCCTGTCAGTGTTCGCAGGATCTCCTCTTGCCATTCCCAAGCCCTGGTTGTTCTCTTCTGACCAGGGGTTTGGGCATCTTTCCTCATCTGCAGAAAAAAAAAACAGCTAAAGGAGATATTTCATTTTTTTATAAGCTAATCTGAGTGGGAAATGGCCTTGTATGTATCATATTGTGAGTTATTTTTGAATAGACCTTTAAACAGAAAACTAAAAGTACAAAGAAATAAATCTAATTATTTCCCCCGCAGCCCCTGTAGTTGAACATAAGAAGAGCTAACAGACAAATAATATAAAACACCAGTGGGGAAAATGACATCTAATGGGGATAGAGAGTCTATCAAATAAGAGAAAGCCACTTAATAGGCTAATACCACACATTAAGCTTAAAAAAAAAAACAGAAGCCCGATCCAAAGCCAAAGCTGAACACTTCCATTTGTCTAATTCTCTTGCCTCAAAAATTAAGCGTTATTTAAATGTCTCTTAATGCTGCAATTGTTCATCCCCCAAGAAATAAGAAGATTGGTGGTGTCTCGCACATTCTGAAGGAAAAATAAATAGCAGTCCAGAGAGGTATCACCCATAGGCTTGGAATCGCTATTCACAGAGACTGCTTTCAGGTAAATGCGCTATGCAGTGGGACGCAGCGATTAAGGCTGCATCCTCTCCTCAGCACAAGCACACCCCAAGAGCATTCTGTTTGCTGACAAGAGCACATTTCTACAACATGGAGGCTTCCTGGAGCTCGAATCTGTTGGCGAGACCAGCACCTTTGGCTTTCGGCTTTTGCTTTGCTAGATGTAGGAGAAAGGCACCATGCAGGATTAGAATATTCTCTGGGGCCTAATCCAGTACCCCGAGCCTTTGTGCCCCACCCCGTGACCTTCTGTGTCCATTATAGAGCTCCAAATGGGTCCAACTCCCGTCTGACTACCCCCCACATAGTCTTTAGAGTCTGTTCTTCATTTAATAACCCAGATATTGACGCTGGAGAGATAGCTTGGCAGCTAAGACCCAGTTGCTTTTGCAGAGGACCCAGACTCTATCCCCAGCATCTAGAGTAGAGCATACAACCGTCTGTAACTCTAGCTCTGGGAGACCCGATAGTCTCCCCTGGCCTCTACAGGCAGCGGACACACATGCGGCACGCAGGCATACATGCAGGCAACACACCAATGCTTATAATTTTAAAATTAAATATATTGAAATGTTTTCAAGGATCATTTCATGAGGACAGATTACTGTTCCAAGGACTTTAATGTTCTTACGGACACCCCCTTTCTGACTTAACAAAGCATATATTCTTGAAATAACACACATGGGCTTGGTGTCAGTATTTTAGATCCCAGAAGGATTCTGTCGAGGCCGCACAGCTGTGACTAGCTTACTAGACTCGATATCTGTCTACTCCTGTTTTCTAGATGGTTTTAGTTGTCAATGGGAAGAGAGGTTTGCCATGGAGCTCAGGTGACTTGCAGCCAGGACATCCCTGATGGGCATCCACACAGGCCACGGGGGAACCTGAAACTCCCTCCTACTAGAATGTGCATGAGTTAAAGCTCAACTTCACAGAAGGAAGAGCCTGCTGGGGAGAGATTCCCAGCACACATTTATTTGTACCAGAGATGCTTCTTATGTTTAAAAAAAAAAAACACTAGGGAAAAGAAGATAACTTTGAAATCATCTGCTATTGCTTTATTACTATGTGTGTTCACATACATGATGTGTGTGTGTGTGTGTGAGAGAGAGAGAGAGAGAGAGAGAGAGAGAGAGAGAGAGAGAGAGAGAGAGAGCCATGATCGCCTGTGCACACTGAGGCTGTGGGATGGTCAGCACTGGTTCTTCCTTCCCACCTAACTTGATTTCCACGGATTGGGTTTAAGTCACCACTGAGCCATCTTGCCAGTCCTTGGTTTTTTGTTTGTTTGTTTGTTTGTTTGTTTTTTTTTTTGGAGACAGAGCTTCATTCTTGTAGTTCAGACTGACCTCAAGCTCCCAGTAATCCTCCTGCCTCAGCCTCCTAAGAGCTGAGATTACAAGCATGACCACCACACTCAGCCTGGAAGCATCCTTCCAGATACAACAGAGAAAGTACATGTAAAAACTGTTAGGACTAGTTTTGGTTGTGAGCCTAGCTTTAAGGCTGAGCCATTTCTCCAAGGCAAGAGTAGAACTATTTTTGCATTGTAAAGGTTCAGTTTTTTAAGGAAAACTAGAAATGGTTAGGTTAATCAAAATAAGAGTAAAATCCCCTACATATAAAATATATTTTTAAAAAAATGTTTTCTGGACCCCACACTTGAGCAAATAAACATACAGTTATATAAGTGAGGCGCCTGGATGTTGGGGTGAGTCTGACCCAAATGACTGTGTCTCATTTCTGCTTGTTCATGTCCCAGGAGGCTCTTGTGCAGCCCGCATCCTCCTCTTTAGAGATGACAGACTGAATCATCTTGCCGCCCTTAACAAACCGAACTTGTCATTTCAAAGCTCTACTAAAAGCAACCTCAAGGCCCAGGTGATTTCCTGGAGGATCTGACTAATATTTAGAGAAAATCAACTCTCTACAACCCTTCTGTTCACCTTGTTTGTACCTAATCAGTCGGGGACAGGGACAGCCGCACCCGGTACTGCTCAAGCCCTTCAGTGACAAGTGCTCAGAGCCAGCAGCAAACCGACTCCGGAGTTATGCGGGAAGAAAAAATACACCCAGCCATGTGGGACTGAGTCACAGCATGCGAAGCTGAATCAGCTTTTAAAATAATTCAGTGTATCCCACCCTATCAGCAGGCCAACGAAGAAATACCACAGCTTCATGTTGATGGACACAGGAAAGGTACGTGAAGATTCTAAGGACACCCTTAGAAGACTCTGAGCCAACTACAGATGGAGGCTTCACCCCACACAGCCACACAGCTAGCTCATTCTTAGTGGTGAAAATGGAAGGCTCCTCTCTGGGTCCAAGGGAAGCAAAAAACACGGCCATCACTCTTCCTAGGCCAGTGCTGAAAGTCCCAAGGAGTGCACAAAGGGCATGGAGACCAGAAGGAGGAGCAAGATACTGTATTTTCAGTGGAGAAGATCTCCCACCTAGGAGCCCTAGCAGAGTCTGCGTGTGTACCGCGCCGAGAAGGGCATCCAGCAATTGCGGGGCACAAGGTAAACACGTGGAGTCAGCCCCACTTCTGTAAGTTAGCAACAAGCAATTGGAAGTCACAATAGCTTTGCAGCTGCAGCGGAGAAACAAACACGCACAGAGTCTGCATGCCAACAGTACAAAGTGATGGCGGGGAGGAATGGACAAAAGAAGGGACAAACTGTGTTCTAGGATCAGAAGATGTAACAGCGTAAAGACGCCAAATGTATTTCCCTACAGATATCTGTCTATGTCCCAGCAAGGGGGTCTAAACACAGGTGGGCTTTCTTTAAAATGTGTGCGCAGATGAAAGTGTTTTGCAGAACGAGGCATAGAGAATTATCCAGCAGCTTTGGAAACACTGTCTACTGTGCGCCAGACAGCCTGGAGCTGATGGAATAATGGACATCTAGCTCATTAGATTAGAGCCATTAATGAGAATGGACGCACAGCAGACACACACACACAGGGACACACCATATGCAGGAACATCTTGAGAAAGCCAAAAATGGCAAGAGAGGAGAGATCATTTCTCAACAAATGATTACGAATGATAGGACAAGCACAGTGTGGACATAAGGCTGACATAAACCTCCCACCTCATGGAAGAACGAACTCAAGAATCATCATAGACTTGATGAAAAATTAAAAACTCAAAAACTTTTTTAAAAGATAGGACCAGAAGAAAAATCTTTAGGACATAGGGATATCGGCAAATGTACAGACTTTAAGGGAACTCGAGAGAGTGGTAAAGGGGCAGAAAGACGAAATGGCTTTGCATAATTTGCAAAGCAAATCTCTGTCAGTGAAGATGTATTCAAGACGTATGATGAACTTTCAAAACTCAGCAATAAAATATAATACTCACACAATGGACACATAGCATAACCCTATGTCCCACCAAAGAGGGGGCATAGTAAGCACAGAAATAGAATTTACATGCCGTCATCAGCCATCAGACAGCGCAAACTGAAGCCACAATGAGATGTCCTCATATGCTGAACAGTGAAGACAAAAGAGGCAAAAGACAAAAATGATCTCCTCAAAGGCTATGAGGAGTGGTGGACCTGATTGAGGGGAGGTGGGTATGATGGGGTGAGGTGTATATGGTGGGGGAGAGGTGTGTATAGTGGGGGAGAGGTGTGTATGGTGGGGGAGAGGTGTGTATGGTGGGGGAGAGGTGTGTATGGTGGGGGAGAGGTGTGTATGGTGGGGGAGAGGTGTGTATGGTGGGGGAGAGGTGTGTATGGTGGGGAAGAGGTGTGTATGGTTGGGGAGAGGTGTGTATGGTTGGGGAGGGGTATGTATGGTGGGGAGAGTTGGTATGATGGGGAGAAGGGGATGTGATGATGGGAAGCAGTAGAGATGATAGGAGAAATGTCGTATGATGGAAGAGAGGTGAGTGTGGCCACGCTGGCATTATTGATGGCTTGATGGGAATGGAGAGCAGCCCCGCAATTCTCTAAGACAGCCTGACGGCTCCTGTTCTTTGTAAACAGACACTTGTCTTGTCTCCCAGGAATTACACCCTGGTTATTGATTCCAATGAACACAGGAGTCATAAAAATCTGGTCTAGATGTTCATGGCAACTTCCTATACCAGACCCTCAGAGTGGGAAAAGTCTTCCTTCTTTGTTGTATGAAGTGTTCCA
The DNA here is from genome assembly GCF_903992535.2 of Arvicola amphibius. NCBI lineage: Eukaryota > Metazoa > Chordata > Mammalia > Rodentia > Cricetidae > Arvicola > Arvicola amphibius. Next base: position 155,195,854 of record NC_052050.1, read on the forward strand.
GAATAAGACACCCTATCTATACCATAGGATGACTTTCATACCACAGAACTCCAAAAATGAGACCTACCCAAGCCGTAGCTACTGCCTAGCAATCCAAAGAAGTCATCTGCACATGCCAACTCTGGCTGAACTGTGAGGAAATGATGGTGAGCAGAGGGGGGTCCTCTCACAGGCTACACGGGCCTTGCAGCAGTGCACACTGTCAGCACCGTGGTCATACAGCTTGACGTGAGGTAGTACGTGAGGGCATGTGGTGAAAGTGGGCAGAATCGTGTGCCTGTGTGCAGCAGGTGACATCTGGTCTACCCTGCTCCGTCTACCCAGCATCCTGGTTGTGTACTAGATACGTGGGAGGGTACAACACTGACGTGGGCTGGATCGGATGGCCATGTGAATTTCTAATTACTGTAGAATTAAAAGTATGTCTTATTTCAGATGGGCAACGTAAGGACATTGACAAGGGTAAGGGAAAGGGGCTGTGCTCAGCCCCCGCATAGGACTTGGAAATCTAAACTGAGAAAGCACCAAAGGCTAAATGAAGTCTTTATCCCATGTAAATACCGAGGGTCTGCTCAGTGTGCCGGGCTCATTTATAAATGATCTTTTCTATGCAATCTGTGGGCGAGACAGCACGCTTTCAGAACTAGGCAGCAGGGTGCAGTGAGAGCGTGTATCACAGGAGAGGCTAACAGCAGCTATCATCTCCTCAAGAACTTGGAGACGTGTGGTACTGGAGACATACCCTGGCTCTGCACAGACACCACCCTCGTTCCTTTCTGCCTCAGTTTCCTCATAAGGAGGCAGGCAGTGACGACTTAGTGTTGACTGTGCACAGTGCCAGGGCAGAGTGAGCTGCCTGCCCAGCACAACTAGAGTAACAGGAGGGGCAGAATGGCAAGACCTAGACAAGACCGTAGACATGGTGTGGGTTCCAGCTCCCTTCTGCTGGGAGAAGCCAACACAGTGACCTCGATGGAGTGGCCTAGCCTCGGGAGCAAAGACGACGGCGCAGAGTGTGTCTGCTTACTACAGAGGAGGGGGCTGTTGACATTCCACATGAACGGCCAGAGCATCCTGCACAGTGGATACTGGCAGAAAGCCACCTCTGAGCAACTGGATGACAGACCCAGCTCTCCCCGAGGCAGGCGAGTAAGGACTTAAACCTAGAAAGACAACACTCTGAGGGCCACACGGGCTGTATGCCGTATTTGATCCACATACCGACCCCACTGAGTGCTGTCCCCCTTGACTGTCAGATACCCCACTATGCCCCTGCCCTCTCACACCCCAGATGATGATCCACCTCGTGGTTTGAAGATCCATCCATAAAGTTTCTCTTTAGCTCTTCTCACTCCGACTGACTCGCCTCCGGCCTCCAGCACGAATATCAGCCAGATAGGTGCTGACTCTGGGACCTGCCCAAGAGCTCAAGACTTCAAGGATGCTGCTGATGCCAGAGGGAACTTCACAGTGGCAATGGTCACTCCAGGCTACTGTGGATCCCTCTGGATAGGCCCTGCCCAGTCGTGCTCCTGTGATATCCTAAGAGTAAGCCCCTTTGGCTTATTAGGGTTTCTGGAGTTTGGACTATACTCCTCGGGTCATCAGCTCTCTGTAGGTGACCAGTTCATAGCAGTTAGCTACACCCTCTTTAGAGAGACTGCTCTCCAGTCTGCCAGGCTAGATGGATCCAACAGGAAGGAGACTTGCAAGATTGCTACAAGTTTCCCTATTCCTATTTTCAATGCCTAGTCATTGAATCTTTTTGGCCCTAGATGCATGACGGACTTACAGGAATGTGCCCTTGGTCAGGGTGGCATAAGAACCTGGAAGCTATAGGCTGGTGAAGGGCCAAGGACAGTCCTTCTGTCCCCCATGTGCGCAGGGACCTGACACCAGGCAGGGGAAGCTTGATACCTGGGTTTATGTTGAAAAGTCACACTATGCTGCTGCCAGGATGCACGCTGAAGACATGGGTGGCAGGGAAGGAACAGCATCACTTCCCATTATACCCGAGTGCATAGGAAGTCCCCACGTCTACAGTTTAGCATAGAGAGTGGCTCACAGCCTGCCATTTTGCTCAGCTCACAAATGCTATTCTCAGGCCCTGGTTGGGGGTACAAAAGCAGGGTGTGAGCGAGCTGATTAGCCTTGGTGTGGAAAGGACGGGATGGGAGGATGAAAGCTGTGACATAAAGAACCTCCCCCAACGAAGAAAGATGACCCTGCGGGGCACAGCCTAGTGTGGCCTCTGTGAGCTTCAAAGGCACTGAGTCGGGCTGGGCTCATGCAGGGTTGAGCACCATGGGAACAGAAATGGGAAGGAAGCACAGGCCCAGAGAGAGGACTGGACACATGAAGGCCCTCTGACCTGTGACCACCCCTCCCTGTGCACACTTGGGGGCTAAGGGGCTCTTTTCCTCTTGGTATTGCCCCCCTGCAAGAGAGCTTGGCATTCACACCAAGAGGCCATCTATAAAGCCCTTTGATGGCTCGGTCCACTGGATGTGGGGGACTGAAGCCACACAGGGATGGTAAGAGATGGGGCTGGGATGATTTAGATTCACATCTACCTAACCTCAGAACTTCTCCTTCCTGGGGACTGCGGATCCTCAGCTGGTAAAGATTTCAGCACCAAAATTTCATTGCAAACTGAGGAGAGGGGAGAGACCAGAGACTTGTAAAGCAACTGACTGCAGAGGGAGACCCAGGAAGCATAGAGACCCTTCTATTGTCTGGTCTGATGAAGCTCCCCATGCAGTGAGGCTTCTACCTGTCACCTGAACGTGGCCCAGCTCTGTTCCCAAGGCTTTTATCCTCAGTCATCTCTGCCTCTAGTTGTGTACCTCACCCGTGCTCAATATTTACCAAGGAGCTGCAAAATTCAAGCGATCCCGCAGTTGCAGAAGACAACATAATTATAAGAGTCAACTTGATAAGACATATAATCTTCAGAGACCTGCAGATTGCCCTAATAAAATATTTACATCAGTCGCCGCTGGACACCCAGAGAGAGCGATGGAAAGGATGCCTTACTGCTACTTTCCAGAGTGCAGAAGTGTCACATGCACGCCACACTCACGGGGACATGCCCGCTCATCTACTAAATCTCCTCTGGAGGGGGTGTGAAAAGAAGAAGTGTATACGCACTAAAGATGACTGAGAAATAGTGACTTATATGCTAGGCTTGAACTCAGCTTTCTTCACACATTTGAAAGAAGTTCTTTCTCCTTTAATGTTTTTACCAAAAAAAAAAAAAAAAAAAAAGCCAGACAAAGATACCCAGCCTTTCCAGGGAATTCGACAAGGGTTATTTATTTTGATTTCTGTATGTTTTCATAGAGCATAATTTCATTTTGGGGCTTAGTTTTAATCAAGTATGTCTAATCAAGTATGTCAATAATGGAACAGGTAGGAGAGAGCTCATGGAACAAAGTATTTACCTTGTAAGCATGAGAACTTGAGATTAATTTCCAGATCCCACATTAAACACACATATATGCATGCATACACACATGTAGGTACACACAACATGCACATGCACACACATATGCACACATGTGCATGCACACATGCATGTACACACATACACACATGTGCACACACTTGTGCATGCATGCACACACAACACACATACAAGCACACATACACACATTTTTACGGTAGCACAGGCTTTTAGTCTTAGTAATGGGGAACTGGGGACAGCAGATCCATGGAACTCACTGACCAGCTACCCTAGTCCCATGGGAAAACCTCGGGTCAGTGAAAACTCCAGTCTGGAAGCACAAAGTAAAAGTCTGGGAAGATGGCTCAGCGGGTAAAGATAAACCCTGAGGCATACATCTGTGGTGGCGAGGGAGGCATGGTAGAGATAGGCAGATCCCTGAAGCTTACTGACCAGCTAGTCTAGACAACTGATCTCCAAGTCCATTGAGAAATCCCATGTCCAAACATAAGGTAGAAAGCAATCAAGAAACACACCCACAGCTGACCTCTGACCTCCTTGCCTTCCAGCCAAGAGGAAAATTGGACTCTGGTGAGCTCACGAGATTCTCCTTCTGTCTGTCTCTACTTGGGTTCCTTGCTTGGTGAGGGAAGGTAATTTTAAAGCTTTAGAAGAATTTGGAATTGTAGCCCTTAAAGTCACTGTGAGTCACCTTCAGGTGAATGAACTCACGTTTATAAAAATTGTTTTTGTGATGCCGCCTGCACACAGAAGTCTGATTAGATGATATATCACTAAAATAAAACATATTAAATTTCACATTTGTAGAAATTCTATCACTTCATTCCAGCAACTGCCAATTGCCAAGGCATTGTAGGTAAGCTCTTAGCTCACTCCTTCACCTTAGGTGTCTCCTTTATTCTCTTTTCAGTCTGAAAAGATGGCTATAGTGAGTTGCTAATAAAATGACAAATAGGACCAATCCCAAGCCACTCAAAGATGACATGTTCAGAAAGACCCAACTCTCATTATGCGGCACCAAGAAGACAGCATGTGAGCCAGGCAGTATCTTTACCAGATGACACCTCCACCAGCCCTTGGAAGCTTGGTCTGCTTAGGTTCAGTGCAGTCATGGAGAATGAACAACACCAGGGTGAAAGGTCACAGGGTGAAAGGTCATCTGAGACATACGGGCCCCTCAAGGCCAGGCGCTCCCCCCCTCCCCCAAAGGACCAGGTGTGACCCTTGGAGCCACTCCCATCAGCCATCACTGCTGCTCCACTGCTGATCAGTGTCAAAGCCTACCCCGTGACCGGCACACACCCTCACCCCGGATGAAAGTTCCACAACACAGCAAACACACTCAGAGGCTGTGATACCCATGCTAGACCTCATCTTTGCTTCAAAATGCAAGGAGAGATTACATAATTGTTCTTTTGGACGATGGGACAGGTTTCTGCCATGGGGCCATGGTTCTGTGGCTTGGCCTTCATGAGTTGCAAGATGGGAGAAGGTATCTCACACTTTACTCTGTTGAATGAATGGTTGATCTGCATCCCACCACCCAGTTAGCTTTACACCCGAAATAATTACACAGAAACTGTATTTATTTAAGCACTGCCTGGCCCATTAGTTTTAGCCTCTTATTGGCTAATTCTCACATCTTGCTTTAACCCATATTTGGTAATCTGTGTAGCGCCACGAGGTGGTGGCTTACCAAGAGAGATCTTAACCTGCATCTGTCTCGGAGAGGAGAGGCATGGCGACTGCCCGAGGCGTCTGCCTCACTGCCTTCTCCCCAGCATTCTGTTCTGTCTACTCCACCCACCTATGTTCTGACCTATCAGGCCAAGCAGTTTCTTTATTAATTAACCAGTGAAAGTAACACATAGACAAATGACCCTCCCCCATCATCACTCTAGAGAGAATTGACATCACAGTGGGACCTCCACTATAGATACCACAACAAGCAAGCCACTGGTGAAGATACTGGCCGTAAGTAACTAACTCCTTACCTGTTCCTTTACATTGATTTTATTGTTTGGACCTACCAAGCAAGCAGTCTTGGATAGCATGGGCCCACATGTGAAGAAGTCCTGGAAAACAAGGACTTGTATGGGGAGCAGTCCTGCATGTAATTGAATAGGAAGCGGTCCCAGATGTCAAGGACCTGCATGAGAGCTGATGTGGGAGGTGATGTATGCTATGAAAATGCTTTATTGCCACTAGTTAATAGAGAAGCTGCTTTTAGCCAATGGCTTAACAGAGTAAAGCCAGGCTGAAAGAGTTATAGAGAGAGTAGGCAGAGTCAGGGAGAAGCCATATAGCCCTGCTGGAGACAGAAGCTGGACACAATTTTATCCAGTAAGCCACAGCCTCGTGGTGATACACAGATTAATAGAAATGGGCTAATTTAATATATGAGTTAGCCAGAAATCTGCTTAAGCTATTGGCCAAACAGTATTGCAAATACTATAGTTTCTGTGTGATTATTTCAGGGCTGAGCAGCTGGGAAAAAACAAGCGACCTTCCTACAACAATCATCTATAATAGTCAAGCTTCTAGTCATGTTAGTAAGGTTTATAGATACATAGAGATATATTTCAGTTAGATAGATAATCTTCAAACTTTTCAAAGACTTATGGGATATGGCACTTAAAATGTTTTAAGAGCTTAGTACTTTTCATGACATGAGACACATCTGCTCCTGGCAGCACTAATCTACTTCAAGAGGATGATGGGCATCGAAGAGACTCCTTATGGAGTTTGTTAGCCATTTGGGCAGAAACTGCTTTTGCCTGAACTGTTTGGACTTGCAGGACCCACAGAAAAATGACTTCTGAAGCTGCCTAAAGAAGGTGAGACAGTCCTTCGGGGTTCCTGATTCATGAAAGAGTCTGTCAGAGATTCTGCAGGACACAGAAGAAAGTGACTGACAAGCTGCCAATATAGGTGAAACTGTCTTTCAAATTTCCTGTTTCATGGAAAAGTCTGCCAGATACTATGGGCCTGTAGGCTGAAGATGGATGCCTAGATGAATGTTACAGAAGAACATTGCATGACTGTCCAGTAAGCAAGATATCTCTGTCAATTCTAGAGTTTTGGAAGTTGCTTACAGTGTACTTCCTGTTAAGTTAGGTAATATTATATCCTTCTGGGGTCTTTGATAGAGTTAAAGAATAGATAGTTATAATTATAGTTTTCCTTAGCTATGATAAAAGATAAAATAGATATAAATGTTGTAATTGCAATTCTTGCTTGATACCTGTTTTGTTCTTGCCATGTTTAAGCTAAAACCTCCATTTTTATTTAGACAGAAAAGGGGAGGTGAGGTATGCTGTGAATATGTTTTATTGCCATTGGTTAATAAAGAAGCTGCTTTCGGACAATGGCTTAACAATGGCTTATATCTGAAAGAGATATATAGAGAGAGTAGGTAGAGTCAGGGAGAAGCCATGTAGCCCTGCTGGAGACAGACGCCAGACGCCAGACTGAACTTTACCACGTAAGCCACAGATTAATGGAGATGGGTTAGTTTAGGATATAAGAACTAGCTAGAAATATGCGTAAGCTATTGTCCAAACAGTATTGCAAATAATATAGTTTCTGTGTGATTATTTTGAATCAGGGACGTCAGGAAACAAACTAGCAGTCTCTGCTAACAAGAAGCAGTCTTGGATTTGTTGTTTGTATGAACATGAGAAGCGGTCTTGTATATGATATAAAAGCATGAGACACCACCCTGGATATCATGTTCTGACCGCTGTTACATACACTCAGGTGCTCTGGTATGTAAGAACCACTTCCAAATATGATGTGATTCAGCAAAGCCTAGATGCACCCATTCATGCACACGATGTATTCTCATATGTTCAGACTTCAAACGTTTGAGTTTGCTTCACAGTTCTCTTGCCCTTGATTCTTTAGGGTCTGAATATCTTCATGGTTGTGTAAAAAGCATCTAGTCCTGTATCCCGAGTCAGAGTCCCTGTCCTACAGACGCTACTATTCAGAGCAGACCCAGTGACAATGGTCTCATGTGGGGACACTGGAAGTCCCTGATCACAGCATGGCACATACACTACCCACTGTGCTCATCCCATCAGGTTCCTTCCCAGCATCCCGAGGGTCACAAGCCAGACAGCAGTCACTTGTCCCTTGTGCACACAGTTGGTGCTTCTCATTATCTTAGCAGGAGCAGGAATGGCCCCACCTGGGAATGCCGGAGGCTTCCTATTTGTAGACCTCCCCATCCACTCTGCCTTCAGAGCTTTGAGCTCAAGGCCCTTGGGGCCTTTGCAAGTCTCTCCTGAGTCTTGTCTTGTCAATTGTGTTTTCCCGATGACCCCCACACCTCATTTATATCATTCCTTCTAAGCATGTAGAAAACTTTACAAAGAACTGGAAGATTGAAACAGGATGATGACTATTTCTGTGAACTCTTATTACCAAACATATCCTACAGCTGATGCTTAATACATGTATCTTACTATAGAAGCCATATGAGCACTTTATATATTAACGTAAGTCCTAAAATGTATATGATTCCAGATATAACTCCTTCTATAATTATCTTCCGCTCACAGTCAACACCACGTGTCAGCTCGCAGCTGAGGCACTAAATGGTCAAGATGGTGTTTAATATTATGAGCACAGGATGGTCCAGTGATTAGCAATTACTGGCAAGGAGTAGTGAGCTGAATTAATTGCTTGCTGACATATTGACACTGATAGACACCCATTGCCGCATAATGGACACTAATGCACAGAAGGCTGCACAGCAAATTGGCCCTTCAGCGCTCGCTGGGGAGCAGAGCAGATTAAGTGCAAGTCAATGGCATCCAATAGAAAGGCCGATGGCTTTGATGTTTCCTCTTCACACAGTATCTGTCCAACAGGTATCCCAAACCAGCCCGGGTGACACACAGCGGGCTCTTGGATCCCCAGCCTGGGCAATCAGCATGCCATCCCTGCCTAGGTAAAGCCTGACCTCCTGGGGGGGGAGGGGTCACACACCCACTCCCTCCAAGACTCCCTAGGCCCTGCCATCCTCCCTTCTCCAGCGTGAGGATTCTGAGAGGTCCCTGAAACTGGGACAAGCTGACAGAGAACAGTTCTCTCAGGTGTCTAAAGGGCACTTTCTCCATCACTGGGGGTCCTATGCCCCGTCTCCTGGTCTGCAATGCCCATGTCCTATGAACATGGTGGGATCTTTTACTCCTGAATATTTGCCAAAGTGGGGGTGAGCCTATGTGTCTGTGTAGGAGTGAATGGGGCTGTGTAAGAATGGGTGTGCATCAGTGTGGGACTTTTTGTCCTGTGACACAATGTCTGGTATAAGCACCTCAAAGGATATGGGTGCTATTTGGGCTAAGTCTCGGAGGTTTTAGTTCACCGTGGCAGGGACTAGAGGTGGAGCAGGGCAGCTCATATTGCATCCCTGTGGCCCAGAGAAGAGAGGGGAAATGTCTGCACCTCTCTAGGTAAGGGTACTCACATCCATGGCTACACATAGCACTCCCACATCAGACAGTATGGTTGGTGGCATCTCTGCTCACTTACAAGTCACCTGCTAAAGAAGTATCTTGAGGAAGTAGCAAGCAGGCAAACAGTCACAGAAACATTCACCCCCCAGGAAAGGACAATCTAGATTGTCCAATGCCATCTCTTCAAAAACTGTACACAGCTCACACCTCCACATGAGGCTGCAGCTCAACCCACAGAGCATGCACCCGGGGCAGGCACTCACCTCCCAGGACCACTGAACTGTAGGCTACCACTGGTGTTCTTCCTGATAATACCACAGAGCACCTTGCCAAGCTGATCCTCACTTCAGTTCCTGGGCCCCTCTCACTCCCACGACAGGAATTAATTTACTTCTCTGTCTTGCAGACATCCTACCAAACATCAGCTCAAAAGCCCTCACACACAGAATGTGAAATTGCTCCACACCACTGGCCCCCTTTCTTTCTTGTTATAGAGATGAGGCATTTTCGTGTGTGTGTGTGTGTGTGTGTGTGTGTGTGTGTGTGTGCGCGTGCGTGCGTGTGCGTGTGTGTACATATATATGTGTGTATATATGTACATATATATGTATGTATGTATGTATATATGGATAAGAATACACGATGATATTCTGAGGTTGAGATAAATGAGTTAGGACACCAGGGGTCACCAGTTCTCTGAGTGAACTTGAACAAATGTCTGAGACCCCCTAAGCCTAATCTTTGTTCTTAAAAGGGAAGACAGAATTTGTGGGGCCACATGAAGCTGCAGTTCTGAGACAGCTCCCTGCATGATGTGAGATTCATGCGATCCTATGCTGTATGGACAGACAAGAGTCTATCACAACCTAAAGTACAAAGAAATCCAGAGGGGGCAGCGCTGCAAACAGCCCCATGGGACTCTCACTTGATGGCAGATTGACAAGCCACATGAGGAAGGAAGAGACAAACTAACATCATTTCCTTGAGGTCTCTGATGTCAAGGTCCTTGATGTCATGTACCACACCTAGAAGAAGGCAAAGTTGCCAGGTAGCAGCCTGTTGGAAACCCTCACCCTTCCCTACGTCATAATGACCCCCCACCAGCCAAGTCAAGACACCAGCCCCTCATATTTCCATTCCCGTGGAATCCTAGCGGGAGCAGCTGGTAGCTCTGAATTTCCAGGGGACAGGGGTGTCCTCCTAACTGCCCAACACCTCCAATGTCACCTCACTCAGAGATCACTGCTAGCCCACACCCTGGGTGTCATGATGATTCTATACAGCAAGAAGAAGGACGTCCCAAGGTACCTGGACCATGCTTTCTACCTGGAATCACTCTGCTTATGGAGAATGTTCTAGCAGCATGGAGCTCCTGATGTCTGGTTCCTCCTAGAATCATCCCCCCCACATCTCATGTGGGGAGAACCAGCATGGGTGATGACTAGCCTTTGCTGTAAACTTAACAGGATTTGGAACCATCTAGAAGACTCACTTCAAGTGTGGCTGAGGGTGTCTTCAGGGAGGCTTAGCTGAGGAAGGAGGAACTAGCCCTAACGTGGATGCTACCATGTTAGGGACTAGGTTGATTTAAAAGAAAGATCAGCATCCCATACTCTCTATCACCTGGTCTTCCAGATGTAAGGAGTCCCACCCAGCTGTGTGTTTCTGAAGTCATGAACTCTCCCATGTCTCTCCTGCTATGGTGGACCACACCCTCCCTGTCTTCCTTCAAGTTGTTTTCTCATTGGTCATAGCTATGACCAAAGTAACTAGTACAATGTGGCCCAGTTAGGAAGGCAAGAGTGACCCATTGCTGTTAATAATTTATCCTGCTTCCCTTAGTTTTCCCCAAGTCCATTCAGGAGCCCACACGATACAAAGTCATCAGGTCACTTTTAAGCTCTTGTTGGCTGGGACAGTTTCCCAGATGTTCACTGGAGTAATGTCTTCTGAAGGAAAAGTCTCACAACCCAGGGAAACACATCATTTGCTTCATGCCATAGCAAGGGCGACTTTGCACACACTAGGACTGTCACCATGGTCTGATCTAGCCCAGGATGTTAGGTTTTCTACCCTTTCCTCAATGCTGGGAAGGAAGTCACCCTGTGCAGCCACAACGCAGAATGGATGGCTAAGCTTCCCATTCCTTGGAGGCAGAATCTTCATGAGTTATCTGAAATTATTCTGTACAGAAATCTGTCAATTTTCCCAATTATGATCCAATCATTTACTTACGTACATGGCCCCATAGTTATCCCAGGATCTGAATTACGATCCGATGCAGCAGCCCCTCCTTATTTGTAGGAAATATATTTGAGATGTTTGATAGGCCTGTCCCTAAACGTGATATATTTCCCTACACCTACACAACTATGCTGAAATTCCACTTATAAATGAGATGCAGGAATTCATATTCACACTAATAAGTAATGATAAAATAGAATAATGATAACGGCGTATTGTAACGGAAGGTATTTGAAACTGTGTTTCCTGCTGGATTTTTTTCACTATTATTTTTGGAATGCAGTTGACTGGCTAAGACGTGAAAGTGTAATCGCTTGGGAGGACAGCTATAGTCTGTCACTGTGTTCCTCAAAGTCTCCCGGCCATGACCCTGCAGACCCCATTCGGCTTGCTCCAAGGTCCTTGCTATGTCCTTTCCACCTCTGAATGTCCATAAAACAACTGTACTTCCTGAAATTATACAACGCCGTGGGTTTGCCTGGTGCCTCTCCCAAACAAGCCCCTGGATCTGTAAGCAGAATTCCTTGGAGGAGTTTCCATTCCTCTTGTTGGATGATAGTGCTGGAGCTGGCATCTGGGCACTAAGAGCGTTTACGATCCCCGGGTGCTATGGCTTCCAAGAGCTCCCAGATGACAGAGCAAAGGAATACACAGGTGTCCACCCACCAGGGTGCCCACCCAGGCGTCTACTGCATGTCACCTTCTTGGTCTAGACCAGCATCATGGAAGGACTTCTCCAAGAAGGCTGCTCTATCGGTACATCTCCTGTAAGAGACCTGTTCCACCAAGAACCCCCTAGGTCATCTGAGAAATGGATTCATCCTCTCAGATTCCACCTACAAAATGAAGCCACCACATGGCTTAGGCAATCCCATAATTCCAAAGTGGCTCAGATGGGATTCTGGCTCACCACAGGAAGAACCCTGGGCCGGTTTAACGATTAAACAATTGAGAACCCCTTTCCCAAGCCAGGTGGTCTGATTTTGTTTTTCCTTTAACTGTAGAAAACTTCAGATGACTTCTGCAGCTCTCACTGACTGAGTTCTTTTGATTTGTCGCTAGGGAAAAGGAGACAAACATGTTCTCTGAGTAGCCCAGCTGCATCTTGTTGGATGTTCTGGAATGTGATATTGGGCGACTTTGCAACGAAGCCTCGTAGCAGGCTCACTATAGCTTTCAGGATTTTGGGGTGGACTTGATCCAGGACAGGCATAGAAGCAGCAGATCCATCCCAACTGGACCAACCAACTGAAACCAGCACTAACCAGTTACCTAGAGACCGCACCGCCCATTCCTTCCCTCCCTGAGCCTACCCCGGCTACAAGCCCATGTGCACAGCTAAGTCCTGTTTGAGATACCATGCTTGATCTGCACAACGCCACAGTGTGCATGTCCCTTGCATTACAGCCCAGCTGGTCTTGTCCCCTGTTGCAAAGTCTTCTACGCTTCCAAGGACCAGAAATTGTTTTATTTCGAGTGCTCAGTGCTCTCGCTTGCGCCCACACGGAAGATGCAGCTAACAAACACTTTCAATGACAACGGAATTATCCTTGGTGCACAAGGAATCACTTCTAGCCCACAGGCTCCAGTGCTGAGTGGCTTCTATGGACCTCCTACAGTCAGACACGACCAGCGTACCCACCCTCACCCCAGCATGGCTCAGGCCTCCTCTTTGTCATGCATTGCGGAGATGCTCAAACTTATACAGGGTTTAAATATTAATTTGCTTTTCTGTATATTCTAATTTCAGTATACCAAGGAAAAACTTGATGATTGGCGATTGTTATCATGTAATTTAAATATAGCATGTATTTACTTGATAATACCAGTCAATTTTCTCTGTTGTATATGTAATAAACACACTCCCAACCCATAATTCTCTATGATATTTATCTGAGTGATATAAACATTCCTTTGAATAATAATGCTTTGTGTAACCTCCCATGACAGTTTGTCTATTAGAAAGGAAATTAAATACTCAAAGGTATGGGAGACATTGCAGCAAGCAATAATGAACTTAGTAAATTCATGAAGGAGAATGGAATAGGCTCACAGGAAGCCTAAGCTTCCCCTCTCTGTTCCTCATGGCTCGTCACTTAACAGGGACACACAGGAGCCTTCCTTAGTCCACCTGCTCCAGACCTGTGGACTGTGGGTGCAGAGGCCATAGCGAAGAGGCTACCTGTTCAGTGGGAGCCTCAGGCTGGGCCTCTGACTACGCCAGCTCCGATTTCTCCAAGCTTCTGACTATTGACTCAGAAGGTCCCAGGGAAAATCGCCAGTTCACAGGCCCTCCTCTAAGTTGGCATCCAACTGCCAGGAATCCAGGATTTCTGTTGTTCTGAGCTAAGTGAACCTTCTCCCCAAGTGTCAGCCATACACCCACACCAAAGCACTTCAACAAGGAATTTCTGCTGTAGATTTAGATGGATGCTGAGTAAGGTGCCTTTACTTCATCAGTAGCCAAGGGTTGACCTTCAAACTTCTGAAAACTTAACAAAGAAAACAACAACAAAACTGAACCCAGGCATGGAAATCCACACTGTAATTCCAGCTTTCTTGGGAAGGTGAGCCAGGAGGACAGAGTGGGCTACAAGGTGAGACTTGGTCTCAAAAAAAGGAATAAAAAAACATTGTGATTTATATAGAGTCATCTCTTCCAGCTTCTCAAAAGGAAAACTTTAAGGGGAATTGGGGAATGCAATTGTTAAATGACAGTAATGACTCTATGAGTCGTTTATTGGTTAACATGCTATTGATAATTTGTGTTCATTTTTCTTTACCAAACAATTATTTTTGGTAGTGAACCTGTATAATATTGACATTTAACCAAAGTCCATTGTGTGTCCATAATGGCTTAGCTCTTAAAAAAATGTAGGGAAGTTTTAAGTTAGAGAGAATATATCCTCAAAATATTATCTGTCATCTTTTTTGGTGAACTATAAAAGCTTTGGGCTGATCAGATGGCAAGAAAGTGTGTTTGTTGTCAAGCCTGACACGTGCCCAACTCCCAAGACCTACATGGTGTACAGGAGAAATGACTCCCTGAAGCCTGTCCTCTGAACCCCACTTGTGTGTACATACACACAATAAATAATAAGTAAAAAGTACTTTTGAAAATCAACACAAAAGCTGGCCCGGAGTAGAAAAAGTCAGACCCAACAAAATTGAAAGTGCCCCTCTTCTCAGATCAAAGAGCCACAAAGTAGACACTTCACTGCTGAGGACTGGCCTGATCCTTCCTTAGCTCAGCTGTGTGCTCGTTGAAAGCCTGGAAAGACAGTGCAGATTATAGCTATGAAGGAAAAGTCATCGTTTTAAAAGCCCTCATGGTAATTCCTTTAAAACCAGCAGTCAGAAGACCATTAGTGTAATTACCAGTCCCTGAAGATTGGCTAGGAAGTCACCCTGGGTCCTCTCCTGCCCAGAGCCAGGGCTTCACTCTGCCTGGCTCTACCTTGCTGAACCATGTGCTGGCTGTTTACTGAGTGATGGAGTCAGACGAACCTACCCACAGGTAGAGTCCTCCCCACTTCCCTGGCCAGTGGCATCGTCAGAGAGCGGTCCCGAGAGTGGTCTCTGCAAGCCCAGGGTCCTTCTGCCTCAACACCATGTTTCCCAACCCTATGCCTCTATATTCCAGCTTCCCACAGCTTGAATGTGAACTGCCTCCCACAGGCTCCTGTGCTGGATGCTTGGTCTGAACCTGGAGGTGCTGTTTGGGGAGACCATGGAAAGACTAGGGGATGGGATCTACCTGCAGGAAGGAGGTCTTTAGGCCTATGCCTTCTCTGGCTCTTTCCCTGCTTCCTGGCTGCTGAGGGGTGAGGTGAAGGCCCTCCTTGGCCATATGCTCCCACCACCTAATGATCTGACCAAACCACCATGGACTGAACACTCCAAAACCACAGTCTCAGTCAGGGAGACCTTAGCTGAGATGAAGCACCATGATGAAAGCAACTTAGGGAGGAAAGGGTTTATTTGGCTCACACGTCCATGTTACTGTTCATTATTAAAGGAAGTCAGGCCATGAACTCAAGCAGGGCAAGAGGTAGGAGCTGATACAGGGGTCATGGAGGGGCTCTGCTTATTGACTTACTCTCCATGGCTTGCTCAGCCTGCTTTCTTATAGAACCCAGGGCCACCAGCTCACGGGTAGCACCACCCACAATGGCCTGGGCCCTCCCCCATCAATCACTAATTAAGAAAATGTCCTACAGGCTTGCCTATAGCCCAATATTATGGAATCATTTTCTCAGTTGAGGTTCCCTCCTCTTAGATGACTTTAGCTTGGGTCAAATTGACATAAAACCAGTCAGCACAACCACTAACCAGATAAATCCCTCCTCCCTTATGGCAGACATTGCCACAGTGGCAAGAAAGCCAAATCACCAGTTACCATTGGTTCATGCACCCAGATAGACTCTCTTAAGATTTATTTTATGACAACACCCAGGGAAGCCAAAGGGCTCTAGCTAGCCGTTTATTGGTTGTTTTTCTTCTTTTGGTCTACAGCCACAGACACTGACACTGATAATAGAAATTAAATTTGCAGCTGTGATCACACAGGGGATCAAAGGAAAGAGCAAGTCACCCTCAGAGAGATGCGAGCTGTCCTGTCCCAGAATGAGAAGCTGAACTATCCCAGGCTCCTCTTCTCCTCTCTCCTTCCTTGTTTCCTTTCCTCCTGCTCTTGAAGCCGAGACTTACCCCTGTCACCCAAGGCTGGACCCATCACCGCCCCAAGTCTTCAGTCCTCCTGCCTCCTAATGTGTGGGCTGCCCCAGGTTCATTGCCTTCCCCAGTGACTGGCTTCCTCTAAACTCCCAAGTATATGCAATTAACTTTTAATCTAGCCCCTACTCCAAATTTCATTAGCCATTCCTCAGAGACAGCATCACAACCCTGAAAATCTGTTTCTTCATTTACATGGAGCAATTTACATCTTTGCTTTCCTGTGCTACCCCCACAATCTTATTTATGGCAGGGAGGGGTGGGGTGGGAGCGGTCACGTCTGATCTCTGTGTTGTGGCTGTCACTTCAGTAGAATTCTGGGAAGCAGGCAATGAGTGAGGCAGATATGATACCACACTTCAGTGAAAGACATTCCCAGAACCAATGCTTACAAGGACAATGGGGATAAATACACCCAGGGCTGGTAGCCTACCCAGCCTCACTTGATGCCCCGTCTACAGAAGCAAGCAGACAGGTCAACAAACACTGCTCTCCTCCCCATGGCCAACATTTGACAGACGTTCCCTCAGGCTCAGAGCCCACAAAGAAGGAAGAAAAAAAAGGATTTAAAATTAAAAAAAAAAAACACAATAAATTATCAGTGGTGTTTCCAGCCCAACAGAAAGGCCGCTTTCTCCCATTTTCGCCAAGTCCACGTGTGAAGCGCAGAGGTACAAGGTAAGTGTCTTCCATTTCCTTGTATTTCACGCTGGATTTGCCTGAGAGACGAGTGTACTTCAGCAAACAGCACAGGCGGTTTTAATAGGACAGGTGCTTCGAATGCACACGGAAGGTCATCCCTATTATTTCAATTAACAACATCAGCTACAAAAACACACAAGGATGAATTAATTTAAAGCCTTCCATCTAGTGCTACCGTGAGGACATCTTTGGGGCTCTCGGTTGTCCTGGCAACTCCAGCATCCCAGCAGTGGAAGCCAGCATCTGTGGTTCCCTTCTCGGTGCACCCAGTTCAGACGGCACATCAGCAGGGAATATGATGTCCATGTAAATGTTGAAATATTTTTGTTGCCATAGAGATAAGAAGAATGGCAAAAATACAGGAGTACTTGACATACTCCAAGGCAGACTTTTAATTAAAAAAAAAAAATCCTAGACGACAATGCCAAGATGGCTGAGCTCACTAGGGGCTTTTGTGAACGCTCACCATGGGCAGGAGCCCCCACCCAACACCCCAGGTCCAGGCAGGGACTTGCGGCTGAACAGCCAATGGGGAAGCCCAGAGCCACTGAGAGGTGTAGTGGTTATGATCATTATCTTTTTATGAGAACAGAAAAACAGGAGAGGACAAAAAAAATATGGAAGACAATTTGTCAACTCAGCTCAGAGACTAGACCCAACTAAGCCTGTGGCAGTTCTTGGTGACATGGCAGTCCTAGACGCCGGCTTGGCCAGAACAGTCTTGATATGGGGTGGCCTGCTGTCCTACAGGGCACATCTCTGTGAGCAGCACCAGAGGACTGGACTCTGCAGAGGCTGAGAGAGGCAAAGCCACACATTCTGTTCTCATAGTCCAGGGCTTCTGAAATGCTGTTGTTCTCACAAGCAGCAGGAGAAAGTTGTTTCTCTCCTAAGTGCACACCTTATCATGACGCAAAGAGGGCTCTGTCCTAACAGGTCACACAGAAGCCCAGAGCAAAGGTGTCACCATCCTCATGGTGGAAAGACCAGCAGGTCTGTGTCTACAGCCTTGGCTGCTCTGCTTTATCTAACCCCGCTTCTCCATCCTTGACCAGCTCGGTTTACACCCTTCTTCTCTGGAGAGACTGAAGAATATCCACCTCATTCACCTCTCCCCTACCCTGCTTAACTCTCTTAACTTTTTACCCTCACCAAACATGGCAGCCAAACGCCCTACTGCTCTGAGCCCTGCCCTGGATACTGTTTCTTCCTGTGGTCCTACTTCACCTACCTACTTGTCCTCCCATGACCTTGGCATGTCCTCTATCAACTCCTGACCTTTCCATCCTCCTCACACATGGCCTGGGTCTAGGACAGTAAGTCACCATCACGAAGGCCAGGAACCATGGCGATGCCTCTTCCCTGACTGTACTGACAGAGACAAATCTGTGTTATGCCTCTGAGCTGAGAGCAGGCTCACAGAAAGGCTTAAGTGGTGGCAAACAGGGCCTGGGCCACTTTTCTCTGCAGCAGCCAATGGGGTGCTCACTGTCCCTCCTCCCCAGCCTCCCCAGCACTGCACTGACATGGATCTTCTTCAAATCCTGACTCGGCCCCAGGCTAAACCTCTTTTTAACTGAAATGAGCTGGTTTCATCAACTTGCAACTAATGAACCCTAACAGATGCGCATGTCAGAACCACCTCAAGAGGATGACGGTGGAGAGAGTAGAGGAACAGAGCGGGCTTCTCATAATCCACATTACACAAACAAGCCACCTCATGGGATCCCTCAGGCTGAGAGTGCTGGGGGAATATGTCCAGGCTCGAGAGTCAGGACTACACCCCCCTTCACGGCAATGCCATCAGTGGCCGGGTAGAAATGCCTACCCAATGCCAGATGGAAGTACATATGTTAAGGCTGCATGTGACATTGAATGCATCTGCAACGCCCATGGCCCTTAAAGATGCATTTGCTCCCTTGCCTTCATCCTCTCTTCTACCTCTTTCCTGTTGCATCCCAGCAGCCACTTCCAGTAACCTTGGTTGCATCAGACTCAGCTTCCACGCCTGGAAGACCCAGCCTCATGGTGCTGCTTAAATACATCTCCTTTCTGGAGCTAGCACATGCTATGCTCCAGCTACCACCCCAGGGATGCCAGATGCAGGGTTTAAAGCTATCCTGCCACCAACATCAGCTGCCAACGCTGCTCACAGTCCAAGTGTTATGAGCAATAATGGACCAAGAGTAAGTGAGGAGACAGCCCCGTGAGTGGTGGCTGGGGCTGGCTGCTGTCCAGATGGGCAGAGTAGAGCCGGGAGCAGGGTTGGCATCCTATGTGTCTAGGGCTCTACTCTGCCCCCTCATCATTCACGGTGTAATTGGATGATGACGGCAGAGCAGGCTCAAGTGTGTGGTCAACGAGGTGAGTAGCGCTGGAGATGTCTGCTCGACAGAAGAGGCAAGTGAAGGCCCCTCACCTCCCCATGGGGCCCAGGCTCTGCCAAGTCCTCTGGCCAGGAAGAGAGCGCAGCATCCCCCCGGGGGGGGGGGAGGAATAGTGTACAGCTGAAGTCATGCCAAGATGAGTGTGAACCTCTCTGGAGCAGCTAGCCTAATCCCTGCCCTGTGAAGTCAAGCAGAGCCAGCTCTCCTGGGAGGCTGCCCTCCTGCCAGCACAAGACGAGGAAGACTAGCAGCCAACGGGAGAACAAGCAGGAGCCAGAGCCCCTTGGAGTAGCCAAGCGCTCCAAGGCTGGAAACAGATCTGGAGATAGATCAAAGGGAAATTCAGAGATTCCGCGCAGTGTGGGCTATCCATGGGAGCCTTGCTGAAGCAAACCCTAGCATAAGGAAAGCAGGCAGCTGGGCACTGAGACAAGGTGACGACAGGCTCCCCACATACCAGGACTCTCTAGGAAGGAAGACATGGTTCTTCAAACTTAGAGGCACATCTTTTTCTTGCCCTATCAGTCCATGTCAGTCACTACTGGCTGGGGCGATCGTCCAACCCCCAGTGCAACTTTGAGAATTAGCATGCAAAACAAATGTAGAACTCATTGTTTACTGAGTAAATATTAATAAGGCTAGTGGGGCCCTGTATCAGCCAGAGTTCTCCAAAAAGCCAGAACAACCCGTGTGAGTTTGGTGAATCTAGCCTCCAAGGCTCTGTATTTCAGGGCAGTGGCTCCTGTGATGGTGGGGGTCATAGGTCTCAATTCTGGCTGGAGAACTAGAAACACTCCTTGTGGTAACTCAAGTCCAAGGCCATCCGTGGCAGAACTGCTCCTTCTCAGAGGCAAGCCAACCTTTCCTCTTTCAGCCTTCAAGCGGTTGGACTCGTCACAAAGAGACATCTGCTTCAACAGACTTCACTCCTTCTATCTTAACCTCATCCGCATAAGCCTTCCTAGAAACTTCTAGAGCTCAGAGAGTATCTAGCACATCGACCAAGCAGCCACCCTGGACCACTCCCCATATCCTGGCTTCCTGACCCCCACCCCGACATTCCCAGCTGTAACCTTGAATACATCTCCCATGTTGTTCCTCCACTTCTGCTGCAGCAGAGAGCTCATCCCATTAGAGCAGGTTCTGTTCAACTGGGGGCAGGGTCAGAAACTGCTAGAGAATTGGATGGAAGCTTTGCTCTTGCTTTCCCCAGTATAATATGTGCACAAAGTTGGGTAAGATTTCAGGGTTTCCTAACCGGGTCTTCTGAGAGTGTCTGACAGGCATTTGGGAACCTGACATTGAAAAGCATTGTGCTAGTTGGCGGTAGTGGCGCACGCTTTTAATCCCAGCACTTGGGAGGCAGAGGCAGGCAGATCTCTGAGTTCAAGGCCAGCCTATTCTATAGAGTGAGATTCAGAACAGCTAGAGCTATACAACACAGTGAAACCCTGTCTCAAAAAACAAAACAAAGATGAATGAGAAGTATCATACTGCCTTCGATCTGGGGAAACAAAAAAGGAAGGGCTATGGGACAATGGTTTTACCCTGTAAAGATTTGTTTCTTATACTTGTTTAATAAAATGCTGATTGGCCAGTAGCCAGGCAGGAAGTAGAGGCGGGGCAATGAGAACAGGAGAATTCTGGGAAGAGAAAGAGTCAGTCTGCAGTTGTCACTCAGATGCAGAGGAAGCCAGACACAGAGCAAACAAGATGTGACCGCCTCGCCAAAAAAGGTACCAAGCCACGTGGCTAACACAGACAATAATTATGGGCTAATATAAGTTATAAGAGTTAATAAGAAGCCTGAGATAATAGGCCAACCAGTTTATAATTAATATGGGCCTCTGTGTATTTCTTTGGACTGAATGACTGTAGCACCAAGTGGGACAGAAACCTCTGTTGTCAACAAGAAAGGTTGTCACTACAGTCTAGACACACAACCACACCGGAATTGGCAGGAAAACTGGACAAATGCTTCCTGTACATGCCACGTGCCACTCTGACTCCATCAGTACCCCTCAGTAGCTATACCAACAAGGTAGCCAGAATCATGGTGGCCTAGGTTATGACACCTATGAGTTCCAGTGTGATCCAGCCTACCTGTGCCCTTCAAAGACCCACTGTCCTCTGCCTCAGTTGCTGGTGGAGCTGCAGAGGGACCCTGGCTCTGCAGAGCGAACATAGCCCTACCCTAGCCAATACTCAACATGACACAGAGCAGCTTAGGATGGATTCTTCCTACTGATAAGAGAAGTGACCAGTGTCTAGACTCCTCTCCATGGAGTCCCCCGTTCCCAGGGGCAGCTCCTGCGTACTGAGGGTACTGGCTGCACGGAGTACCAAGTTTCTAGTACCCCCTTTGTTCTCTGGATTCGTGCTCACAACCCCTTCTGTGAGCTCCTCTTTGATAGATAAGTGATTGCCACACACCCAGGGGGCTGTAGACCAAATTCCTTGGGGGTCGTGTGGGGATACTAGAGGGAAAGGACACACACGTTGGGGGCTAGGCAAGCACCATTCCCAAGATCCTCTACACACAGACTGGGAAAATGGCAAAGGGCTTGCTATGTAAGTATGAGGCCCCAAGTTTGATCTCCAGCACCCACAAAAAGGCTGCATGTGGTGATCTGCATCTACAACCCCAGCACTGGAGGATGGTGGTGGAGAAAGGTAACTCCGGAGCTTGCTGACCAGTCAATCTGGTCACAGTGGTGAGTTCCAGGTGTAGTAAGAGGCATGTCTCAAAAATTAGATTGGGCCAGGTGAGATGGCTCAGCAGGTAAAGGAACTTACCACACAGCCTGCTGATCTGAGTTCAATCCCCAGAACCTTGTAAAGGAGAGAACCAATTTCGCAAAGCTTTCTTCTGACCTCCACACACATACTATGGCATATACCCTTCCAACCCCACATACATGCACCATACACACATGCACACACACACTACTATTATTATTTTATATAATAAATAATGGGGTAGAGAGCAATAGAGTAATACATCCTATGTTAATATTTGAACTCTACAGGTGCCCACACACAGAGGGATACAGTCACATACACACATGTACACATGCATACAGCACACATACAAACACACACACATAGGGGTGCAAAGACATGACCTTAGGGTGTGGTTCTTCAGCTGCATCAAACGGAAAGAGATGTGGTCTGAGATTGGCTACAGAGCCAATGAATGTTTGTTGAATTTCTAAAACCATGGAGAGTTGAACCAAAATGGCCTTAAGCCAGGACAAGAGACTAGCTGGAGATCACAGTGGGTGACACCAGCGGTGACCTCCCAGACCCATCTGGCTGTCCCACACAGCTCTGAACCACTCCTGTCCCTTCTGTGAATCCTTGAGATAATTTACAAAGTGTGTGGAGATTGTCATCACCCCAGTGCTAAAAATAAGAGTCTGGGGAAGGCGAAAGTTTGTCTTGGGTCCTGTGACTAGGAAACACTGGCACTGAGCCGGTGCCAGCCCTGCAGGAGCCAGATTTAACAATAATGGTACCAAGTTCCCACATGCCTTGGAGCTGGGTCCCACGGACGGACCACCGAGCAGAGTTGGACAGGGTGCCGTTCTGGTGTCACAACCTGTAGAGTGGTGACTCATTCTCCCAGGAACAGAACACCAGGAGTCTTTTAAGCTCCACAGCACTGATTCATGTGGAACCCTGCCAAGGGAGTCGTGGTTGCAGAGGAACACAGCTTCGTGCCACCATGTATCTGGGGGCTGAGAGGTGAGGGTACGTGTGGGGGCGGGCTTGGCTTGCAGGCAGGGACGAATGCACCGTGACTCGGGGACATGTCATGTTTTGCAGTCTTCTGGGTATCTTTTTTTTTTTTTTTTTTTTAAAAAAAATCAATGGTTTAATTAGACCTGAGTGACACTTTCAGCTGTGTGAAATGAGGTGGCCTTGGAGCTAATGTACTTCGAGATGTTTCTCAATTTTGCCCAAAGTCAAACAGCTCTGAATGTTTCCCAGAACAAAAAGAGACTTGTGAAATTCCGAGGCCTGAGAGCTTACTCTGCGTTGGAGGGTCTGTATCCATGGTTTTGTCGGGGAGCTGTGTTTACTCCCCAGGAAGGCTCGTAGCATCACGTGTCACCACAAGAAGGCTGAGGCCAAGTCCTTCACATTTCAAACTCAGTGGGAGCAGGAGCCACACGGAGAAACTCAGTAAACACCATGGCCAAGAGCAAGGTATGTGAGCTGTCGTGAGGACCGGGGGTGGCAGGACCTCCTCCATGTCCCAGGGATGAGCCTGCAGTGTACTGCCCAAGGCAGTGGACACCAGCATACCCTGCAGCTTGAGACGGCCTGTCACCATTTATTATGTGACAAAGGTCCGTTTTCTGAGCTCTCTGTGTGACATGATCATAAAATGAATGTCTGAGCCTCCTACCATCTCCAGCAAGAGACATAGCACCTACTCAGTCAAACCTGCAGAGTTGCTGGAGACAGGGCCACTGCTGGAACCCAGGACAGCCAGCACTGTCAGGAGTCACACAGAAGTTTAAGGCTCAAAAAGAAGAGTATGTGACAGGACACAGACGTCCGCTCGGTTTAATTACGGCTGACATCTCAGAAAGAACAGGGGTGTGGAAGAGGAGACATCTGAGTATTTGGCCAGAGAAAGAGACAGAGGTGACCATCAGCAACCACACCCAGAAGGAGCATACACCTGATACCCCAAACACCCATCCACATGTTTACCTACCCATCCCACACATGTTTTCATGACACATGTGTGGGAATCTGTGTCCTGCCTCCCTGTTGCAAGTCAGATCTGTAGAATTCTGGTGGTTCCTCCCTGACTCCCACTCCTCATGGGGGGTGGGGGGCCAACCCTCTCCAATTAAGCCTCTTATGTGAACTTCCTCTATTACAGTAGACAGACTTCACAGCTGTGGTGACAATGTCTCTGGTCTGCTCCTCCTGAAAATGGTTCACCAGGCCTAGTCGGTCAGCATCAGGAGTCACTAGGATAGAAGACCGAGCACCCAGGCCCTGGCTCTCAGCCAGACTGATATAATTAAGCCAAGCCCTGAAAAAGATCATCACACTGCGAGAGAAAAGGAGGAGCCCCTAGAAAGCCAACAGGAACTGTGTGGAAGTCAGCACCGGCAGAGGAAAAAAGAGTTCAAGGCAGACAGTGGGATGGTCCATCTTCCTTGCCAACTCTGCATTTAGAAACATCCAGGAGATAGACTTCTAGGATCATCTCTGAGAGTGTTTCCAGAGGCACTCAAGGAAGGGGATAAAACCCACTCTGGACTTGAGTAACACCATCCACAGGCTGGGGCCCCAGACTGAGTAAAAGAAGGAAGAGAAGAGCAGCCTGATCTCCAGCATCCATCTCTCTCTGTTGCCTGGCCGCAGGTACAATGTGACCGCTGCCTCCCCTCTCTGCTGTCTACCTCATTTGCTGTGCCGGGCTGCATCTGAGGTCAGCAGCCACTCCAGCACCAACACCATCACGAGTTCAGTTATTGATGCTGGCTCCAAAGATTCCCAAAGCACACGATGGCAGAGAAAAAGAAGCAGGTTCTCCCCCCCACCCCCCCAGACTTGGTCCTCTCCTAAGGCTGAGCAGGCCAGGGATGAGTAAATACCAGCTCCCCATCAGGTCAGTCATCCAACAAGAAGGAAGAGTATAAAATTCCAGCAATAAAGAAGTGAATAAAAGATTTGACCTCTTTGAAAATCTTGGTAAATTCTGCATTGAAACCATCACAATCAACAAGACAAAACAGCTGACTACAGAATAGGAAAAGATCTTCACCAACTCCACATTGGACAGAGGACTGATCTCCAAAATATACAAAGAACTCAAGAAACTTGACATCAAAAGAACAAATATCCCAATTTAAAAAAATAGGGTACAGACTTAAGCAGAGAACTCTCAACAGATGAATCTCAAATGGTTAAAAGACACTTAAGGAAATGCTCAACACC
Source organism: Arvicola amphibius (assembly GCF_903992535.2). Lineage (NCBI taxonomy): Eukaryota > Metazoa > Chordata > Mammalia > Rodentia > Cricetidae > Arvicola > Arvicola amphibius. The sequence goes on from NC_052050.1 coordinate 155,220,819, forward strand.
CTTAGCCATTAGAGAAATGCAAATCAAAACAACTCTGAGATTCCACCTTACACCTGTAAGAATGGCCAAATCCAAAAACACTGATGATAGCTTATGCTGAGGAGAATGTCAGTTAAGGGAACACTCCTGCATTGCTGGTGGGAGTGCAAGCTGGTACAGCCTCTTTGGATGTCAGTATGGCAATTTCTCAGAAAATTAGGAAACAATCTACCTCAAGATCCAGCAATACCACTTTGGGTATATACCCAAAGGATGCTCAATCGTACCACAAGAACATATGCTCAACTGTGTTCATAGCAGCTTTGTTTGTCATAGCCAGAACCTGGAAACAATCTAGATGCCCCTGAAGAATGGATAAGGAAAATGTGGTACATTTATATAATGGAGTACTACACAGCAGAAAAAAATGACATCTTGAAATTTGCGGGCAAATGGATGGATCTAGAAAACATCATATTGAGTGAGGTAACCCTGAACCAGAAAGAAAAATATAGCATGTGCTCACTCATAAGTAGCTTTTAGACATAAAGCAAAGAAAAACCAGCCTACAATTCACAATCCCAGAGAACCTAGACAACAATGAATACCCTAAGAGAGACATACATGGATCTAATCTACATGGGAATTAGAAAAAGACAAGATCTGAGTAAATCTTGGGAGGGTGGGGGTCGGGGAAGGAAGAGGGGAACAGAGATCTACCACATCCAAACTATGTGATCTTAGCATGCTGCAAACCCTGTCTGAACCTCAGAGAGCTCCTCTGTAACATGAGAGGGCCCTCCCTACACACAGAGCCATGGTGGAACTTTGGTATTGCTGGATCAGAGAGGGACCCACAGCATGAATGTGTTGAAGGGCAGAAAGCAGGTGGAACACATGAGGTTGTATGAAAAGTTTGGGCAGGGAGTCTGGCACACGGTACATACTGGGAAAGTGGTAGCCAGCTTCGCTACACAAACACCAGTGATGCCCATCCATCATCTCAAGCTGTACACAGGAACTAGTATGTGCCAACAGCAGCCAACACTTCAAAGTACTTACCACATGCAAAGCCAGGAAGGCCCAGCCTTTTGCATGACCTTGTGATCAACCAATGCATTGGGACAAACAGCCCAAGGGCTGCAGGTTGAATAAGGCTTTGGATCAGTATACATAAGATGCTTTGTGGAGTCTCATTTAATTCTTGGTACTCACAATAAAACACTGGGCTCAGCCAGACTCCTCTGTGGACACAAGGATCAGAGAGGGACCCACAGCATGAATGTGTTGAAGGGCAGAAAGCGGGTTTATAATTTATATCTACATTATATACATATACAGCCAGTTCTCAATTATTGATTAGAGAAAGCTAGCTCAATAACACTAGTAGCAATTCTTTATTTACTTGACTCTTTGATGCATTTATTCTGTAACACTCATTGCAGCTTCTGGAATACAGAGGAAGCAGCATCACTATGTCCTGTCAAGTTCCTTATTCTTTCCAGGGAAGAAATTGTCCCGCCTCCGGCTTTCCCAAGGTTCACTATGGCATGTAACCAGACCGTGTGACCTAACGGCTTTGCAACCCACAAACAATGTAGCATTTTTAACTTAGCTGTCCTGTGCCTTGAGATTATGGTTATGGCTGTTGAGTGAAGGGAATGTGTAAAAGGTAAGTAGGTGGGCACCTGCTAGAGCTGTCCTCTGTGCAGTATTGACACCCTAGGGTCACAGATGGCCCTGCCACTTTGTCTCAGGACCTTCCTTTGGGAAAACTGGTTTATTGGCATGGAGGGTATTAGGTAAAACAGACTGAAGCTGTCATGCCAATATTTTCGTAACTATTTTGCAATTGGCATTAATCAATGAGATGGGCCTGTAATTGCTGCAATTCCCTGCACCTCTTCCTGGCTCTGGAATTGCAGATAGAATAGCATGCCTGAGAAACCCTGGCAATTTGCTATTCACAAACGCTGGATTAAACATGCCGCATAAAATTGCATCCTAATGCTGTGGTTTTTAAATTTCTCCAGGGAGCCTGAGGGTGCAGGAAGACCCAAGCCCTCCATGTCCTGTCAGAAGACATGCTAGTAGAACCTTTTTCCAGAAAGTCAGGTTGGATTTTGGGCCTCAACCTCATCACATTTTATAAATTCAACATCATTTTGGAAATTTTTCAATCACTCCAGTGGCATTGACAGTTTCCCATTTCATTATAATGCTACAGAATTCAAGCACCTGCTATGTTCCTCAAGATGTAAATCCACTGGAAAATCAGAGGAATAAAAAGGGGGTGCTCGGCCTCTTTGACAGACTTGAGCTTCCTACCAGAAAGCAGCTTCTGGATAAAGACAGAGACCCCAGAATCACCCGAGAGGGCAGAGTAAGCAGGTGGCTCAGCCTCACCCGGATGCTGCCCTCCAACGTAGACCGAGGAACCTGGATAATAGCCAGGGGCTTGGCATCTGGAACGGAGCACACCTGAGGCTTGTAAACACAGGACAGTAGAGCCTTCCAGCTGGCCCCTCTAGCTCCTACACCGGAGAAAAACACTTGAGGAAAGTCTGCTTTTACGTCTGTTTCTTCCCATCCCTTTGTATTTTCAGGGAACCATTGCCTCCGTACCAATCGACTGCAAAATTTTCTGTAAATGTCCACATGGCTCAGTTCAGCCCAGCTAACGCGGGCAGTTGTGCCTGGCTAGAATGCTGTACTCTCAAGCTTCTAAACAAAGATTCTTCTCTTTTATGATGTGAGGCATTAAGTGAGTCTCAATAACCAGCGCAAAAGACTTATACATAGATAGATAATATGTTATATATAACATATTATCATATGTTATATATAACATATTATATATCAAATTCATATATATTTGTTATATATATTATATAAAAATTCATATATATTATATATCTATATTATTTCTCTGACAAAAATAATAACCTGCAAGTCTTTCCAGTCCATACAGCTTAGGACTATCAAAGCACCACCTGCCCAGAATCAAGAATGTGGCAAGTCCCAGGGACCCATCTTCAGCAAATGTCTGTCTCACCATCAGCTACCATTTCCCAGAAGTTTAAAAATTATAATCCAATTAGATCCTCTAATTTTATTTCTCCAGCTGCCATTCCTATTTGGGTAAATAACTAACGACTGAACTTGCTGAAAACCCTGACAAGTCAGAAGGGTTGACAACCTTTGTGAGTTCGCACACTGTACAGTTTAGACTCAAATAATTCAGAATCAGGTGCAGACGTATTTCTTGACAGGAAAGCAGTTTCCAGTCTCCGCCCTGTCAGGGAGGAGGACTCTGTGTTTAAGTATGAGATAGGGCAGTGGGCAGTGTGAGGGAGCGGGGCGGGACTCCGTCTGGGCAGCTGTAGGGTTAGATCCTTGAACCTTGAGAACTGGTCAATATATAAATTTTTTATCTCCCCTCATCTCGGCAATTTGACTGCATCACTAGCCAACTCCTCCCTGCAGGAAGGGTGTGCCCCAGCTTCCTGTCAAAGCTACAGTGTGGGAAAGGCTTCGTGTAGTCACAACTTCACTAGGAAGTATTTTGCAAGCATCGATTTAAAAGCAAACAAACAAACAAACAAAAAAAAACCCTCTGTCGGTAAAATAAGCATGCTTGCACCAGTCCCAGTGCTCTACCATCCAGTTCCAGGGATGAGTATTCAGAAGGGCAGTGGGTGTCCCTTGGTCTTCTATTCAAGAACTATGAACTATATGATGTTCACAGAGGTGCCAGGCAGCATACCCCTATCTGACAACAAGCCTACTGAGAAAATGCCACACTGTGTCTCTAAAAAGAGAATCAACATGCCAATCCTCCTGCCTCAAGCATATTAATTTTAAGATTTTTGTCATGTGTGTGTGTGTGTGTGTGTGTGTATGTGTGTGTGTGTGTGTGTGTGTGTGTGTGTGTGTTTTGCCTGCATGCCTGGTGCCTGCAGGGGTCAGGAGAGAGCATCAGATCCCATGGAACTGGACTTAGAAACGGTTGTGAGCTGCCATGTGGATGTTTGTCCTCTGGCCCCAGGTCCTCTGGATGAACAGCCAGTGCTCTTAACCTCTGAGCCATCTCTCCAACCTCCAGGCAGATTTCATTTTTATAGACACCCACAATACACAGCCTGACCCCATCAGCAGCAGTTGAGTCAGAGGCTCACAGGCTGGTAGAAGCCTCTGGTACCTAAATATGATCTGGGCCATTTTGACCTGTCACTTAGTGATGGAGATCAAAAATGTCTCTATAGTCCCACAGGCATGGTTTGCCCCAACTGTCTCATAACCTGTGGATCTGAGAGAATATCCTAGAAGTAAAAATCAGGTTAGAGGCATCGATTCTTACACACACCAAAATCTTCTGGAGAGTTGAGGGAAATTGCTCCTTGCCATCTTGGGAGAATCAGTAGCAACAGTCTTACATGACACGTGCCAGCGCTCCCGTGGCAGAAACCTCAGATTCCCACCTCGGCTTCCTTCCTCTTCCGGAATGCGCTGACATAGTCTCCCTCTTCCTTTGTCCTTCCTCTCGTCCATGCAGAACGCTGTTATTATTTCTCTCACTTTGAAGTTGTACCCATAGGATGTTTGGAAAACATTTGCTGATTGATGCCAAGAAAGTGGATTGTGCATGTTCACTGTGTGAAGCGTGTGGTTTGGAGACAGATACTCTGAGGAATGGCTAATTAAGCTAATTAGCATAGGCATGTTCGCACACTTTGCAATCTTCTTTTTTCTCTTAGTGAGATTGTTTAATGTCTCATCTTGAAATCGCAAGACGTGGGCTCACTGTTGCTTTCTGAACTCACCCTATAACACACAGGCTCTCCTGAATTCATAGTTTGCTGTGTCACACTGAACTATGTGGTCTCTGACCAAGGCTGCCCATCCCAACTGGAGCTCCTGGTGATGCCATTCCATGTCCTAGGGCCAGAGATTCCATGGGTTAAAACCACGTGTGAATGAGGTCATGTGACATCTGCCTTCCTTCCTCTCAGTTCCCTGGCTGCAAAGCCCAAGACTTTTGTCTTTGATAAAGGTCTTCCTAGGGGGTCAGGATGACTCCGAGCTTTTAATTCGCATTCCTCTGATGATTAGTGGCCATGAAATTAATTCACATGGCGGGATAGACGGACAGCTATCTCTTCAGATAATCCCTTTATCCTATGTGTGGTCCGCAAACATTTCCCCCATTCCCCAGTGACAGAAAGCCCCATTTTACTACTGCCCTGGGGTTAGCACACAACTTTATTTTCAGTAGCTGATACCATTTTTAGGCTGTGTATTTATTTCCCAGGTGCTATGACAAGCCATTTCAAACCAGAAGACATAAAAATAACAGTCCTGGGCTGGGGGCATGGCTCAGTCGGTAATGTGTTTGCTGGACAAATGTGAAGGCTTGAGATCAAATCCCCAGAATCCATGTAAGAGGCAAAAAACAAAGCAAAACAAAAACCCAACAGAATCCCTGGGCACTCACAGGCCAGGTAGCCTGGCAAACACAGTAGAAAACAAGAGAACCCTGTCTCACAGTGCAGAGTGAAGACCGGCTCACACAGGCCGTCTTCTGACTTCTGACCCCCACTGCTTTTCATTGCATGTACATACCAGTTCATAGTCTCTCTCTCTCTGTCTCTCTCTCTCTGTCTCTCTCTCTCTCTCTCTCTCTCTCTCTCTCTCTCTCTCTCTCTCTCTCTCTCTCTCTCTCTCTCTCTCTTTCTCCACACACACACACACACACACACACACACGGTGGGGGGAGCAGTCACAACACCCTGCCCCCAGAGCTTTAGGGAGGGTCCTATCTGTCTCTTTCATTTCCTGGTGGTGCTGACAATCCCTGATGTCCTTGGCTTTCTGCTGTCTCTCTCCAGCATGACCCTGTTGCCACGTAATGACATAACGGTGTTCCTTCCATGTGTGTCTGCTTTTCTTCTTTTTGCTGGGAGATAAGACATTGGTTGGTGTGGTGGTTTGAAAGAAGATGGTCCCCAAAGGGTGTGTTACTATTGGGAGGCATGGCTTTGTTGGAGTGGGTGTGGCCTTGTTGGAGGAAGTGTGTCCCTGTGGGGGCGGGCTTTGGGGTTTTCTATGCTCAGGATACCACTCAGTGTTTCAGTCACCTTCCTGTTCCCTGCAAGCCAAGCTGTAGCCAGCACCATATTTGCCTGCATGCCGCCATGCTCCCCACCATGATGATAACAGACTAAACCTCTGAAACTGTAAGTGAGACACCCCAATTACATGTTTTCTTTGTAAGAGTTGCCATGGTCATGGTGTCTCCTCACAGCAACAGAAACCCTAACTAAGGCAGTTGGGTTTATCCCAATCCCTAACCATCTCCTGATCCCAAAAAGTCTTTTGTCCAAATGACGTTTGTTTATGGGGTTCTAGGTGGGTGAGCCCTTAAAGTGTAGGAATGAGACATTGCAAGCTCACATCCACTGACTTGCCAGCCTGTGTTTTCTGCTGAGAGTTGTGATGGTAGCCTTCCCCTTCCATGTATTGTGTGAAGACATTTGGGGAAAATTCCAAGGCAAGTGGCCAAGGGTCTGCAGAGGGTCATCTAGGCCAGGCACCCACTACCATGCTTGTCCAAAGGAAATATGCAAACTTCATAGACGGACTTCCAGCTGCACAGCGTTGGAGGACAGAAGAGACAGAGCTCTGTCTGGTCCAACACTGTTCGGAATAAGACTCTAAATGGGTAACCCATCGGGGAAGGCTTGAAAGCAGAAACAGCATTAAAAGGAAGGGAATATGCACTTTGTGCTAACCACGTTTTGATTTGAGAAGATGCAGGTACATTTTCCAAATTTGTTTTGGCTATAATTTTACTATAAGCCCCAGCTCATATTCAGAAACCATGTTAAGTTTAGGGGTCCCAGCGAAACAAAAAGATGCAATTGTCCTCCTTGCTCCCACTCCCAGCACCAGTCTGACAGAGCCAGGCTGGATCCATCAGCCCCCAGCCAGAGCACAGCAGAGAAACTGCTACCTAGGGTCCCGTTCTGAGTTCATGTTAACTTGTCAGGTGACAGGATAGTTCAGTCCGAGGATCAGAGACTGTTTGACTGCCTCTGAGGATTGCGTTCGCTCGTTCTGTAGATCATTGTGTTTCTAATCTGGCACCGTGAACCATAAATAATCCTATCATTTATTAATTACGTTTCCTGACCTAGTCAAGAAGCCCGCAGCGTGGAGCTTCGGATCGTGGATAAATGGTCCGTTGAAAAGCAATTCTTATTGCCAAGGACTTGTAAATGAGGGTGTACTAATTACCCACTTTAACCTTTTTAAACAGGTTCCTCTAAAAAGCTCCAAGATAGATGTTTTGTTATAACAGCTTTGACCTCCAACACACAACACGATTAAACAAAGAGACGCTTTGATTAGGAAGCTGGTTCACTGTCTTATTAGGAGGTATTACCTGCATAGGTGCTGAGGGTGGGCGGGGCAGCCTGCATTATTCGCTTGTAGCATTTGCTTTATACAGTATGTCTGTTTGAAGTACAGATCAAGCTAAGTAGAAAATAATGAGCAAGTGCGGGCTGTAATTGCATAAAAAGGTACCAGCTTTGTCATCATAAACCATTATGAGCGACTCTCCCGCCGCGCGGGCTGTCCTCCCCGAGCCTCCCGAGGCATGCATGCCTTAACTCATGTCATGGGAAATGAAACACAGCAAGACTCTGGGATCCCACCCAGGCCTCCACCCCATCAACCCAGGACACCAGAATCACCTTAGTAACAGCTGTGTTAGCAAGCTGCACGTGGAAGCCCTGTCTAAACACCACACCCTAACCAGGCCGGCCTGGCAGGTAGGAGGTCTCCCGAGCAATGACGTGATTGACTTGAGGAAGGACCCAGCGCTCGCTCAGAGGCGGTCATCAGCCTAGCCAGACAGAAGGATTTTCGGAGCCCTCCGTGCGTTTTTATCTTTTGTCATAGTAACTTCCCTCCTGAAAAACCCAGTCTTAGGAAACACTCCTTAACTCAAAGATAGGGAAAAAGACCGACTTCCCAGAGGTGAGTGCCGCTGCAGCCTCGGGCCAGCGTATTTCACTCGCGTTGAAAATGGTTGACAAGGAGTTTTCACGACAGGAGAAAATGCTTATTCTATGACACTACCCCAAGAAAACCAGGACAAGAAATTGCACCACATTAGGGTCTCGGCACTGGAAAATAATTGCGGACGGAGAAATGCTGTTATCCTCACAATGCTACAGCTGCCTTAACCACCGCCATAGCTGAATAGCTCCTGCCAATCGACACTTCCCGCGTTGTTTAGATAACTATGAATTACGTTTAATACAAGAAAATAAGTTTTCTTTTTAAAGGGATCGTGTAAATTTATAGACGAGAGGCCCATCCTTGGCCGTCCCACGCGTCTTTTGTCACTCTGACTCTTTGGAAGCCAACGGGGAGCACAGCATGGTTGTTAGATAAATTACCTAACGGTATTGACAGTAATTACAGCAGCGGCAAACGGATGGGATTCAGGACTACAACCTAACACTAATTAGTAATGAGTAAGACAGAAGCCAGTCAGTATGACCACAGCTGACTCTTTCCCTGTCACCTGAGCCCATCACAGGCTGTAGCCATGACACGCTATCGCGGCCTCCGTACGTGGATGGGTTGGTCACACATACACACCTGTGTGTTTCTCTCATGCTTTCGTCTGTGTGTAAAGATGTGAATATGTGTGTGAACACATCCCAAACTCTTCAGCTTCCAGAAACTAAATCTTCCTTTAAACTTGTGATTTGGATTACCCAGATAGTGGCGCTTCCCACTAGATGAATACTCACCAAAAAAAAAAAAAATCCACATTTGAAATTAGAGATGTGACCCAGAGGTAGGCCACTGGCCTACTGTGGATGAGTCCTTGGGTTTGATCACCAGTGACACAAAAAATAAAAATAAACGATAATAATATATATGTATATAAATACATGCATATGGCTTATAGCCAAATAATTATACTAGTCAAGATTAATAGTTCATTTTATTTTTAAGATTGAAATCATTTTTATACCTAACTGCTTAGACAAGCTCGTGGTGATGTTGAAGTTTACGTGGTTTAGATTTTGATATGAAAGTCAGATTAACCATGCACAGTGTATCTGTCTTGGAACTGAGTCTTGTAGCGGGGACAACAATCTTGTCTGAAAACCCACTGGCACACTGAAAAGCTGCTTTCAATAGGACCACATGCTTCCTTTTGTTCTTAACTGCTCCTTTTTATTTTTATGCTTATGGGTGTTTTGCCCGAAAGCCTGGGGCTCTCAGAGGCCAGAAGGGGGCGTCAGGTCCCTGGAACTGGAGCTGTGGATGGTTGGGAGTTGCCTATGGCTGCTGGGAATCAAATGCATGTCAGGTCATTTGTAGGAACAATGCTTGTTAATCACCAAGTGCTCTCCCCAACCCCTCAATATGAGCTTTTATTTAACTGAAGCACAGAAGTCTCCAGTCTGAGGGAACATTTTGAGAAAGTTTAAAAAGAACCAACTAAAGAACTTGCAAAGGAATAAATATCTTTTTAGCCTACGCAGCAGTTGGCATTTCAGTGAACGTGATTATATCATCAGTAGCTCCCTTCTTCACCCATCGGGGGGCCTGTGATTATGTCATAATTCATATTTAATTGTTTCATCTGAAGATTATTATCTCATTTCTTCTTGATTGTCTTCCTCTCGCTGTTTATATTTTTTCCCTATTCACAATGTCATAATTTTCAGACTAAAATATTGAGCTTAGAAAAATATTAGTTTTGTTATGATTGATATATGTATATGATTTAATTTTTAACTTTTTAGGAAAATCAAATGTAATCAAAAGATGCCTGGTGCCTCAAATGCAGAACCCCTCATTATGAATGCCTTAGAATACGTTGTATTCACAGCTATAGCTTCCTTTATGGTAAATAGTAAACATTTTTTTTTTACAGAGTATGGTGTTGATTGCTGTGATAAATAACTTCAAACATGAAGGATGAACAAGTCAATGCTACAGCTTCCTAAACAGAAGAGAGATCTGCAACCCACCATTGCTGCTAAGGGGTAGAAGGCTGAGCTGCCACAGCTCTGCTCCTTTTCAGAGCCATCATTTCAAAACCCCCTGTAATCATACGGCGGATGTGAGGCAAACGTTGTAGTATTTCTGACCCCCAGGCCTGCAGGGTGCTACGGCAGCCAGCTGTGGCCACGGCAGAGCTCGTAGGTCCTGAAGCTAAGAGCACGGACATCAATGTGTAGAAAACGTAAACGCAGCCGGAACCTTTGAGGCTCTGCTGTCCCTGTCTCACAGGCACTTACAAATGAATGCCAGGGGACGGCTGGCTGGAACACTGCAGAGATCCTTGGTCCTTACGGGCAATCCTGGCCATCTTCTGCGTCCTGGCTCAGTGCCTCTCTTTGAACATGCCTGGCAATCGGAACACACTAACACTTGAGAAGAACAAAAAGAGGGGGTTCTGACAAATGAATAGGAAGCAAGAAGGAAATTTGGGGATGGAAGGAGGAAAATGAACACGTTAACAATACTGCTCACGAATAACATCCGGGAGTAGAGAGTGGGCACTTCATGTGTGTAACATGGACACCCAATGCCACATTCAAAAAAAAAAAATTAAGAAATTAAGTATATAATGACTGGAATTAAAATTTTAATAAAAGAAGATTACATCATTCAGAGATTACAACAAAAATCAACAAGATGGTAACAGAGGAGACAAAAGAAAAAAGTAAATTCTGTGGGAATCAGATATTGTATTAGCACAGCGGCCGGGGTGAGCTGACTGAGTACATGAGGTTCTAGGCCCAGAAGGTTCATCACAGGGATAGAAAGACAGACACCAAAAAATACAGCATAAACAAGAAGAATGTGCTATTGATGTTCATTGTACTCGGATCCAAAGAAACCCCATTCAGAGCTAAAAGGGAGGGAAAAGGAAAGTCACTCACCCCAGACCACGGATCAGGAGGGCCTGGTTCTCAGCGCTAACTGAAAAGCCAATAGGACCACGAGTATACAACCCAAGGGGAAGTTGGACTCTAGACAGCTAGTGCCAACCAAGCCGCTAGAAAAGCATTAAGGTAGACAGTCTTTGCTTCACACTTCCTTGACCCACATGTCAAAGATGAGGGACACGGCACCCAGCTAACCCTGTGAGGGGTCTGGGTAGAGGATTCCAAGAGCACAGTTCTACCAAGGACTTTTATGAGGCACACATTGCCAATATTCAAAAATTTCTGCCTGTTGTGGGAATTCACTGTGCCAATATCTTCGGGGTACAGGCCTTAGGGTGTGGCCTTGTGTGCTTGGAGGGAACTGATAAGCGGAAGGGGAGGGGAAGCACTTTCACGCTCATGTGCCGGCTCGTGCTTGGCATGGTTGGAGACCAAGCAGTGGAGAGCACAGAATCAGCGGCACCACCAGTCCTACTTTGTATCTGTATCTTTTCATTGCACCCCTTAACAAACTGATTATCAGACCTCTGTGGGTTCGCACTTCACTTTTGTGGGTTCGCACTTCACTTTTGTGGGTTC